>NC_137879.1:12309483-12316983 GCF_963924005.1 Protomyctophum bolini | reverse complement strand
TGGTTCCATTTGTACACTCTCAAAGTTAAACATGCATGTGTGCGGGTCCATTTGGTATAAATGACACCTTGAAGCCTGCGTTG
Organism: Protomyctophum bolini; assembly: GCF_963924005.1. Taxonomy (NCBI): domain Eukaryota; kingdom Metazoa; phylum Chordata; class Actinopteri; order Myctophiformes; family Myctophidae; genus Protomyctophum; species Protomyctophum bolini. The sequence goes on along the minus strand of NC_137879.1, from coordinate 12,316,900 downwards.
CTGCCCTTCCTCCTGCAGCAGATACAGACCATCATGAGGAAGATGAAGGTGAAAAGGCGTGTGTGTGTGGTGTGTGTGTGTGTGTGTGTGTGTGTGTGGTTGTGTGTGCGTGCGGACAGTAACCCACCTTGAAGCCTCCATTGCTGCTCTTCCGCCTGCAGCAGAGACACACCAGCATGAGGAAGAGGAGGGTAAAGAGGCCGGCCAGGGAGACAGCCACCACCGCCAAGGACGTGGACCACGACAGCTCACTCAGCGGAGCGCCATCTGCAGGATGACACCAAGCGTGACATGTTAACGTAACGTCACACTCCCTGGGTATTTTACCAGGCCTATGCAGTCACATGATGCAATGGTGGGAGTGGTAGATGTTCTGGTCTGGTTTAGGTGAATATGAAGTTGTTCCGGTCATTTGGTGACTCAGGCAATCAATTAATACCATTGCAATTAATAAAATGTGCCCATCGTTTATAGCGCCTGGACCACTTTTACAGACGGACCGGATGTTGTTGTGAATGTCTGTGTAGCAGCTAACAGTAGCCACAACACTAAAGATGTGATCGACAACAACGGGAGGTAAGAATAAATCTATCGCGACTAGCGACTGGACCGCGGAGGACCATCAAACACAGGATATTTTTTTATAATTAGACGGGATGATTTAGATTGCGAGTTATTAATGTTTTAAAGATTTCCGTTGTCGTCGGCTAAACAGGCAGGGAACATTTTCGATGACGTGTCACTGTTGTGCAACACCGAGGATTGCGCAACAAGTGCATCTAGGTTGTGGAGCGATGCGACCGGTTTTGATATCAAGTGCACATGACTGTGCACTTGAACTTGACAGTGATTTACGTCATGGGCCATTAACAGTTTAATGGCAAGTATTTCCTACAGCTTTAAGTCAAAAAATCTGAACTAACCCTTTCAAACAGGGATGATGTTTGATTGATGATTGATACTATAAGAAATGTTAGGTCTGAAATAGAAACGTCATTGCAGATTGTTTGTTCAATGTCTGTCCAGCCATGTCATGTCAGATGTGTTGTTGGTGAATCCATTTTAATATACTGTAGCCGGTATATTGTACGTGTAGCTGGTTTAGCCAATGAGTAGTGAGGAAATGTGGTGCTTCCATACCTCCTAATGGTTCAGACTAGAGTCAGGTCAGCTTGATTCTTGGGGTATTCATTTGCCAGTAGAATTTAGAAATGATGGGAGTGAGCCAGAAATTGCACTATAATCGCACACGTTACACTACAGAGTACAGACATCGACTTGCCTGATGAATGTCTTTGACACTCTGCATAATAATATAGCAATCATGGAAATCCAACTGTTATGAATCACAAGCCTGGCTGGCGGGGAGCCAGCCATGCAGCATAGCATGAACCACAGCATGGGAAAACAGACTCAAACATCCACACATCCATTTAGCTCCATCATACTTACTATGAAAAATAAAACAACACTCCCAAATGTACAGCATACTATGAATCAGCCCTTTTAGTGTGGTTTGCCTAATGGGATTTTCGCTATTGTGACTTTCACCTGGGTGAAGGTAAAGCTTTTGTGGAAAAGCTATCAAAAGTAGAAGTACTTATTATGCAGAACGTCCTCATTTCAAGTTTTCAAATGTATAAATGTTTTTAAAATAGCAGATCTACAAGCTCTGAGATGTAGTGGAGTAGAAAGTGGAGTAGAAAGTGGAGAATAAAGTATTGGAAATACTCAAGGAAAGTACAAATACCTCAAAATTGTACTTAAGTAAATGTACTTAGTTACTTTCCACGGCTGGATAACGTCATTGTAGGGGAGAGAGACAGAGGACGATCTTGAGCGTGTGTGTCTCATCTCAGTATAATTATATCTTTGAAACAAGATACAATTATAATAATTGTATCTTTGAAGCGAGCACAGTATTATTATTGCAACAGTGTTTGATGTCTCAATGACACGGACCACCGGGGATTCGATTACACAGGCATTATTACCACCATGTGCTTGTTATTATTGGTGCAGTAGAGACACAGTTGAGATGGGGTTCATAATGTTTGGAAATGATTTGCATATTGTGCACTACACTGGGTTTGTCACATTTTAAACCAGGATTTCTCATTAACTGTTTTGCTGTTGAGCACCCCAGTTGAACAGAAAAATACTATCTCAGTACGAACATCGAATTAAGTAATGGAATCCAACTAGTACTTTTCTTTCTGGTTCTGGTTTTGCATGGTCCTGGGCATGTGAGTGTGATTGTGAGTGTGAGTGTGAGTGTGAGTGTGAGTGTGAGTGTGAGTGTGTGTGTGTGTGTGTGTGTGTGTGTGTGTGTGTGTGTGTGTGCGTGTGTGTGTGTGTGTGTGTGTGTGTGTGTGTGTGTGTGTGTGTGTACCGAATGATCAGTGAACTGAATGATCATTGACCTTGATGACCGCCCATGTAGTCATTGACAAGTTACAATCTCAGCAGGGGAAGAGTGCACCGGATTGTCTGGTTGAGTCATTATTACTATAAGATTATTATTAGTGGTCAATGGACCATTGGTTGAGAAACAGTGGGATGTATTATGTATACACATGGGATGCATAGCAGCAAGTGTTACAAAAGCACAAATCTCAGCCCATGTTGTCCTCACGCAACACAACAGTGGTCCCCAGGATGATTCTAAGTCAGGGTGGTGGTCCCCACCCAACACAACAGTGGTCCCCAGGATGATTCTAAGTGGTCAATTGAAAACCCCTGATCTACAGGCTCACAAGTGAGCTTGTAGATCTGCTATTTTCAGCATGCAACCAAGCATAAAAACGTAAAGCTGGAAGAGTGATGTGATGTGTCCTAACACTGAAAGCAATAAGTGTAATCATACTGAAATATTCATAAAGTTCATTCATTTAAAACGCTGTTCCACCCTCGGCATGATTTTCTACGCGTGAATAATTTTCTCTGTCCATTTATCATATTCATCATTCTCCATATCTCTCCCTGTCCCTCCCCACACTTTCATTTTGGAAAAGCTAGCCAGCCAGCTACCTGCCCACACATGTGGGTTTTCCATTGTGTAATTTTATTTATTTATATTTTTGGACAGAGGTCACTGTGCAGTGAGTGAGACATTAGTATTTTTCATCTTGCCACAGATTCAGAAATGATGTGGTAACCACGGTAACAGATTGCCTGCAGCTGCAAATCTCTGTTTATCCATGAGGTCCTCATGGAGAGATTTGCAGCTGCAGGCAATCTGTTACTCATGATGAGGAGGCCCATGACATAAACAGTGCCACCCCTATCCCCACGCGCGCACACACATTCACCATGTACAGTGTGTGTACATACGTACACTGTACGTACATCACATGCACACACAGAACACCAAGTCAAAGCTAATCATCTGGATGCTGGTACGACATGGCCCTGAGTGAGTGCACTCTTTGTCTGTCTGATTGGGCAGAGACAATGAGAGAGAGAGAGAGAGAGAGAGAGAGAGAGAGAGAGAGAGAGAGAGAGAGAGAGAGAGAGAGAGAGAGAATGAGAGAGAATGAGAGAGAGAGAGAATGAGAGAGACAGACAAGACAGACAGACAGATTATAAGAAAACAGAAGACATACAAGCGCATCACAGTAGATTTAGTAGACTAAAACCAAACTAAAACATTCCAGATTACTAAAACTAAATGAAATTTTATTCAAAAGACTTTGACTAACACAAAATCAAAATGTGCTGTCAAAATGAATAGTGGTTAGGAGAATAGACTGGGGTAAGGGCCTGTATTTCAGTACAGAGAATAGACTGAGGTAAGGGCCACTATTTCAGCGCAGAGAACAGACTGAGGTAAGGGCCAGTATTTCAGTGCAGAGAACAGACTGAGGTAAGGGCCAGTATTTCAGTACTTCATGTTTTAAGACTCCCTCTGGTTGTAATCTTTATTTATATGCTAAATAATAACAGCACAGTAGCACGTGCATAGGAGAGACACTGTGAATGTGGAAATAGCCTGTCTGTTATGTAATATTTGAGAGACGAGCACATAGGACAGAGAATAAGGTCCGCACACTGGTCCCCTGTGGTGAGAAAATAAATTATTCTGGGGATCAGTCCAGTTGTGTGGACCTTATTCTCTTTTCTATTATTTACCTCGGCCCAGCACCTGGCGCTTTAGTTAGTGGATGTGCGTGCTATGTGCACGTGGGGCCACCCGCACATGCGAAAACAAAGTATTTAAACTGGGCTCATTAAAGGGAAACTTCACCCTTTTTGCAAAAAAATATATGCCAAGACATCCTATAAGATAACTAAATATTAACAAGTCTCTGTTGGAATAGGGAGAGGGAGAGAGAGAGAGAGAGAGAGAGAGAGAGAGAGAGAGAGAGAGAGAGAGAGAGAGAGAGAGAGAGAGAGAGAGAGAGAGAGAGAGAGAAAGAGACAGAGAGAGACAGAGAGACAGACAGAGAGAGAGAATGGAGGTTTAATATATTATCTAATCATCATATACAGTATACCTGCAGGGATTTCTCCAGGGAGGTGTCAAGGAGGTGGTGGTGAACGACGTGAATAGCAAGCACAGCACTAAAGATATATACTGTACTGTAGCTATAGCTGGCATTAATGGGATGGAGAGAGGAGAGGAGAGGAGGATATTCAACTTCATTTTGTTTACAGGTATAAAAGAGTGGATGCAATTATATACATCTATACCTAGGCTATTGGAGAATGTTCGCATATAACGACATGGACAAAAACAAATATCAATACTTTAGTTTATAGTATGCTGTGTGCATATAGTGTGCTGTGTGCAAATAAAGACAGAGTTCCTCAGTCTCTTGTGCAAATGAAAGAAAGACATCAAATAACGTAGGTGGGTATGTATCAAAAATGTATATGAAAAACTATAGATATGCAGCTGTAGGCTATAGTGCCTATCTATCTATAGTTATTCTAGTGTGTGTTACCATTGCATACGGTGTCGTTTAACAACTAATGAGGATGTTCAGTAAATCCATCAGTGGTCGTAATAAGTGAGCCAACAATCAGTCAATGGACAGAGGTGCTCTATCTCGTACATACACAGAATACCGTCTTGTGGCAGGTTTTCCCCGGCCGTTCGTTGCTGTTGGCTAGCTGGGTGAAATCAATGCCATTGACTGCTCTTCTTAATGAAGCAGAGTGTGTGTGGTGTGGGGCCCTCTTCTCAGCTGTAATGAGCCTACATCTTATGGGAGACTAAATTAATGTGTGGCGCTAAAAGGTCATTCCTCTCAAAGACAGCTAGTCTTTAACCCATTATAAGACCTGGAACGCATGTGTCACTTTAGCATTTAACCACATTAACAATAGTTTTATACTTTAGCTATTGAAAAACAGCATATGTACAAGCTCATAGCACGTGCTACGAGCTTTATTTTTTTCGAAAATAACATTTTCTAATTCAAATCTTTGCTTCTCGTTGTCCCTGGAACAAAAATATTTTCAGATGGGGATCGGCAGCCAATTACATATCATTTTGGGGGTCCTTGACATGAAAATGTTTGAGCACCACTGACATACAGTAGAAACAGGTTTTTCTGAAAACTGTAGAATTTGTAGAATCGGCCTCAGGTCTTAATGGGTTGACCAAATAACTATATAGCACAGAATGCCATGCAGAGTCGACCACTTTCTCAGTGGAAGCAGCAGGGAGGGAGTTGCACCAAGATGCTTTTCAGCTGAGCTGCTCCTTTTTTCTCTCTCTTGCTTGTATGTCTCTAACTAACTATACTGTAGCTCTGTCAAATCTGCCTCTCTCTCCACCAGGCATCAGCTCGGAGGTGGAAGACATTTTTAGCCTCCTGAGGCGAAGAAGAACTGAAACACATTGTGATGACTAAATTATGAAAAGGGAGACGGCTTTGGAGAGGGAGAGAGAGAGAGAGAGAGAGAGAGAGAGAGAGAGAGAGAGAAAAGAAAAAGTCGTCTGTGCAGGAGGAGAGGAGAGTGCACCCGGCAACAACCGTGTCAACCAGTGCAAAAACTCCCCTGGAGATTCTCTCCAGCACTCAACAATCCGAGCAAGCAGCAGCACACATGCTCAAGTCTGGACGAATCCAGGCAGGAGGAGGAAATTGCAGTGTTTCCATCTCTTTGTAATCCGTTCTCCTGAGCGATGGCAAGCGAATCTAACTTCTCACGTGCACGTTCTGCGTTTGCCGTGTGTGAGTTACCGCGGTGTGAGGACGGAGAAACCGCAACTAGTGCTGCGCAATTAATTGAAAAAAGATTGCGATCTAGATTCAGACACCTATGCAATCTCATTTCTAAATTTTAGCAAGGATCGTGCACCACTAGTTGGCTGTCTAATTTATAATAGTTACTCGTATGTTTTTGCTATACAAGAGAGAGACCGGCACCCACACCCACACCCACAGTGGCACTCACAAGAGAGAGACTGGCACCAACACCCACTCCATGGAGCCCACTATACTGTGGGTGTCACGTACATTTTGAAGGTAATAATGTTCAGCAACTACAGCCTAAAGTAATTTGTTCATTTAGTCAGTTTCATGACAAAAATGAGAATCATGTGAGAAAGAATCGTGATCTCAATTCTTGTGGAGGAAAATCGAGATTCACATTCGAACAAGAACCGTGCAGCACTACCCTCAACGTCAACTGGCAGAATAATGAGCTAACCAATCACCTAAGCCAAATGATTTTCATAGTAAGCACATCTATGAACAATGACACGCATCCTACTGTACATCCTTGCAGTAAACATTAGGGGTTATCACCGCCCTGTCAGCATATTCACCCGCTTCAAATGTTATTATCCGAGAATCACCAGTAGGTCACGTATCACTCGAATGCAATCGAGCCAGCAGGTTCGCCTGGAGTCCACTGCATGGCTGCGACTTGGATTTAATTTCACTTGGAAATGAAATTACTGCCGCTGAAGCGAAAACATCATAAAACGGACTTACATGGCCGGTTAAGACTGATATGAGGTTAGGGGAATTACGTGGGTGGTTAAGACTGAGGTTAGGGTTACGGTTAGGTAGGGGTTAGTTAAATTAGTCAGACAACAACACGACCAACACCACGTCGGACGTCTCCCCGTTTCCTAATCGCAGCCAGTCGGCTCCAGGCGAGCCTGCTGGCTCGATTGCATTCGAGTGATGAGTATAACCTACTGGTGATTATCGGTTGACTTTCATTCGAATCCGCTAGAATATTAACCTGGCTAACAGCCTTGATCTATATGGCATTAAACTACATCTAAACTCATAATACAACATCTGTCTCTGAGAGTTCTTTTGTGATGACCATTCACCTCTGATTTACAATTGTAAATTGTGATGACTTTAACCACTTAAACCCTATGTACATCATCCTTGGCCTTTTTCCCTTTTTGCCAAATCTTGGCAATTCCACGCTAGCCGTTGATGAT
>NC_137879.1:11960152-12309283 GCF_963924005.1 Protomyctophum bolini | reverse complement strand
TAGAGGCTCACAATGTTGAGGCCTGCTCTGCTCTGATAAGCCACTCGTCCATTTGAGTGCGAGCAATGCCGGATTTGATCCCTCAGTGATCCCTTCTGGAGAAACCACCGAGAACCAATGCAGCAAAGCTCTTCCACTGGTGAAATAATGAAACTCGGGCAGCTCCCTTTTCCCGCTCCATCTTGGATACTAGATATTACCATGAGCATGTGTCAATGCAGGATACTAATCAATTGCAGTTTGTAATATCATTTGTCTCCAAGACGAATGCACATGTCTTAACACCACACATTGTAAATGCATATTTTCTCTGACAGACCTGTGAATATTTTCTGTCCTTGTGAGCAGCTCTCGCAGCAACTGATGGGGATCCCTATTCCAATGAGTGACCCTGCATCTCTCTCTCCCTGTGGGCGGCCGCAGCATAGAAGGACAGGCACTTAATGCTGCCGACAACCTGTAACTACCGCTAAGTAGTAAGTACATTTACTTAAGTACTGTACTTAAGTACAATTTTGAAGTATGTGTTTATTTTGAGTATTTCCAATTTACTTCTACTCCACTATACATCTCAGAGGCAAATATTGTACTTTTACTCCACTACATTTATTTGACAGCTTTAGTTACTAGTTACTTTGTAGATTTGGATTATTCACAAAACATACATTAACCACTTCAGCCCTATGCACATTTCGGCCATTTGAAAATAGCCGATCTACAAGCTTGCTATTTACAAAAGATTTCTATGCATTTTATAGACGTGAAAACTTGTGAAATGGGACACACATTCTGCACAATAAATGCATTTTAATGCCAATACTTTTGTACTTTTACTCAAATACATTTTGAATTATGAACTTGATACAGAGTATTTCTACATTGCAGTATATTGATACTTTTACTTAAGTACACTGCCGATGAGCAGCCGCAGTACACTCAGTCTGCTACAAGTGCTAAACAGCCAGTGCTAACAGCCAGTGCTAAACAGCCAGTGCACTGCACAGCCAGTGCTAAACAGCCAGTGCTAACAGCCAGTACCCAGGTAAGGGAACCGTGGACTCGCATGGAGGCACCTGCATGCCTGGAAACAAGCCAAAACAATTAGTACTACACAGCCAGCAGTGTGGAGAGAGACAGACGGAGAGAGAGAGAAAGAGAGAGAGAGAGAGAGAGAGATAGAGACAGAGAGAGAGAGAGAGAGAGAGAGAGAGAGAGAGCGAGGAGAGGGGGAAGTTCATGTTTCAGAATGCCATCAAGACAGGACAGAGAGATATCTCAAGAGATATAAAGCCCAAACCAAACCAAAGGGTCAGGTTGTGACAAAACGGTTTTTAAGGTAGATTACACCAATGCAACTCATTGCAACTCAATCAGTTGTATTGGTGTGGTCTACCTAAAAAAAAGTTTTGTCCCAAACAGACCCAGCTTTGGTGTGGTTTGAGCTTAATAATGCAGGAAAAACTATATAAATAACTATATAATAAACCATGTAAGACGCAACGCGCAAGCATAAACCTACCTGCAGGGTGACGGCAGACTACTGGGCGAGCACTGGTGCTTTGGCATGGGGGGGTCAGATCAACATATGGAATGAATTCTGTTTGGCCATGTATGGAGCGTGTCACGCCGAGAGATGCAGGTTTTCATAGTAAACTGTGACCTATGGTCGCAATAAAAGTAAACTAGAATTCAATGTTGCATAGCTCTAATCTGCATTAATGTTATTAATGCATTTAAGTTGTATGTTTCAAGTTTGCATGACTCAAATGTAATCTCATTAACTTGTCTTGATATGTGCCTGTTCTTGTATACCCATGTTTTCTTTTTGCTAGCGTTCCCTGATTTTGCTTAGCATGCTGCTTCGACAAAATGCAGAGAACATCCCCCAGAGCGGAGAGCCTTTAATGCCAAGTTTAACTGTATTCCATTTGTTGCAAAAAATTGTTAATCTAATTTGACGTGAGTGTTTCCTGTCTAAACTAGAAACGGAGGCGGGGGGTGGCAGCCGGGTTGATTACATAATTTTCTATTTTCTACTCTTATCTGGGAGCAGCCGTGGGCGAAACACTCTGTCTGGAAAAGACAAAAGAGGGAGCGGAGCGCACACCTATGCTGATGAGGTGCTGCTGACCACAGCAGGTAGTATAATAGTGTTGACAAGGATGAGTCCACACAGCTTTTAGCCATGATGCAAAAAGTTTCATTTAAAAAGGAAACCAACGTTTCGATATATAAAGTCTTAATCAGGGTTCATCTGAACTGTAATACTGATTTGGTATGATAAAGTGAATTCACCATTTGTCAGCCTTCTGATTGGTCCCCGACTGACTAACCAGCATGTTCTTTCTGCCTTGTTCCGCCCTGGTTCCACCTGTGATGTTCCTTTTTTACTGACACCAAGTTTAAAAACAGAATTGAATGCACAGAATATCAATACGAAGCAACTGAAAAACACCTAATTTCAATGGTACTGGATGAGAGGAAGGAGTTTTGTCCAACCACGAAACGGCAACCAATGGGTGCGAAGAGGGGCACAACCACAAGGGTGAATTGTGCACGTTTTTGTTTTTATTCTTCATGATTTCATTGTTCTTTTCATTGTTCTTATTATTCATTATGAATTGATGCTCTGAGAAAACAATACTCGGTCCGACACCTCAGAGCAGAAATGGAACAAGCTGGGATGCCCTCGGAGAACTGACTGACACGCACACGCACGCACACACACACACACACACACACACACACACACACACGCACACGCTCGCACACACACACACACACACACACACACACACACACACACACACACACACACACACACACACACACACACACACACACACACACACACAAAGAAGCCATAGATACAGTAGGACGCGATATGGCCAGTAGACATCAGCATATCAGCGAACAAAGAGCATTCTGAGCAAGATGCAAATGTGACCTACAGCGTCTGGAAGAGGCCACGGTCCCCCACATAAATTATATGACAGTAGAGCCATCTGTTAGGAGCGCGCACGCTCCTACCATCAGTGGTGGAAAGTAACTAAGTACGATACTCAAGTACTGTACACCTTTGAGGTAATTGTACTTACGTTATTTCCATTTTTCAATACTTCTATGCTCGTACTCCGCTACATCTCAGAGGCAAATACATTTCATTACTGTGTGTGTGTGTGTGTGTGTGTGCCGCTACACCACATACTGTATGCTCACTCTAATCACTCTAAACAAACACCAGCACTACACACTGACACCAGTCTTCCATCAGAGATACAGAGAGAGAGAGAGAGAGAGAGAGAGAGAGAGACACAGAGAGAGACACAGAGAGAGAGAGAGAGAGAGAGAGAGAGAGAGAGAGAGAGAGAGGTGAAAACATGGATATTGATGTGGATGAGGGGAAAGGTGACATGGAAAGGAAATGGAGTGACGATCGTCGGCAGTGGCTCAGGAGGTGAAAGCGCCCGCTTGGGAATCGGGGGGGGGGTTCCCGGTTCGATACTGAGCTTAGTGTCGAAATGTCCTTGAGCAGGACACTTTAACCCCTACTAGGTTTTACTACTTAGCAGCAGTAAAGACCAATTCACCTTATTCTTGGCCCTTCTCCAGGATGGCTCCATTGCCCTTTTCTGCCGCTTCATTCAATATAGGCTGCAGGTGTAATGCACGAAATGCAGGTCAAGTAAGTAAGTAAGTAAGTCAGAGAGGCTTATTGTCGGTTAAAGAAAGAAAAAACAGGTGCGCTTCCTCTGGAAACTGCCCTTGATTGAGGCAGTGGGTGCTCAGCTTTAAATATAACTGAAAACATAAACCAACTAAATGGAAAAGGCGGCACTCCAAAATAAAAGATGCAAGACTGGCTCAGATGCAATTTCTCATGTTTATTTGAGAAGCAGTAGCCTTCTTCAGAGCAGACTAAAAAGACTTATTGTCGGAATCAGCCAGGGTGCGGGTTGGGAGTCTATCCCCGTTTCAATGCACAAGACCTCTGGGAGATGGAATGCTGAGGTGGAAATGCAACCGAGCGCTCAATGTTAACTTAAACCCCAGCTGCACAGGGTTTCCTCGTCATAATTCCATGGGTCCGCCTGCAGTTCACGCTCTAACCACTGTGGAGAGTCTCCCTGGGGGCTTGATACCCAGGTCACAAGATGGTCACTGTCATGCAGCTCCCGGACCCTGCTGTTGATGGCCGTGCCCCGGCCCGCGGGCGGCTCCACCTGAGCTGGCCAGTGTTTGTGGCGTGTGTGTGTGTGTGTGTGCAAGCACTGAAGCACACATCTGAGTGGCTCAGTGCCCGGTAGAGTGGCCGATGGGAACCGTGAGGCTCCCAGTTGGATCCCAGGCTCCCTTGAGCAAGACGTCTGAACCCTTAATTGCTCCCGATGTGCAGGTTTGGTGCCTTGCATGGTTTCCTCTGCCATCTGTGTATGAATGGGTGAATGTAATGCACAATCTATACTGTATGTAAAGCGCTATACAAATGCACCAATTACCATTACAACAGTATCTTTTTCAAACTTTTGTGCGAACGCTTAAACAATACTACAATACTAATAATGTCCTGACCTTACCAGCAGCCAGTAGCACACGTGCCATAACCCAATTACACAGGAAGCTGTAATTCACAGCCACTCACCACCGAACACTGCACATCCATCTCTCTAGACTAGAGAAACCACTTTATCTGTGTTCAACAGCCCTGTACCAAGTTGAAAACTGAACTCTGCCTCGTTTCTCGCTGACCGATGGTGTATCTGTGCAGGTGTGTGTGTGTGTGTGTGTGTGTGTGTGTGTGCGTGTGTGCGTGCGTGCGAGCGTGCATGTGACATGCACACATGTCGTTTCTCTACCTGAAATGTGCTACCCTCAGTAACTCGGCATGCGGAACAGCATTGGCCCGGAGTCCGTTTCGCTTTAGCAGACAGCCTTTGCTCGGAGCCTCACTCAGATACCATGGAACCACCAATAACATCGCGCCCCGTGTCTGCCATATTCACAGCCTCTCCCCCCAGAGGGCCTGAAGATGGGCAGATGTACCGGACCCCGACCAACCCAACCCACATTCCCACAACCGCGTCTGAGCCACAGCCATTAAGTCTATTTGGCTGATATCACTCAGTCACATCTGCTGTGGCAAGGTCTGCATGTGGCTTTGACGCCGGGAGACTTTTAACGGATGGCCAGAGACTGATGGCGCATAGGGAATATTCAGCGCGTAAAAGATAAACAGTCGTCGTACACTTTGGAACTCATAATCTCTACAACACAGCTGGAGTCCACGGCATCTCTGGGATATTTATTTACTTGTGCTTATCATCTGTAGGCATTCTGCTGCCCACGCGTGTAGTTCAGACCAGTGGAGGTGGTTTGTGCGTGTGTGGGTGTGTGTGTGTTAGTGGTGTAAAAGATTATCGATTCAGCAATACATCGCGATTCGGCCGTGCAGCAATGCAATGCAGCAATGTGATATAATCGATAATCTGTAATATACCGTATGTGTAATATATGTAATATAATATGTTGTTCAGTATATCCGACTGCTCGTATTGACTGAATGCCATGCCAATGCAGAAATATTAGAAAAGTGTGATGCATTGCAATGCATTATAGAATCGAATCGTTACCTGGTGAATTATAATCGAATTGAATTGTGAGGGCAGTGTCAATGCACACGTCTAGTGTGTGTGTGTGTGTGTGTGCGCACAGATTGTGTAACTGTAACACACACACACACACACACGCACACACACACACACACACACACACACACACACACACACACACACACACACACACACACACACACACACACACACACACACACACACACACACACACATTTTTACCTCAGCCTAGCACTTTCCCCAACATTTGTATGTTCATTGAATTGTTTTATACTGTGCTGAGAAAAAAAAACAAAAAAACACCACAGCCAGGAAATAGTTGCACTCTCCGCATCCCTCCTGCTGACATACACAAAAAAGTGACGTGATTAATCTCCCCTCCTTTCTTGCCTCCGCCATCTTTGCTCTGCTCTTCTCTCCTAGAAGTATTAACATTACATCAGCGTTTGTCTGTCCCGCGGGATCTGGAGATCTCTTTTTTCATGTATAGTTATTCAAATCTCCGGTCGCTAAAGCTGCATTGAAGCGATCACCAGAAGAAACACCGGCAGCTTCCGCTGTCATGGGACAGACACACGCGCACGGCTGACTTTGAAGAAAATGTATGTTAGGGAGGAGTCTCTGCTCTTAGTGACTGCTAACAAAAGACACATCATGGAATTGTATTAATGTCTTCTTGGTCATATACTGTAACAGCAATGTCACATTGACTGACTGTGCCCACGACCCCACGTGCATAAAATACATAAACAAAGAACCTTGGTTCGGGCATCTGGGTAGGATGCCTTTCGAGTGTCTCCCTAGGGAGGTCCTCGATGCACGTCCCACTGGGAGGAGACCCCGGGGGCAGACCAAGGATGCGTTGGAGGGTTTATATCTCCAATATCTGCCGGGAGCGCCTCGTGATTCCCCAGAATGACGTTACTAATGTTGCTGTGGAGAGGGAAGTCCAGAGCTCTATGGTGGGGCTGTTGCCCACGCAACCAGACTACAGATAAGCAGTTGAAGATGGATGGATGGATGGATGAATGGATGGATGGATAAAGAACCTGTTCGTTCACCAGATTTGTCAACGGGGGTGCAGAGGATAACAAAAGAGATATTATGGACATAATGCCTCTCTCTCTCTGAAAGCAACATTAACGCATGCCATTTTTTTAGTAATCTTGCAAGAACAGATCCCGAGCTGCGCATTTAGATGGACCAGGACCGCTACTGGTTGACTAAAAAGTAATGTATGAAGGTCAAAATTAAGGACAAGACGTTTGCTTCTCCGGTGATTGAGGATCGGGCATTCTCCATTCTCCATCAGCACTTGCTCGGTGGACCAGCTTCCAATCTCGGACAGGACATGAAAGTGACAAAATGCAGCCTTGTACAGCTGTAATAAACAGCTGTAATAAATAAAAAAAGGACCAAAAAATGTTAGGCACCCACAAGATGAAGTGAACTTCCAGTGTTTCATGTGTTTGTGACGGTGAGAGCAACAAACAGCCAGAGGACAGTGGCGTCTCCAAAGCTCTGAGAGAAAGAGAAACGGTAACACTTTCTATTAGGGGTGTAACGATACATTTTAACAGCGATACGATACGTATCACGATACATGGTTTGACGATACGATACATGGACCATATTGGTTCATTATGGCGATACGATAAGATACGATTCAATGATTTGAAATCGATACAGTAACTATTTAAAATACATCGACATTATTTTAAATGAAGTAATGAACCCGCTTTTTAAAATTTTCTTCAAAAAATTGCTAAATACCACGCACAGTATGATACAATCGATTAATTGCATAGCAAAACGGGCCACTCTACCCCTGAGCCGCCGCCCCATTGGTCTTACAAATAGGAATAAAGGAGTAGCCAGCACACAAGAAATATCCTTTTCACACAGACAACGCTGAGGAAGGCCCATCAGGTCGAAACGTGTCCGACTGTCCGAAGAGTTACAGATTGTGACATTTGAGAACTTTATACGTCATTCCATTGGACAAGACAGTGGATTGTCGGTGAGAAAGGAGGGCATTTGAAAAGGTGTTCTGTGTTCTGTAAATGCTATTCTGATATTTTTTTTGCAATGAAAAGATGTGTTGAAAAGTGACACTTGTGTTCAGTAACAAAAGAGAAGAATTATCAAGGCCAAACAGTGAAAAGCACCTTATGGAAAAACAAGGATTTGTGCAGTCATTTGGGGTCAACTGCCACTCCTTCTGGAGATGCCCGTTTGGTCAAAAAAGAGGCGTAGTTCATCCCCACACAATTTGCCAATGAACACTGCACTGCATTGTGATTTACTGTAGCTTCGTGCATTCACAAACCGCACACATAAATAACTCTCTGAAGCTAAACACTATTGATTAGATTCTGTCTTGTTTCTAAAACCCTTCCCCACCCTTCCATCTATCCATCTCATTCATTCTCTCTCTCTCTCTCTCTCTCTCTCTCTCTCTCTCTCTCTCTGAGCAAAATGAATCAGAGCTTCCTGCTCCCCCATAGCCGCTGGCTGTATGACTGCACATGCTCAGTTACTGTGTGTATGACATCATCAACTCCACGCACGCATGGGGGGCCCATTACATAAGCAGCCTCTCAGAGGAGTGGCCAAATACAACTCACTGAAGGCAATACCCTACCCATGGTCCTTAAGAACATCACAGGCACCTAGCGCCAACTGTGCGCACACACACACAAACACACACACACACACACACACACACACACACACACACACACACACACACACACACACACACACACACACACACACACACACACACACACACACACACACACACACACACACACACACACACTTAATCGATTATATAAAATAATACATTTTGACCAATTTATGCTTGCTTATAAGGACATGCCCAGAATACGTATGCTAATGTTCAAGCCATTAAATATGTCTATGTTGATTAAGAAAATGTCATCCGGATTCAACTGTTACTGATCCAATGAATGGATTTTTTTTTATCCCACGATTTTTGTATTTTGTCACCCAGTGTCATGTCCAGTCTAATCCTGGGCGCTACTATCCCTCTGCCAACCTGGGGAGAGCAACGGACTGACCTCATGCTTCCTTCAATGCATGATGAGTCCAAGCCGCTTCTTTTCACCTGACAGGGGGGAGTTTCGTGGAAGGAAGTAAGGAACACGTTATTCCAGTTCCCCCCAAAAAAAACAAATCACCCCCCTCCCCCATCAGGCACTCCAGCTGGCCAGGGGGAGGCAGTTTAGAGACACGGTTGTGACACGGGGAGAACATGCAAACTTCATACAGAAAGGCCCTTTTGCCAACCCCACCCACCCCACCAACTGATGGAGTTTAAAACACGCTTTCCATCTGTTAAGAGATATGTGGTCAAATATAGACTCAAGGCTCAGTTTGTAGAGAATGTCTCCCACTCACTCAGGAATTGTGCCAACTAGAGTTCCAGTTTGCTAGCGTAAGCTCCATGGGTATTCCTCAACAGATAACTTTACTTTTGAGAATGTATGACTAAACTAAAACCACGTTTTCTAACATTAAAGCCGGGACATTTCACCGCTGGAAGAAACTGCAGTTACTCAATGTTAATAGTATTTGTAGTAGATAACAGTAGCACAATTTGAAATTTGCACAGAATTAGCCAGAAACGTAATGACGTCTGCGTGTTTGACTAGGGTTTGACTGGATTGCTGAATTCCTACAATGCCCATAATGCTGTAGTGCACCTCCCCTCCTTGTGGAGAGGGGGGAAGCAGCATGGAGGTGTGACTTTGTAGTCCAGGAAGGAAGTGAGACAACATTTTTATGACAGGTTTTTGGTCATGAACATGGCTTCATGACAAAAATATATATAAAACCCCAGGAAAGTGTTTCTTGTGTTCTAAACACCATTAAAATAAGCTCTGGTTTAGTGTCCCTTTAATACACACTATTAATGCTAATGGTGCATGGTAACTTAAGACCGTAGAAGCAAGAAAGCCACTTTACCGTCATCAACTGAACCAACAACCACCACGCCTCAAGTTCAACATGCAAAGATGGCATCTGAGCCCAGAGAAACCCTCACACTGGACACTGTGATGAAGGCCGTTCAAGAGAGCAAAGAGGACATTGCTAAGAAAATCCACACTAAAACATCTGGACTTCTAAAATCCAATGTGCTTTCTCAACCCTCAGTTACCAAGTTACAGAGATACAGGGCCACATGTATGCTAATGAGGAATTGTGGCAACTAAGAAGCATAATGGCAGAAGTCTATGGCACGTGACTAACATTAGATAATGCAAAAGATATATGATGCAATGCATGACTCATTAGAGACCCCAAAGTCACCAAAGTCATTAGAGAACAATGTATAAGGAATGCAGACTGGTATTAGACAACCTCTTGTTATCTTTTGTGATAGGTGCTTGTGGTAATCATGCGTGATCAGAGAGAGACAGAGAGAGAGAGAGCACTCTCTCTGTGCATGGTTTCTAAGCATGGTTGCCATGGAAACACATTTCAACGCATGTGTCCATCATGTGAAGTGGTTTGATGAGCAGTAGCACAACGACGTGTTCAGAGTGGTCATTGGAACCAACCCCTAGAATCCGTTTCCCAGAACGCTCAACGTTAAACGCCAGCTGCACAGGGTTTCCTCATCATAAATCCATGGGTCCACCTGCAGTCCCAGCTCTGACCAGTAGGGCCGAGCGCTTCAACGTTGGAGAGCCTCCCTGGAGGCTTGGTCCAAATGCAACACACAGTGAAGCAGCCTTTTTTTTTTTTTTTTTTGATTTTCTGCTTTTATTAAGATACAAGTGAAGATTGACAGGAAAGAGGGAGAGAGAGAAGGGGAGAGACACGCAGCAAAGGTTGCCATGAACGGGACTCGATTACGCCGTCAGGCCAGAGCCTATATGTGGCATGTGCCTGGACCACAAGGGTGCCCCTGGAGCACCCTTCATTGATTAAAAAGGGAACATTCCCTGCGTTGACGATGACACAACGCCCGAAAGCTCGACCAGAGGACCTCTATAAAGGGCAGAGGGACAACCAACGGTCAAACACAACTCCTGTACTGTACATGTGAGTCAAAGTAGATAGAATACGTTTTCCAAGATATTTCACACTTACTAAATCACACAGACACACTTGCACGCACACACACACACACACACACACACACACACACACACACACACACACACACACACACACACACACACACACACACACACACACACACACACACACACACACACACACACACACACACACACACACACACACACACACACACACACACACACACACACACCAAAGTACTAGTAACTCAAAATGGACAGGCCACTTGGAAACAAACCCAGAGAGAGAGAGAGAGAGAGGCAAGTGTGTGCGTGCACGCGTGCGTGCGTGTAGTTGTCTAGATCAGGCCGTGAGGGAGTGTTCTGGCTGTGATCAGGCTGCTGGGATCCAGGCAGGGCTGACCCACATTCTAAATGTTGGATGAGCTCATGTGTGACGAGGAGGCATCATCAGGGGAATGATCAGAAACTAGAGCAAATGCTTGACTGCCATTGCTTTTGCACATTGCACATCACGTGCACAGAACTGCGCACACGCACACGCACACACACACACACACACACACACACACACACACACACCTGTAAAAAGCAAACAAAAACAGACACACACGTGTATTATGCACATGCCCACAAACACACACACAGCCTACTGATTTATACTGAGTTGGTATGCGCACCAGCTTGCACAAACCAAAAATAGCCCATATAGTTGCGCTGAGGTGTTTTGTGAGTTTATAGATCTGCTATTTTTGGTGCACGACACGCCGCAAAACCAAGCACATAAATCAGGCAAAACTCTTGTGCTATTTCCAACACTGTTTGGCCTCTTTTGTTACTGAAAACAGTGTCACTTTTCAACACTTCTTTTCATTGCAAAAAAAATATCAGAATAGCATTTACATAACAACACCTTTGCAAATGCCCTCCTTTCTCACTGACAATCCACTGTCTTGCCAATGGCATGAAGTGTGAAGTTCTCAAATAGCACAATCTGTAACTCTTCAAACTGACCTGATCACATGCACAGCGCTTACACGGACATATTACTCCCTATCACGATACGAATGCACTTCCAGGGCTGCAAAGAGGAACAGCAGTCGCATGTGTGTGGTGTTTGTGTGCATGCATGTGTACATGTGTGCATGCCTGCGTGCGTGCGTGCGTGTGTGTCCACCCTCACATGCAATTATAAGGCTCAGCTCAAGAGAGGGAGGGCTTAACGGTATCTCTCCTTGCTCAGATGTTGATTGGCTAACCAAAGAACGAGTACATTCTGGTGGTACATCCGCGTCACCGTTGCCCCGTTTTGGGGAGCATCTGCTGGGTGGATGCCCTAACAGTGTCCCCGGTGTCTGACACGTTGTTGTTGTGCCTGTGTTCAGTCAACAGCACTGACCTCAGAGGTCCACACATCCACTCACTCACCCATCTATTGAGAGTGTGTTTCATAAAGGCTCTCATTTGCACGTCAACAGATGCATTGCCTACGCACAAACGGGACTGAATAGAATGAGAAATGCTTGCCTTTGCTGGTGCATCAGAGTCATTTCCGTTTCTACAACACACCTATTTTTGTAGGGGTTGAACAGCTTTCTGGCAACCCGTCACCATCACAAGGGCCGTCTTAAGACATGCTCTAAATGGAGTCTAAATACCAAAACTCAGTGTAAAGCTGCATCTCAATATATTCTGTTATTCCTTTTCAACTTGAACTCTCCTTTGAAACAAAGGTTACGATTATTATTATTATTATAATCCTGGTGGGACAACCCTTTGGTACCGACAGCAGTTTGGCCAAAAAGCGTATAAAGTCATTACATCATCCAGGTCTGTTCTACACAATGCCTTTTAATGTGAGTCTCTCTCCTCTATACAGGGGCGGTAGTGGCTCAGGGGTAGAGTGGCTGGTAGAGCAGTTGGATGGGAACCGTGAGGTTCCTGGTTCGATACCAGGCTCCCCCAGAGTTAGTGTCGAAGTGTTAGTGCAAAGACGCTGAACCCCTAATTGCTCTCGATGATCAGGTTGGTGCCATGCATGGTTTCCTCCGTCATCGGTGTATGAATCATTGGTGTATGAATGTATGTGTGAGAATAGCTGAATGAAATGTACAATCTCTGTAAAGAGCTTTGGATAAAAAGCGCTATATAAATGCACCATTTATAATGGCACCATTTATGAGTTCAGTGTGTATTTTACGCCCCCCATCAGCGCCAGTCCTGCTTCTTCGCTGCTCTCTGAGCTCAGTAAAGTGCCTGAGTCTGAACCCTGTCGGGACATTTCTCAGCCAGTCGGCCATGAAGGGCTGACTCCTCTAAATCAGGAGCTTAACAGCCTGTTGGGATCGCTGCTGGGACTGAGGGTCCTCCATGCATGGTGCAGTACCAGCACAAGGTCAACAGATGGAGCCGATATGAGGGATGTGGGAGCACAGGGAGAGTTGATATTTGTAGCTCTAGACCAAATACTGAAAAAGCACTTTCAACCTGGCGTCCCTATATGTTGGGCATGTCAGTATAGGTGAACATTTTTCACATAAAATAAAAACGGATGAAAATGCACTGTGAGCTTTTAGATGTGACATTTTCACTTTGTGACACGGTCACCATTGCACGATAATGGATAAAATAGGGCTTAACAATTTTGGGCGGAAACCCCTTTTGGTGTTAGCATCATGTTATGCTTTAGCTATTAAAAAATAGCAGATCTACAAGCTCATAGCGTGCCACCGAGTGGCACGCTATGAGCTTGTAGGTCTGCTGTTTTTTTTTAAGAACATCTGACATGGAAACATAGCTTTTTCAGAAAACTGTCAGGATGTAGAAGACATTTTTAGAATCTGATCTCAGG
This sequence comes from Protomyctophum bolini, assembly GCF_963924005.1. Taxonomy (NCBI): domain Eukaryota; kingdom Metazoa; phylum Chordata; class Actinopteri; order Myctophiformes; family Myctophidae; genus Protomyctophum; species Protomyctophum bolini. The sequence goes on along the minus strand of NC_137879.1, from coordinate 12,295,727 downwards.
TCGAAATGGGTTAAGTGGTTAAGAATAAAAGAGAGAGAGAGAGAGAGAGAGAGAGAGAGAGAGAGAGAGAGAGAGAGAGAGCATGATTAGGAGGGAAGAAACGGTAATCAATGTAAAGCAATTGACAATATGTGACAATATTGATCCCATCTGGCGATGTCAGTCAATCAGCCAGCAGAGTCTAAAGCCTAAATTAGGCTTCGTTGCACGACATGTCACCGAAAGGAACTGTCAAGTAATTGCCCACGGGGAAAAAAACATTCACATCGCTTAAAATTTAGTTAGTTATTTAGTTAGTTAGCAGGCAGCGCCATCGACCAGGCCCTGTGGTACTCTGTGGCATTCTGACCGCTGCCGTCGGCCTGACCTTGGTAAACACATTAACCCATTGAGACCGGTTCTACAAATGTCTTCTAAATCCTGTGTGTCTTCTAAAAAAACCTTTTCTATATCAATGGTACTAAATACAGATACTCAATAATCTGTATACAGGCTGCCGACTCCCATCTGAAAATATCTTGTTTCAGGGACCTCCCAGAAGCAAAGATTTGAGTTAAAAACGTTCCCTGAAAGACTTACTTCATGTCTTGCACCAAAAATAGCGGATGTACAAGCTCACAATGCATCACAGCGTGACGCGCTGTGCGCTAATCTAAGCTAAGATAACTGAGGAGGTCCATGCGTGTCCAACAACCTACTAGCATTTTTTTTTTTAATGAATGCCTCAGCTGGGAGAAGAGTCGTTGATGGCCTATGCTCCACTGGGAGCGACGGGCCTAAGTAAGTAAGTAAGTCAGCTGGGAAACCGAAATGGAACAGAAAATGAAATTATTTCCCCCCCACAGCATTATTTGCAATTGCATGGAGAAGTCAAAAAGCAATAATGGCTTAGGTTTAGCCTAGCTATTGTGTTTCATCAGTTTGGCCCGAATTGTTTTATTTCAAACGAGTCATTTTGCCTCTCTCTGTGTGTGACAGACGGTTATTATTGTGATCTGTGAGCTGTGGCAGCCATTATAAGAAGAGACACATTTCACTAAGATGGCTGGGCCTCCAATTTTACTCTTCTGTATGAGTGAAACATACTGTAGTGTAGGCTGTACAGGAAACACAGAGTAAATGGTTTGCAAACATTGCACTGATTCTGAACAAAGGTCCTCCTTTTTCCATTTACAGCCCTCGTTCAAGCCAAATGTGGTTCTTTTAGCAACTAATAGTGGCTTGTTTTAAGTGGAGTGGGGAGTAAAATCCCCTGCTTACTAAAATGAAGAAACCTCTGTCCATCGAGGCCAGATGATCTGTAGTCTTGGTTGCAAAGCAAACCCATAGCCCGGATGGACGGTGGGTGAAAATGATGTGGAGTACTATGGACTAGTATTGTCTATTCTGTAGTCTCTTCAAATGCTTCCGTCATACAGTCTGAAGAACGGAAGTTCTGATCATGACTGAGTCAGCGATAAAGCGAAAGTGAAGCCTCCTCCCCACTTCTGCTTCGTCTTTACAGTCGCGCAAATTTATCAGAAAGCAGAAATGGAAATAAAAAAATGTAATGTAAAAGATATTTTAGAATATACTTTTGTTAACAGAAATGGCAGCTTCCTTGCTCTGATTTTGGGAGGTGTAGTTCCAGACTCTATATAGCATTCGGCGTTTGTGGAATAGTTGTCTGGCTACGCGAGACCATCTATTCTGCAGTGCAGAAGACAGTGAGAGACAGAGTAGGAAATGTGAGAGGGAGCTGGCTTTTATTTCTACGGGTGCTGTCCAGAGTGCTGAAACACCATAGGTGAAGTGTACTGAGTGTAGGACGCTTCCACTCAATCACTAGCCTTTACGTTCTCATTCAAACCAGCTCAGGAGATTAAAAAAGCTCAACAACAATCCTTAATTTGCTGCCTCACGACACACCAATCTTCCCGTTGCAACACTTTCAGGTTGTAAATTGTGGGGGCCACCTCACCACCAGTAGCTGTACAGAAACAGATCCCATGCAGCCCCCAGGACAGAAGACCACCGCTAACCTGCCACCGCTAACCACATGCCAGTCTTGAGACATGGCAAGTGGCAGGCTAGTAAGCCTTGCTCAAGGGCACCACCATAGGAATGTATCAGGGATGTGTCTTGTATCAGAAACCAGAGAGGTAGCTCACTGTTAACAGTTTGACTGTGGAATGAATTAATCGCAATGCATGCCCCGTTGACTGCCTAGATTTCGCGAACCTTTGAAGAACCACCTACATCATCGTACCTTTTCATGAAAATCCTTTGTCGTAGTGTTATAAAAAACGAAAAATAATCTAAAGTGGCGATCGACAACAAAGAGCGGAGGAAGACCGCTCCTGCTGTGAACCACCGCCGCCATTGGAATGCATTGGGCCACAATTTCCCAGAAGCCTTTGCATGCCAGTACGACTGAAAATGTTGCGGTGACGTCATCCGAACACATCACCTATCCCATGACCGACGGAAACCCTGTAAGTCTTAAAACTTAAAAACGCGAATTAAACAATGAAAACGTAACTCGTGTAACTCGTTATTGGGAGGGAGAATGTTAACTTAGTCTGTGTGGCACCAAGAATCAACAGACATTCGATGTAAGGATTAGGAAATAAAACTCAGCAGTTTACCTCTTGTTGTGAAACTGTACCAAACCTCAAAAGCTCACAACACGTCACAAAAATCGCAGTTGGCCTTTATCCACTGTTTCATAAGTATATGTTTATACTCATTTCTCATTGCATCACACTGGAAAAGGTGCGAAGATGTGCATGTCTAATTGGGTGTCATGTTTCCATCACTGCCTATCGGAGTTGGAGCCAATAAATAGTCATTTGTCCCGGGAGAGAATGTTGATTAGATTCTCCACTAAAGACAAAAGTCAGATGTTAGTGGGTGTTAATGGGTTTAATTTCTTGTCAATTCCAAAAAGGTTTTTTGCTATCAAAGGTAATTATACGCAGTGTACTGTATGAAGATGATGAAGATCTTAATCCATTATTGTGCGAATTATGTGTCCTTTCAAAAGCCTCGCTCTGGAGTTAGCTGAAGGGGGAAGTAACTGCGTGACCCCCATACTTGGTGCAAATATCCGATAATTCACAGAGGCACTGGCATTAATGATTGCCTCCAACCATAGATTTCTCCGGCTTAAATGTCAGTGTTAATTCCGAAACAGAACACGTCACTTGCAGGGGAAGAGATGAATGCCGGCGTGTAGAAAAAATGTAATGGTGGAAGGAATCACTTCTGGCTCCTAATCTATCTCTGGCACATCTCCCTCCCGCAGAGCAGTGGACGAGGACGACAATCCACTAGAGATTTAGGGCTGTTGTCAGACTGTTGGCCAACTCTGTGACAGCGTGTGATTGAGCCCAGTGTGGCAGTCAAGACTGCAGGCTTGTACTCTGGTTGATTTCCTCTTCCCTGCATGTGTGCTTCAGTGAAGTGGTTACTATACTCTCTCACCTCCTCACGGCTTTCAAACTCGATATTAATGACTTCGCTTTTTCTTTTTATCCCTCGCTGTAATAGATTCATAGGGATGAATTATTAACTGTACACTTTAAGGGAAACACACGTTACATTGCGGAGCTAGCTATAGCCTTTAATGATCAGACAGCCTGTCAATCACCTGGTCTTCTATCCGGGTCTCTCAGGGGTTTCACACGGCAGCAGGAGGACCAAATGGTTGAATAGGTTCTATATGCACACAGAATAACTCTTCCTACTTCCTCTAATAGGCTCTCTATGCACACAGAATAACTCTTCCTACTTCCTCTAATAGGCTCTATGCACACAGAATAACTCTTCCTACTTCCTCTAATAGGCTCTATGCACACAGAATAACTCTTCCTACAACCAGCCCCTTCCCTACTTCCTTCGCAGGTGTTACTGATGATACTAATTAAGGTTCTGTTCCATTTAGTGTAGTGGTTCTCAAATTATTAGGAACTATAGGAGCTCCAGATAATATGTCTGTGTCCCTTTTATGTCCATATATATGGAGGTCTTTGTCAGCCATGCCCAAATACGGAGTCTATGCAGATGTCAGAACATCATTGTGATGTCACACGTTTTGCAGATTCACCGTTTTGCCCGTTTACATGTAGACAGGAGGAGACAGTGTGTTTTCAGTGAGCCAACATGCACAGTAGCAGCACCCTGACTCTGTTTGACCAGAATGGAACAGAGCCTTCAGTCGCTCTGGATTAAGAGCGTCTGCTAAATGCCTAAATTGTAAATTGTAGCATCATCGGAAACACCTGTCAAGGAAGTATAGGGAAGGGGCCTAAGTTCTTTCCAAAATGGCGTGTGTACATAGAGCTCATTAGACACTGTTTAGGCTCCTTCCTCCATGGTCTACTGAGCGACCAATCCCTTATTTATTACACACAAGCTTTGATAACCTCCCTCTATTTCATCAGGTTCGCTCACGCGACCACTGGGATATTCGACGAATGGGCAGGAACAGATCAAAGTGATTTTCATTCAAATGTGTCAAATCAATTATTTTCTTGTCTCTTTGTGCCAGATAAAGCTTCAAAGTGGGCTGCCTGTGTGTCTGGACATATCGTACGCTGCAAGCTGCAATCTTCTGCAATCTTCTGCAATCAAAAACTATTATTCCACAGAATCACAATAATGCACACTTATCAAAGCAAATGCACACAAAACACACCACCATACAAAACGTGCATGCACGCACGCACACACTCAGAGGACCTCCTACCGGGCCCTTGAGCCATTAGTAATCTGAGGCATCTCTGCAGGAGTCTGCAGCAGCCTCGCCTAGAACACTTCGGGCTGTTCAATAGAGGCAGGATTATGCTTGTGGAACAAGTCACTCTGTCTGCAGTGAATTAGACACTACAGAAAGAAAAAATACTCCTAAGCCATCACAGACTGATACTCACTACGCTAAACCACCAAGGTGTGTACATCCTTTGAAAGCATTAGCGAGGTGGGGCTTTACAGGATACATTGCAGGAGGTATTATCAGAAGAAACTGTTTCTATAGAGCTTTCTGATAGAGGTTCTCCGATCAGGTTTTTTGGGACCGATCCCGATCACTGAATGTTTTTGTCACGATCGGCCAATACTGATCTTGTGCGTAAGGGGAACATTTTTATATTTCCAAAATTAATATACGACAAAACCCACGTCAAAACTGTTGTGGGGAGGAAGGGGAGAATGTCTAGGCCTGTCACGAAGATGCAAAATTAAATGATACTATATATTTGATTTACTTTTACTTACTATACCACTTAAATTAAAAAAAAAAAAATCCAGATCGGGTAAATAAATTGCCGATCACCGATCGAGTCATTTGGAGTGAAGATCCGATTACCGATCGGTGGCCGAGCGACCGGAGCACCTTTGCTGAATTGACGTAACAAATGGTATTCTTCCAAACCCAGACATCATCGCCCGGTAGTACTACAGTATCAATACAATTACAACATCTCTTCTACAACCTGCCAACACAGCATCAATCATGAGCTCTGTGTTTTGCTCAAACCGCGATAGGCTTGTTATTTATCATTTATCATTCAGCTGCAATGCAAAATCTGTTCTCTTCCCTCCTCCTCCTCCTCCTCCGCCGCCCAATCTCATCATCCCTGCCCTTCCAATGCAGAAGGAACAGTAAAGGCTAACTACAGTATAGATTACAGACAAACACTTAGAGCCTGAATAGAAAGGCACCTCTCTCTCCCAATTCTGTGCACTTACCAACTATCAGCCCAGTATACCTCCAGTGTTTACACACAGCCTCTGTATCGTCTCCACAATCAGGCCCTGGTGTCTCAGCTATAAGGTGAGAGAAGTAGTCCAAGTCCCAAACTTCGGCTTATCCTTCTGATTTTTGTCCATATGTGTGCGCGTGTGTGTGTGCATGCGTGCGTGCGTGTGTGTGTGCTGCTGTTGTACAGTGTGCGACAAGGAAGGAGCCCTCTGAGATATGAGTAAGATGGAGTAACCATGGGTTCTGGATCTGGGCAGCCAGCCAATGCTGCCAGTAAAAAAAAGCACTCCCCACCCCCCCACACCACATCATCATAACTGATACAGTACCAAGCCCTGCCTTTTACTGCTAATGATAATGCTCTCTCCCGGGCTGTGATGTCATCCTTTCCTGTCCTGTCCTGTCCTGTCCTGTGGTCATTATCCTGGACCTGCACACAGCAGGCCAGGCCAGTTCAGCACAACACAACACTCACTTCTCTCTTCTAACTCTTCTCATTCTCTTCTGCAGTTCAAACCCTCGTTTCCATATTCTGGGGGGAACATTCAGGTACATTTTGTGTGTAGTAGAGGGGAAGACAAAAGAGTGGAGCAAGTACAGAGCCAACTCAGGTCAAGTCTACTAAGTATAAAGGGTTTTTACCCATTTTGACCCGAGATCAGATTCTAAAAATGTCTTCTACATCCTGACAGTTTTTTGAAAAAGCTATGTTTCAAAAATAGCAGACCTACAAGCTCGTAGCGCGCCACTCGGTGGCGCGCTATGAGCTTGTAGATCTGCTGTTTTTCAATAGCTAAAGGTAAAGCATAACATAAACAAAAGACGTTCCCACCCAAAATGGGTTAAGTGGTTCATTTCATCATCTATGATCCACAACTGTCATTGGGTGGTTTGGCTCCACCTCACTGCCACCCTGATTTGCAAAGCTTGGATTGTTTAATTATTTTAAAAATATATTAAAAAATCACACCCACGTGAAGTGAGGGGCGCTCTTATCATCGACGTACATCATGATGTAAAAAAGTCCATTTGTTCAGATACTATGACGTAAAATTCTCCATTCATTGTCAATGGGAATGTAATGTTTGTGTAGGACAAAGTTTGTGGACAGACACCAAAAGCTGGATATACTGTAGGATATAGGATCTTTTTTGAGGGGCGCTAGCCCCTCCTATGCCCAGCTTTGTGTGTCTGTGTGTACCACGGAATGTGATGATTTGATTGGCTGAGCACGGAATGCGATGATGCACGATGATGTATGATGGTAAGAGCGCCCCTCACTTCACACACGTGTGATTTCTTTGTAATGGCTTGAGGGCGAGTGTCACAAATGTAACATCCGGATATGTTTGGCCCAGCTTTGCGTGACGTGGTGCTCAGCACTACTACATTTTCAGTCTGTGAATGGTCCATCAAAAAGGGCAACATAATGTCTGAGCAACAGAGGTAATGCTCATGGTGGTTTGATAACATATAGGCAAAGCAAGTGTCTGCCAGAAGTGAAGCATAAATGAAGCACAGCGTTAGTTTATACAGGGGCACGGAAGTCTTGCACGCCTCAGCTGTAATCAACTGTCAGTCGGCTAATTGTAGCAATCAGCTAGCTTCACATTCCTCATTCACATCTCGGCTCAAATATAGGCTCAAGGGTCTGTCATAGGCTCAAATACTTGTATATGTGTGTTCTGATTCAAGCTAAATATCAATGTCAATGTTTAGTTTAGTTTATTTGATCATGCTTCAGTTTCAAATACAATATTTACAACAATGACTGGAAGCTGTTACAAAAGGAAAAGGCAGAAACTGAAAGCTTATACATACCTATCCTACTTACAACAGAACATAATTCCTGATACTCATAGTTAACAGAACATAAGTCAGATAGGAGAATTCCACCCCACCCCCGTGTCACTGTAGAGATCCATCAGGATCCCAATGAGTTACACAGCATTACTACGTTATTATTATCCTCATTCACGTTACCATCATTACCAATGATCATTAACATTATTGTTGTTACTGAGTAATGTCATTTTTGTTCACTTTTTTAATATTAACATAATTACAATAAAATGAATGTATTATTTATTACTAATGACAACGATGATGACTATCAATACTACCGTCCATCACTATCAATACCTGTACAAAGAATATCAGTTGATCATACAATAACGTCATCATCCACAATGTACTTTATTTCACTATGATAGTATTGCTTTGCATATTGCTCGAACGTGTAAACCGAATGTTGAGCTGAAATTCTCGTGCGCAAACATGGCTCTAAAGTAAACTAGAATCCAATGTTGCATAGCTCTAGTCTGATTCAATGTTCTATGGCGCTAATGTTAAAATGCATTCAAGTTGCATGTTTCAAGTTGCATGACTCAAGTTAATCTCATTAACTGTCTTGATATGTGCCTGTTGTTGTATACCCATGGGTGTTTCCTGTCTGAGTGTTTCCTGTCTAAATGGATATTCATTTCAGAGACGCCAAGCTAGGATTCAGGGCAGGCCCGGCTATGAGCACAGTGGATTCAGGGCAGGCCCGGCTATGAGCACAGTGGATTCAGGGCAGGCCCGGCTATGAGCACAGTGGATTCAGGGCAGGCCCGGCTATGAGCACAGTGGATTCAGGGCAGGCCCGGCTATGAGCACAGTGGATTCAGGGCAGGCCCGGCTATGAGCACAGTGGATTCAGGGCAGGCCCGGCTATGAGCACAGTGGATTCAGAGCAGGCCCAGCTATGAGCACAGTGGATTCAGGGCAGGCCCAGCTATGAGCAGTGGATTCAGAGCAGGCCCAGCTATGAGCACAGTGGATTCAGGGCAGGCCCAGCTATGAGCACAGTGGATTCAGAGCAGGCCCAGCTATGAGCACAGTGGATTCAGGGCAGGCCCAGCTATGAGCAGTGGATTCAGAGCAGGCCCAGCTATGAGCACAGTGGATTCAGGGCAGGCCCAGCTATGAGCACAGTGGATTCAGGGCAGGCCCAGCTATGAGCACAGTGGATTCAGGGCAGGCCCGGGTATGAGCACAGTGGATTCAGGGCAGGCCCGGCTATGAGCACAGTGGATTCAGCACCACGGTCAGCTCCACACAGATAGTAACCAATCAAAGGTTCCCTTTACTTCCCCGGACGGATGACATGCAAAAGGCGAATGAAGGAGTCACAATCAAAACGGCAATGGGAAAGTGTCCATGATGTCGCTACACAGTGATGAATGGAAAACAGAGGAGGAGGTGGAGGAGGAAGTGGAGATGGAAAACTGAGAAACGGACTTGGTATTATTGGCTTGGTGGTTCTCTGGTATGATAAAATGATATCAGGGATTGAGCTCATTTAATACACATTGAAAAGGAAGGTTATGCAACCAAGAGCAGTGTATGCACTCTCTCTCTCTCTCTCTCTCTCTCTCTCTCTCTCTCTCTCTCTCTCTATCTATCTATCTCTCTCATTAGCAGGCAACAGTGCAGCACGTGCAGCACTATCTCTCTCTCTGTTTCTGGCACAACAGCGCCCCTACTGGTACTAATAGTCCTACTCATGCTCATGCTCATTAATGTCACATAGGCGGACACATATAGACACATAGGTGAACACGGACATTGCTGTTCCTTGGAGTGGTTGCAACTACTGTACTGCTCTAACAAGCTAAGTGACAAGCCGTACATTTCATAAACAAAGCATTCAACGTATTGATTAGAAATATGCACCACGTCTAAAACAGCCTTGGGGAATAAAGGGGGTTGGTACTATACCCCCCAATGGTGTTGGTACATGCCACACCATTTCTTTGGGATCCCCATTGGAACCATTACAACCCAAGGTGCAAAACGATGACGAATAGAACATATGGCTAGATATGTATAGGTTACAGTATGCTATACAGTACGAGTATAGAAGTATCACAGTCAGCAAAACAAGGATACTTTCTTGATCTTTAAATCTTGGTGGCATACCTGTATAGACAAAATGTCCAGTGTCCATGTATGGCTGAAAACATGTTGTAATAATATATAGCAATTAGCATACCTGTAACAATAATAACAATGGACCACAAGAAGTGCAGTAGCGGAGAGCCACCTATTAGAGTTTACACAAGTTACACAACATACTCACTGTTTTCTAATCCTATATCCTTTCCCAGCTGTAATTGGATAACACCACTACAGCCTTATGCTCCAATTACAGAAAGCTTCTCCTCCCAGAAATCCTCTCTAACCCAGCCAGGGGTCTACAGCATTTTTCAGGCCAAAGACCCCCATAGCTTAGCTGAGAAAGAGAGAGAGCTCTTTGCTGAAAATAGCCCTACAAAGCTCACTGTGAGCTTGTCGCCCCTATACCCCCCTCTCCTTTTTTTCTTTCCATACTGTACATGATTTCCCCCTTTTTTAACCTTTAACTGTTATGATGTTTTCCTTTTTTACATGTATACATGTTCTGATTAATTGAAAATGGAGGACCCTTATGTAAACAAGTCTTTGTGCTTTTTCTGGCAATATCCTCAAGTAGAAGTTTTTGTATTGACCTGTATTTTCGTTTTGGAATGTATACCCATTCTGCATATATGTGAAATAAAATTTGCAATCAATCAATCAATCAATCAATCAATCAAAGCTTGGAGATCTGCTATTTTCGGCTAATGTAAAAAGGAGTCCTATCACAAAGATGTGTCAGTGAGTGACTCTGAGGACCCCAGAAGACCTCTGCTCTGCTGCCAGCTCTCACCTTACGGACAGTGTGTTCCACTTCCAACAACCGCCAAGCTGACCTGATCCGGACGGACAGGTGAACAAAAACAACATTCAGCACTAATTCAGAGATGCGGTCAAATTCGCCACAGATACGCTGCACACGCACGCGCACACACACGTGCACGCGCGCGTACACAATGTCCAATCTCCATCCACATTTTCTCTCTGCCGCCCTTTCCTCCAGTCCTGCACGCACGAACGCGCACGAGCGCGCGCGCGCGCACACACACACACACACACAGACACACACAGCTGACAGCATGCATAGGCTAATTAATCTCAACGAGGTGCATGTGTGTGTGGGATACATTAGAACCGTCCTCGTTCTCATCGCATGCTCAGCAGGTTTACTCTGTCTGATCATGTATTATTGGAAGTTAATTAAATTCTGCTGCACCATCAAATCAACGGACTTAATGTCAACTCACCTGAGTCGAAATGGGAGCTGAGAGCAATGCCGGTGTTGAAAAAGACCGAAGACATCGTCACTAGAAGCGCAAGCATCTTCCTCCTCGCCATGAAGAGGAAGGAGGAATTCATTCACGGAGCTGTAGTGTTGCAGTCAGTCAGTCAGTCAGACAGACAGACAACAAGCACACTGCAGGTATATCTGTGTCAATAACTATAGGCTGAACAAAGCTTCATGTTTTGGCCTTTTTCAAACGTTTCGGTATCTCAACAACACGCTCCTCCATTTCTTCTCCATGCATCGTTAGGGCTGATTAAGACAGCTGCTGAGACATGCGCACCTTCTCTCCTCTTGTGTAGCAACTGGAGTAAATCACTGCATACGGTCCACTCCAGATATAGGAACAGGAAGCCCTGGTTACGATTTTACTCCGAGAGATACTTAGACGGTCTCACGCTTATACAAAAAATGAATAAAGTGCCATATATGCAATCAACGTGAGGATCCGGCGCCGTACAGATTCATTGCCCCTCTCTTTGCACCAAACACTGGACACTGGGTCCGGAGCTGACGACTTCCACTCATCACGGCCGCCGAACTCATCCGAAAGCTGTGCCCGGTGGTATCACCAATGATAATATTATGTCTCGGTGCCACAGCAAATATATCTCGATCCATTTATCTCAGTTTGCTCTCAGCGCTATGGTGATGATAATAACGGGAGCTGTCCGGGTGCTGACAGCAAGAGCGCCATCTTTGCTCGCCAGTGTACAGTATGCTCCCAAATAGAATTGCATAGCGGTTAAGTCTCCTAACTGGGGTGTGTGTGCGGCCGGGGGGGGGGGGGGGGGGGGGGGGGGGGGTATGGTCCTATGGATGTTCACGGTGCATACATTGCTTATGCTTTGGAAAAACCCCTTACATGCAGATATACTGTAGAAGACAAAATATAGTGTATAGGCTGCTACATGAATCAACAGCCTCTTATTTTACACTAATTGGTCAGTGTTTGTCTTATACTGTCTTGTAAATGTTTTCATATTATGTAATGTAGAGTAGCTGTTATTAAGGTAGGTATAGTACTGTAGTTGATATGAAGGTTCCCATCTTATGTAGTAGGATATACTTTGAGATTAGTTTTTTTAATGTAAAGTGCATTATAGAAAATATATATTAGTATTATTATACAGAGCACAGCAATCATTCTATGGATTCTGCTGCATATACTGTATGGTACAAATGGGAGGTGTGTGCATGTGCGTGCATGCATGTGTGTGTTGAGAGACCCTAGCACGTGTACATGTGCGCGCATGCACACACACGGAATTGGGATTCCTTCACACTGGCTATAATTCACTATGCAACAGTGGAGGAGAAAGCCAGTGCTTGTGTAATACAGTATACCCATGTGCACCATTAATCTTATACAGTTCAGTATACATGTTGGATGAGGTCCCCCCCCCCCCCTCCCCCCCCCCCCCAGCCTATAACAACATGCCCCCCACCCCCCACACAGACACACACACACACACACACTGCCATCAGGGATTGGATTCCCGGGCCAGCCACATGCATGTCAACTTCTCCTTGCACGTGTCAGCCACTGTCGATCTTGGTTCTTCCATGGTGCAGATGGAGAAAACTGTCATTTTCAAACAGAAAACAAAAATAGCAGACCTACAAGCTCGTAGTGCACCACTCGGTGGCGTGCTATGAGCTTGTAGATCTGCTATTTTTCAATAGCTAATGCATAACATAATGCTAACACCAAAAGGGGTTCCCGCCCAAAATGGGTTAGCATGTTTTGTAAAATCTGGTATATTTACACTGCATTTTTTAATGTAATGGTCATCAATATACAGTACACTGCCCTGACTAAATAAACGAATAAAGTATGTAAAAGTTAAAAAAACACTAAACCCTGAAGGAATCAGTTTTGGGTACAGTACAAGTATCAGGTCCTTTCTCCGTCAGGTTTTCACATCCCTTTCAACATTCTGCAGGGTCTCTCAGCCGCACCACACCATGTTTGTTGTTTCACAGACGAACGGTTATGCAATGTATCATAAATAATTGATAAACATTAGATTGACTATGCGAGTGAATATCCTTCTTGCTCTCTCTCTCTCTCGGCAAGATGTTCTAGCAGCTTCCATCAGAACGGCAACAAAGAACACATGCATGTGTATACTGTAGCTATCTATATGTATGTGTCTGTATATTATCTGTATCTATGTGTACTATATGTTTCTATGTATCTTGTTCACATTTTATGGGTCCCCATTGAAAGTGAGATCTCAAGGGGCTGTCCCTTCAATAACCATTAACTAGGGACTACCGGACTAGCTGTGCGTTGGAGTCGCCGCAACCACTCGAAAACCACACTTGTGTAAAGTGAGGGGCGCTCTTATCATCATACATCACATTGTGCTCAGCCAATGAAATCATCACTATGTAGTACTACACAGTACACACTAACACACAAAGCTGAGCAATCGGATCATCACAAATGTGGTTGGTACACACCAACACACAAAGCTGGCCAATCAAATCATCACTAATGTGGTTGGTAACACACAACGCTGGGCCCCTCGGAAATCTGAAATCTGTACAGAAGGGACTTTATAGTCCAAAGATTGTCATATGCATTGCCTATGTTTGTTAGTTTTTCTTTTTTTGCTCCAAGTAGCATAAGAGGATAAATATGAATGCCACATGCTTTTGTTCAAGTTGATATAAATGCAAAGCTGCTGTGAAAGGGAATGGTGCACAGCTTGCAGTGGTGGAAAAAGAACTTGCAATGTCTCGCATGTTTTACTTGAGTAAAAGTATCAATACTGCAGTGTAGAACTATACTCTGTTACAAGTAAAAGTCCGGAGAAATGCACTCGAGTAAAAGTACAAAAGTATTGGCATCAAAATGTACTTAAACTACCAAAAGTAAAAGTACTCATTGTGCAGAATGTCCCATTTCATGCTTTCAAATGTATGCAAATCTTTTGAAAATAGAAGATCTACAAGCTCACTATAAAACGCATGGTGAGCTTGTAGATCAGCTATTTTCAAATGGCCGAAATGTACTGTATATAGGGCGTTGGTTAATGTATGTTTTGTAATAAAAATTAAGATTTACAAAGTAACTAGTAACTAAATCTTTCCCCAAAACATTTTTTAGAGGAGTAAAAGTACAATATTTGATGTGAGTGGAGTAGAAGTAAATTGTAAAGTAAAAAAGAAAAAAGAAGATACCTCAAAAAGTACTTAAATAAATACTTTCAACTGCACTGCATACATCTCTCTTAGGCCATTCCCATTCCTCAATTAGTCCCTCTCTTCTCTTTGTCATCACTTCATATTCCTCTCTCTCTGAAACATTGTCGAGTCCTGTTTCCCTGGAAACAGAAAGCAGATGAGAAAGATGGATCTTGGAGATGAAAAGACAGCAAGAGGGTCTTGGAGGGTTAAAGGGATAGTTCACCCCCATGGTAAATGGTGCATTTATAGCACATTTTAATCCAAAGTGATTCATATAGATTGTGTATTACATTCACCCATTCACACACACACACGTTCAGAGGAAACCATGCAAGGCAACAGCCTGCACATCAAGAGCAGTTAGGGGTTCAGCGCCTTTGGACACTTCAACACTAACTCTGGGGAAGCCCGGGATCGAACTGGGAACCTCATGGTACGTTTTAACAGAGGGCTGCTGCCTTGCGTATTATCCAGAAGTGCGGAAATGGGACCCAGCAACTATACTGGCGATAGCAGGTGAAGAGACGATAGTCGAAACGTGGGCGGAGGAACATCGTTCAAAAACATACAAATATTTTTTCTTTGGACGACATCGTCCGGTGACAATTAAAGTTCTTGTGTTGAGCCCGGGCGGTTAGCTCAACCGTCTTGGCACCTAGGCTGCTGAACCTGCCTGACGGCGTGTCGCGGGTTCGACTCCCGATCCCGACGGCCTTTGTCGCATGTCTTCCCCCCCCCCCATCTCTCTCCCCGTTTCCTGTCAGTCTACTGTCAATCTACAGTATCAATAAAGGCAGAAAAAGCCTTCTTGTGTTGCTTAGTTTACCCTCCACGCAGAACCATACGAGGACATAGGTAATGACAGCAGCAATGCCCACTAGGAGATATTTATCACCCAGAGTAGCCACTGTTCGCACGCTGTTAAAACGTACTGTCATGGTTCCCATCAGACCACTCTACACAGGCCACTCTACCCCTGATCCACTGCCACCCCCATAATGACTTTACTCACCCAATGAAGACTTGAATTCAATAATTTGATGACCAGCTCCCCTGGAGCTCATGAACATTTTATTTTCATGAACATTATGAAGACCAATTATATGAAGATAGGTTGAAAAGTGGCATCTCACCGACTGTGACCAGCTCATGTATGTGTTAAAGCCTTGGCACATTTAGATTGAAAGAGTGCCCGGGTCCCTGCAACCTTTAAGCAAAAACACAGTGTGTTACTGTGGACTGGCTGTTGCAAAGAATATGTCTGTTTTGTGTTGAGGAAAGTGGTGGTGACAACAGCGTTGAAATTTAAACCCATAGCCATCCACCCCTGCTCCACCCCTCCATCTCTACCATAGTCAGTGGTGGGAAAAGGTAGGCTACTCACATTGTTTTACTTAAGAAAAAGTATCAATACTGCACTGTAGAAATACTAAGTAATTAAGAATGTACTTGAGTAAAAGTACAAAAGTAACCTATTGGTATCAACATGTAGAAAGTGCTCATTCTGCAGAATGACCCATTTCACAAGTTTTCAAATGTATACAAATATTTTGAAAATAGCATATCTACAAGCTCACAATGCACACAACGCTTTGTGAGCTTATAGACCTGCTATTTTAAAATGCTGAAATGTATAGGGCTGAAGTGGTTAGTGTAACTATGTTCTGTAATAATAATTCAAATCTACAAAGTAACTAGTAACTAACGTTTTTCAAACTATTTTAGTGAAGTAAAAGTACAACATTTGCCTCTGAGATATAGGCCTAGTAGTGGAGTAGAAATCGGAGATACTCCAGTAAAGTTAGAAAAATAAAAAATAAATAAAAGGAACAGTACTTGAGGAGAGGTACTTTGTTACTTTACCACACCACTGGTTGTAGTACTCCCCTGGGGGTGATGAGTGTGCAATCTGTGCATTATAACGAGGACCCGGCCACATGGCAGACTTCCGAGTCCAATTTAAGCAGCTCCCCCCGGATCATGCTCGGACAGCACAGGACAGCTTGCAGCTGATGAGTTAGTATAGCCTGGTCTGGGCCCGGCCTTCACCACACAGGGCTTGTTAACCCATTCTGAACGGGAACCCATTCTGGTGTTAGCATCATGTTATGCTTTAGCTATTTAAAAATAGCAGATCTACAAGCTCATAGCGCGCCACCGAGTGGCGCGCTACGAGCTTGTAGGTCTGCTATTTTTGAAAGAATCGAAGAACGACTGACATTTTTAGAATCTGATCTCAGGTCAGAATGGGTTCATCAGACCAGTGTGTGTCCGGTGGAAACCTCGTATGAATCTGATCTCAGGTCAGAATGGGTTAAAGCCCCACCAGCACCACCATGCAGCATGGCGGCAGTCCACCCCGTCCAGCTGCTCGCTCAGCCTGGATGGACTCCATTCCGTTCTGTTCCCCCTCAGCAACCCTGGAGCTCCAGAGCCAGCATTCTAATGTGAATGCACATCTAAAGATACCGCAGTGCTCATGCACAGTATACACATGATCTCTCACTGAACCTACTTCAGGATGGGACGATAATCGTTATTATCATTGTTAGGTGCTTGCACATATGCACACATGGCATCAACGCATGGTGTTCTGTGCTGGCACACTACACTCTCTCTACTCATACTCTATCATCTGTCTATTCTGTTCATTAATGTTACTCTGTCTTTCTGTTGTAGTGCCTGCCTGTGATATTGCTGACCTCTGCTGGTCTAAACAGACGCCTGTCAATCACCTGATACAGAGGAGCTGTGGAGAGCAGCTCATTGTCTCCCCAACACCCAACTTGAATAGTTGTGTTTCCCTTGTGTTCTGTTGCTCTTGTGTTTCTTTATTTCAGCTACTGGACTGGTCGTAGCTCTGGTCCATAGCCTTCTACTGCTTCTACGATTCTGCCCTGCAGTATGGACTTTCGGTTTTAAATCTCACATCGAAATCAGACCAGCCTCCTCTTTAGCGTAAATAAACACCAAAACAAAGGCGGTTGTGTCATTAGAAAGCCTACTTTCCTTAGTGGATGCACTCTGATCCCCCCACCACACGTATAAACGGTACTTTTTGGCCAAAAGGGGATTTTGTTTCCACTGCGCCTTCTACCGATATTGCCCAGAGAATTGCCTCATAGAGAATATTTTCCTCCGGTGAAAAGAAATCCCTTTCTGGCCAAAAAGTACCGTTTATAAGTGTGGTGGGGGGCTCAGAGTGTGTCCACTAAGGAAAGTAGGCTTTCTAATGACACAACCCGCCTTTGTTTTGGTGAGTAGCAAAAACGTTCTTTTTATTTACGCTAAAGAGGAGAGGCTGGTCTGATTTCGATTTGAGATTTAAAACCGAAAGTCCCATAGCCTTATACTGCAGGGCAGAATCGTAGAAGCAGTAGAAGGCTATGGACCAGAGATAGGCTGGTCGTAAGTATTTGTTTGCCGTTTTGGTTAGTTTAGTTCTTATTTTGTTTTGGTAGTTTATGCGGAGTCTGGGTACCGACATGCACATAGTGCATAGCTCCCCAGGCTCCCCCACTTATTAGTTTGCCAGCCCATATCTTTGTTTGGTAGGATGCCTAGTTAGGTCTTGAGTTTATCATTTATTATTGTTTTTGACATTTATTACTTTACCCCTTTATTTATTCAGTGTTTCCTTTTGTTTTACATTCCTGACTTGTTTGGGGTATATACATTTTTTTTTAAATGGCTATAATTACATGCTCAAAATAGGGATGCCAGGGTGAAAGTGATTAACCCATTCTGAACGGGAACCCATTTTGGTGTTAGCATCATGTTATGCTTTAGCTATTGAAAAATAGCAGATCTACAAGCTCATAGCGCGCCACCGAGTGGCGCGCTATGAGCTTGTAGGTCTGCTATTTTTGAAAAATCGAAGAACGACTGACATTTTTAGAGTCTGATCTCAGGTCAGAATGGGTCAATCAGACCAGTGTGTGTCCAGTGGAAACCTCGTATGAATCTGATCTCAGGTCAGAATGGGTTAAAAGACATCTGCTAGCAATAGCATTATGAATACATGTGCTTTGTGTGGAGGTCTGGACAGTGGCTGTAATAGGCCTGCATATGATCGTACAGTACATGAAGTCAAGACACCAGCATAATGAAACATTGCACCGGTGAGATTAGACTAATTATTCTGTAATAGCTGGTCTCAGCGGACACCAAGAGCCAACAGCAACGTGTCTGAGGAGAGACCCCTCTGAATGGGAATGAGTGGGGGCCATTTATTCAGCAAATAATTGGAAGATAGAAAGGGAAAGTAATTATAGGAGGTCAAATAGTGTGTGTGTGTGTGTGTGTGTGTGTGTGTGTGTGTGTGTGTGTGTGTGTGTGTGTGTGTGTGTGTGTGTGTGTGTGTGTGTGTGTGTGTGTGTGTGTGCGTGTGTGTGTGTGTGTGTGTGTGACATTTATGGATGGCAGAAACAATTTCCAGGGGGATATGATTAACTCCCAGACAAAACTAACTCTGCTGGGAAAAGCATAGTGAACGGACGCCATCAGAGGGTGGCGAGAGGTACCGTTCCTGCCATTAAATGAAATGAGCCGAGGCTATACGCCACTGATGATTCCAACATTATATTATCTGCCAATCGCAAATAGCAGGTGGCTGACTGATTAAGTTAAGTAAAAAGAAACAACTGTAAGAGCATTATATTTCTCGTGTTGACATTGAAATTAAATACATTAGGACAGGGGTCTTTCAAAGTTTTTCAGTCCAAAGAGCCTTAGCCAAGATGCGAGATGAAGCGGGGACCCGCACTACTGTATTAAAAAAAAGCTCAATATTGTCTCAGCAATGTCTGCATTTGACTAGCTTGGAGTGGACACAGGTTTTAGAGAAGAAAAGTGACTATACTTATTACTTACATACTTCACTTGACAGTAGTTTAGTTGCCTTAAAGCGGATTTGCTATTTTTTATTTGTTTTTATTTTCGAAAATGCAAATAGTTTTAGGTATGATGAAGGCTCATATAGCCGAAACGGGTATTGCATTCCTTTTTGGTGTGTGCCAATAAAGAAATGGAAATGTGAGTACTTTTTCTGTCATTTATTACATTTTTGGATATGCTACTTTATTTATTACTATTTATGTAGTTTAGTAGACTAGTTTAAATGAGTTTTTGAGTGGTGCCTAACCGCTCCAATGACTGGCCGCATGTGTGTGTCTGTTTGTCTGTCTGTATGAACAGCTTGCACCGCTCAGTTCAAACAGGAGTGACTTTTCTTTTTCATTCTGTGTAGGCCTATACACATTATATTTGCTAATATATTATTATGTTGTATTCACGTTAACATGTTATTTTCAGACATTCAGAGAAAGAAAGAAAGTTCCTATGAGGACCTGGCCATAAAACATAAAAAAGAAGAAAAAAGATGTGTGTGCAGAGTCAGGGTGCAGCTCAGCGGATCGTGTATCTGACGTAGGGCACATCCACTTCTTCCTTCTCCTCCGAGAGGTCGTTGCAGCACATCTCAAACACCAGAGCTTTCACGTGCCCACCCAACTCCTTATTGGACACCTTGGCCACAATCTCAGTCATCGGCAGGCCCAGCCTCTCTACGAGTTTGGCATTAGTCATGAAAAAGGAGTAGATCATGGACAGTCCCTGAGAGAGCATGGTGATCTCCAACCTGTGCTCGTTTTGGAAATAGTCGAGGAACTGTCTGAGTGTCATTTCTTCACCACTGGGCTGTATTCCCTTGACCTCGAATCGATCCCACAGTGTCCACTCGATCTCGTAGTACTTGTTAGTGGCATTGGTGAGGGGCTCGGAGAAGGTGAAGAAAGGGAGCGCGAGATTCATGAAGCCATTTTTGAAGGACTCCAGCTTCCTGTGTCCCTGCACAAGTTTGATGAGCTCCAGACACACCAGGCCCACCACGGAGGCGGTGGTGGTAGCGATGGCAGGGATGATCTTTCCGGCGATCAGTTTGCTCTTGTGTCTGTCGGCAGGGGGAATGTCGTAGTTCTCTGCTCTCAGGTTGGATGCCGCCACGATAAAGTCCATGTGGAAGTTGGTGTCGTCATCCTTCTCAAAGTCAACGGGGTCGAGTTTGAAATGGGAGCAAGAGTCGGGGGACGGGAGAAGAGTTTTCAGCAGCTCCTCCAGTCGGAATTCGTCAGCGGAGTCATCAGGGCTAACCACCTCTTGAACCGAAACGAGCGAGGAGTGAGGAGTGAAGGTCTGCACGGTGACCTCCTGAAGAATCTTGCCCACCGCTGCACGGTCCCTGCTGCCAGGTAGACCATACGTCTGGGCAAACAGGTTGGCTGCTGCCATTATGAAGTCCATATGCAGGTCATTGTTGGTGCTGAAGTTTAGGGGATGGGGACATCTCTTTGGGCCAGACCAGAAGGGCAGACCATAGGTGGTGAGCTGATCTGGGGGATTGCTGTGCAGTAGCTGGCGGATGTTGTTGCTGTACAGGCACTGCCAGTAATTGCGTGCCCAGAGTACACAGTCGGCCCAGCTATGGGGGCAGTCCGTGACCAGGCTCTTATACACACCTTCCAGCGTCATCAAAGGCTGAGCACCAGGTAGTTTAAGAGTGGACTCCGTGAACTTGGGATCTGTTAGGTATTGCAGGGCATTTTCTGTTAGCTGCGTGAACTGTCCCTCAAACTCGTCGCGGGCCCACTGCAGTGTGTGTTCAATAGAATTGGGGAAACTCTTGAGGGTGCAGATGGGGATGGACTTCTCTGGAGGGTCTCGGCTGGAGCTGTAGGACTCTGTGAGGAAGGGGATGACCACCTGCACGTTGCCTTTGGTGCCCAGAGTGCCCGACTCCAGCAGGGTTTTGCGGTGGAGCACACATCGGTGGTCCATATACCTGCGCGCATCAACGTTGTCCAGCGCGTTTGCCACGCCATCGAGGCTCCCAAAGAATTCATCGTTGTATATGCTCTCTGTGTCTTCGCCCACCCTGTTCTGGTGTGCCGTGATTTTCATGGACGGGTTCATCTGCTTTACAGCCGCTGCCGCTATCTCACTCTTCATTTTCGTGACATCCCAGGGTCTGAAGAGAAACTGTCTGTTGAGGTTGGATTTCTCTATGGTGTCCATATCCGTCACGATGACTTCACCATCCCCACTGGCCAGTCCCATCATGGCAAAGTTCTTCATCAGCTCGCAGCCGATGGCGCCAGCCCCGACCAGGAAGTAGCGCTGTTTGGCGAGCGCATCCTGCAGCTTGGTGCCGAACACCGCGATCTGGCCGTCGTAACGACAGTTCCTGGGAGCGCAGTCCTCCTCTGTCAGGACTACGTCTTCCTCTTCAGGCAGGCACTCCAAGGCGTCAAAGTACAGCCACTGCATAATGGGCATAAACTTTCCCGTGCACGCCTTTATCACTTCCTGTGCGGCCAACCCGCCGATGAAGGCGTTGACGGGTGCCAGGTCGCCGGCAGAGACGAAGGCCAACTTCCTGACGAGAGCTTCGTCCAGCTGCTCCACTTTAGCTGACCCCGTCTGAACTTGGCAGTTCACATTCTTAGCCAGCCTCACTAGCTCAACGCCATCAGCCTGGTTCCAGGGTTTAGGGAGGCGGCCATTTTGCTTCTGGAAGGCGTGGAGAGCCTGGAAGGCCACGTGCAGCTGTCCTGAACGATCACACTTGGCAAAGTCCGTTATTATGAAGTCTGGCTCAGACATGGACGACGCGAAGGACTTGAAAGCAATCGTCTTGAGCATCTTCACCTGGGAGACGATTCCCCCGCTCACGTAATCCGAAATGCCAGTTGTGTCACCGATACTGAAGGTGTACGGACCCAGAACCTTGATTTCGACAGGCTGACAGCCGTTGAGCTTCGTCATGCCCTGAACCTCAGTGAAGGTGACGTAGTCTCCGCTCTCAAAGCCGTGACGAGCTTCGTCCAAACATGTCACGACACTGGCGGCATCCTTGGTGATCATGGAGATCATGGCGCTCAGAGGCTGCTCTCCGTTGGTGTCATACACAGACATCTCCTCACCAAAGTCGCAGAACAACTGGCCAAACAGTCCCCGCGTGTCCGCGACGACCAGCTTGACTCCTTTGCTGTGGCAGAGTTCACCTACATGCTGCTGCTCCTCCAGAGTGGAGCAAGTCAGCACTACCACCTGGAACCGAGTCAGGTAGTCCTCCGTGAGCGCCCCGGTGTAGGCTTCCACGGGGACGTAGCTGTTGAGCTCGGCCAGACGAGATTGACTCACCTCTGCCCTGTTCTTACCCAGGTCCTCTTCACGCAGGAAGAACTGTGAGGAGAGGTCCCTCCACTCCGCAACGCCCTGGTCGTGCACGGTGACAGATTTGACTCCTCCCAGGACGACGTTCTTGGCGATCTCCACGCCGAGCCCTCTCATGCCAGAGACGAGGACGGTGGAGTTCTGCATGCGCTTCATGGCATCGTGGCCTAGCACATAAAGCTGTCTGGAGTACAGGCCTTCGTCGATCTCGGCGTCGCCGCCATTCGTATCCATGCCGCCGGCAGGTGTGTGGGATAGTTCAGATTTGACTGTTCCTGACAAGTTACGTTTCTTGGACAGTGGCGAGCTGGACATTATTTACTTGGCCTGACCTGTAGTACGGAAACCTTGTTATCGTGACAAGAACTCAACTTCGCAACTCGACAGCAAAATTGATGTCAAACTTAAGCAGACTATTTTCCCCCCTGAAGAGCTGGAAGATTGATTGCTTGGCTGGCTATGTCTGCAGTGCCTCTGCTCACTGACTAATTCCACAAAGCAAAGCAGTGACAATATCCCGTCTCATCTTAATAAATTGAGAGGTGACATGGTGTGATGTCACCATCTGTGACCTTAATGGCGTCATCATATCATAGCAATTAATTTAGTTGTTTGAGAAGTCAAGGTAAAATGTTATGTATATTGAGCTTGTATACCGGACTTGTACAAACCCTGAGGACCCGAGGCTCTTTCTTGTTGTTGAGGGGCGCTAGCCCCTCCTATATACAGGTTTAATGTTTGTTTTTCCTTAAACAAACATTAAAAACGCCATTGACACAATGTACACAGTTTGTTTTGCCTACGTTTGTTTTTTCTGATAATTACGTCATAAAAGATGTATATATATATAGCGCCCCTCACTTCACACGGGTGTGACTTTTGTTGTCTACACAGCAGTGTTGATTTCGTCTAATACTATGAGGAAAAATGTTCGTCGACTACTTTTTTTCACTGACGAAAACTAAATGGAAACTAAATGAAAACTAAGCTACGATGACTAAATATACTGACAATTTTGTCAAATAAAAACTAGAACTGCACTCTGTCGAGTGCCTACTTGCACACAAGTAGGCCATAAATGGCCTACTAGTGCGCAAGCAGAGAGCGCAAGTACTGTCGACCGCTACGAACTTTTAAATCTCAGCCTATCTGTAAAACATTGGAATTAAATACTAAAGTCGGGTTATAATAATAATTTCTTCCCCTAATCCGACATTGAAACATATCTTAATTACGTCTACTAAAACATTCCAAGGTGACTAAAACTAAATGAAAACTATTCAAAAGACTATGACTGAAACTAAAATCTAAATTTGCTGCCCAAATCAACACTGCTACACAGTAGTGCTGCTACATCCTTACTAAAGTCACGTGCTGTGCATAGGAGGGGCTAGTGGCCGGGTCCACTCGGGTATTAGTGGAACCTCCATTTCACTGTCGAAACCCCGACTTCTTGTGAATGGAACCATGTCCGGATCAGATCCTGGGTATTTTCGGGTCTCGGGCTTACTCAAACCAACCATACACATAAATTCAGTTGTTCATGAGATGATGTATGATGTTGATGATGTATAATGATAAGAGCGCCCCTCACTTCACACAGGTGTGATTTTTAAGTATAGAGAGCCCTGCCCTTGACGGGATAGTTGTTAGCACACAGCTCAGCTAGATGTGCGCTCATGGAATTAATTACAACAGAAATAGAGACAGGAATGGACATATCTTGCAATTTGACTTGCTGACTCTGTTCTCATCCAAACCCTAACAGTCATGCTACATTACTGAGTGATCAGCAGTGGTTTAATGTGTTGGTGTCCTATCAGTCATCAACTCAATACATCACCTTATTTAACAGGTTCTTGATGTCCACACTCAAGTGCACGCACACACGCGCGCGCACACACACACACACACACACACACACCCACACACACACACACACACACACACACACACACACACACACACACAGGTCTAAAACACTACTATAGCGAGTCAGTCTTATTGCAAGCAACGTGCGACAGAAAATCGATTAAAGACCCTTTACGGAATTGTCACTTTAAAGCAGCCAGCTAGCTCCTATGTGTCCATTTGTCCAATACAACTCTCTCTTTTACAACTTGTTTAAACACATTTGATTGCTGTCGGACTCCATCGAATGGCCTCCCACAGCTGGCCTCCCAACAGCACTTACGTCTAATCACATTGGTAAATATCCAGCGTGAAAGACCCTTTTATAGCTAGTATTGTGCCCAGTTTTCAGTCCATGTCTGTTGTAAAATGGAATGGTCAGCCATAATACATTTCAGCTCACATCAGTGTCCACACTGGACCGGTTTAGTGGACTGCAAAGCACTAAGTTAAGAATATCTGACCCTAGCATTCCTATTCTGAGAATGTCATTCTGTGAAAAATAAAATAGCAGATTTACAGGCTCACAACGCATCAGATCAAATTTTCTTCCTCATCTCAAAAACAGAAAGAATGCAATATTATATAGAATAGAACCCTCAGAACTTTGTTGGCTTCAGTAGGCTGGCTATACCTCCTTTATCTGACCTCTGAAGTTCCTGCTTACAAACCTGCAAGAGAAGTATATTCTATACTATGAATGATAGTTAGATACATAAAAGTGAAATAAATGTAGAATCTCTGCATAGACTCGCATAGACTCTTTTTGAGAAACACTGGACTAATAAATCATGGCATACAAGGGCACTGACACAGTGGTGAGAGAGTTGGGGGCTCAGCTGGTTCTGCCACAACAAAAACATCAGCACATAACAGTTGCAGACTACACTTTACTTGCAAACTCCCTGTACAAGACTCAGCTACAGTAAATCTAGGAACAAAAATGGTTGACTGCAAGAGGAATATTGCAAGAAAGAATGATAAACTCACAAGGGTTCAAGGTTCACATCTTATACAGGTACATAAGAGTAAAACTTTTTTTAGTTTTTCAGACAATGCAGCAGCATAGATAGCATTCAAAACAACAAAAACACAGCAAGAGTGCAAGAAAGTTCCAGATGTACTCTGCGCCTAAGACCCCACTTCATACCCACTGATACAGAGGCCATGGTACAGCACTTAAAGATTATTCATAGCATGCAGCACATCTACAGTGAGTAGACTCTAGACTAGAGTAATTGTGTAGATGACCTTGTGTTCACTGAGATGAGTCTTCTGTCTGTACTCTAGTCTGTACAGTGGACATCACTGACCAGTACTATTGATTTCCAATTTCTCTGAGGGGTTTTGCGCGTGTAATTTTCAAGCATCTGAATTTTTTTTCAGATTGTGTAAAGAAAGTGCTAGTGTATCCACTGTATCCAGAGCATGTGGTCTTTGAACATTGTAGACTGACAGGCAGCAGAATATTCTTCTTTGATCTCTGAATTCCTATCCTACGCTGGCCTTAGAGAGAATAAAAGATATGTGCATTCAACTACTTGAATATCAAATTATAGTGAGTGATCCAGGGCAGGAAGAGAGTGATGAAAGTGATGAAATCAACAGAAATGTATTGCTTAAATTGCATATCCTTAAGTGGTTGTTGTCATTCTACCATCTCTAAGCTAATGTATGCCTAGTACTACTGAAGCCACTTTACAAACACTCACCCAAGCTCACAACGTGATGTAGATCTGCTATCTTTGGTGTGCGACACCGAAGTGCAACTATAAGTACCATAAACTAGGCATGTTTTATGCAAATGCTATAATTACTCTCACTCTTACACAAGCATGCTTGTATGTGTAGCCGAGTAATGCTGCTGCCTGATGGAATGCTAGGGAGATTCATTCCTCTTTGGTTGAGCGATATATACTATATATCCCCACACGTTAAGACTCAAGTTCCAATTCAGGGAGTTACATTGAGTACTTGTTCAGATCGTTCTTGTCTTGGTGGAAGAGCAGAAGTATTTACGTATTTATGAATATAGCAGAGAAGCCCTGTGTGTAGCCCTTTGGACAATTCACCCGTGGATGAGTGGTATAGATGTTTGGTTTCCCACACGGAAGACCTCAGTAAAAAAATGTATATGCACACACAATGTACCACACACATACTGTAAGTCTGTCAAGGCGGACAGAATACACAAGCTATAAGTTCCCCAAAAATGTGGATGACATTCCTGGCAGTGCTTGACAGTATAGTTGAGTATTGTGTTCTGAATATCTGGCTGCTATGGTGCAACCGTGCATCTTTCACTGTTAGACTCATAACTATGGCTGCTTTATTCTGATGGTCATCCATCCCAACCATGATCTCCTGTTTTTTATTTTGTGTGTGTGCGCGTGTGCGTGTGTGTGTGTGTGTGTGTGTGTGTGTGTGTGTGTGTGTGTGTGTGTGTGTGTGTGTGTGTGTGTGTGTGTGTGTGTGTGTGTGTGTGTGTGTGTGTGTGTGTGTGTGTGTGTGTGTGTGTGTGTGTGTGTGTGTGTGTGTGTGTGTGTGTGTGCGTGCGTGTGTGTGTGTGTGTGTGTGTGTGTGTGTTGTATGTGTATGTGTAAAAAATCTAAATAATGTAAAATGTACACATAATGTGGAGAATGTTGAAATGAGGTGTCCTGTGAGATCACTGTTGACTGAGTGTCATGATGAAAGATGTTATCACGAAGAGTGCCTCATGAGCTACCCCACCATGACTAACCCAGCTGTCAATTATCTAGCAGTGACTCAATCGCGAGCCAAGAACGACTAGACTGCTTTGACAAAATGCTAACAAAGTGAATAAAAAAGAAACGGTATACTACTATATATTGCACATATCAAAATATAGGAAATGGGATGTTCGGTCAGATGGTGCAGGGATAAAGTTTATGCACTCTTATGCACACTCATGAACAAACTATATCTCAAATATACAGTAATATTTGTGAAAAATGTGTTTCCAGTATCCAAAGAAAGGTCGACACAAACATCTCTCTCTCTCTCTCTCTAATCTATGAAGACAGATTGCTGTCCCTCAGCCCATCCCAGCTACAAACAGCGGAGCAGATGACTTTACTTCTGGTAAAGATAAAGCAGGTATTATCGCTCACTGAACAGGAGGCTGACCACATGCCACGGGATCTGACAATGCAACTGTGCATGTGCACGTGTGGGAGTGAGTGAGTGTGGGTGTGGGTACACGGGGACCAACGGTCGGTGAGTGAGTGAGTGAGTGAGTGAGTGAGTGAGTGAGTGAGTGAGTGAGTGAGTGAGAATGTGACAACCCTAATGTGATGCCGATATGTGCCTTCATGTTACTGACGCTGTTGAATTGAGCTCACCCACCATGCTGGAAGGTCGATCGTTTGACGTCGTCTTGTCGTGGCGCCGGCACATCCCTGAGTACACGAGGCCGTTCAGGACATCGCAGCAGGATGAGGAGGCGATGAAGAAGGCGATCATCCTGCTAAACAAAGACAGCAGCGGCTACATTGAGTTGAATGAAACTCAAGTAGAGGCTCTAAGTCTACGCAAACCCACGACTAATTAAATTATTAAGCGTCAGGCCAACAATAGTAGCTCTGCAAGTTCAGGACGCGTCCGGAGTTTGTAGATCTGCTATTTCATCATTGTCATAAACAACCGAGTAGAAATCCAGCTTTATCTGCTGACTCACGTGGACATATTATTTGAGCTCAATGCCCAAATCTCCACACCTCAATGCGCCAGTCAAATAGGTTTGGAACATTATGAATACAAACTTATTTTCTGTTGGCCATTACCACTTTGCAAACGGCATATTTAACAATTGTATACTTTAAAAAAAAATCTACAACCTTACCAGCCAGGCTACGTGTCACAAAAATAATTGTGATTATCTGAAAGAAATTCCCATTAGACGATTATGTTATAATAATAATACAGGTATTTTGGGGTGTAGCCAAATCTGACATGTGTCAGAGGTGCAAACAAGAACAAAGAGAATGGATACACATTATACAGCATATGGGGCAGGATGAATAGCCCCTCAGTTTCTACTACCAATCCAAAAATAATAATATGGCCTGCATGAGCCCACCTGCTGCCCCAGCTAACTGTTTAGTCCTCTGCCTCTAAAAACACAAAAACACTATGGTGTCTTTTGTTGAGAATCTGAGTTTGTATATTAATTTAACTCCACCATCCCATCTTCAAATTAACCCAGTCCAGTGACTTATAGTCCACTCCAGGGCTGTTACCTTTTGACTATGAATATTGGAAAATGTATACCACATTGTTTTATTAAATAAAATAAACAACGTATTTGTTTATTTCACTTAATTGTACTTTTTGGCATGAAATGTCATTAATTATTTCCATGACATTATTTATTTGATGGCATTCCTGCCCTGGCATTATATGGCCTTTGTGCCCTCAAAGGATTGACAAAAAGGCCAATTAGCTTGCCCGGCCTAAAATATACAGGTCTGGACTGGAGACAATAAAAAAAGAGCCAAATCAGCAGGAAGCAGCTTTGTTGTTGCAACAACACATTCACATCATCACATGATGACGTGTGTAGCATATATAGCAGTACAGGCTATTCTTTCCACATTAGGGACTGTGGACTAACGTCACTGTAGGCTAAAAGAACAATCTGGTCCTTTAAACGTCTTACCTTTTAAAAGTGCATCACAAAACGGTCTTTTTGCTGCATTTGTACTGTGCTGCTCTCATAGACAAGGTACGTGCTAGTGTTTGTTGATAACTTCTGGAGCCTGACCCGAGATTTAAGATGCACTGACCCAGTGTCACCTCTAGGGGTCAGAAGTTGGTAACGTTACAAGGCTCAGAGAATAGTGGCATTTAACATCAACGGTTTCTGTGATTCTGTATCATCATGGAGACGTTCCCACAAATGTTTGTTTCTGTTATGTTTAATCACTGTGTACCTATACTGTCATCATGCTGATGAAGACGTTTAACTGCCAGAATAACAGTAGAGAAACTAAGCATAGTGTTCTTCACTTATACTATGATAGTGTAAGTGAAATATGTCTATAAAAAGAACATGGTAGACATATCATAGGCCTTAATTTGACCTCAATTTGGTTATCAATGCATGGTGTTTATTATGGTCCACACTCCACCACATCCCAGGCTGTACTTTGAAGCTTTTACCCGGAGCCCAAAAATGATCATGTTGAGATGAAGAAGGTTTTAGATGTTGTGAATTAAGAATAGGCTTAGACCGGCGGCTAATCTAGTGTTGTTGTACTATTAAGAGTTTTCCTCTGGCAGTGAGTGAGCTATAAATAATTCAGTGGAATTACTTGTCTTTAATGTAGCTCAGAGAACAAGATGACACCAGGCGATAACACATGACAAGTTCTGAACTTTAAGCACTATAGAGTTGGCTGGAAGATATGAGTTAATGAAAGTAACATAAATGGGTGGGTTATCACATGTTGACAGCCGACAACAATACTGTCATGTGATAAATGGCATGCAAAGAAGATACATATTGTTTGTAGGCTATGTAATTAGATGAGTTGACAGGAAATCTGTTTGGACTAGATCAAAAAGTAGGCTATAAGTTAACAATTAAAGCACACTGACACCCGCACAGTACAACCCCAGTCCACAAACGCCTGGGGAAGACATAAAATGCTAGAAACCTCACCCACATGTGGAAACCTCACCCACTGGCCTACTCATATTTAAAATGACAAATAATTGGAGTGTAGTAAAAAGAAAATAGTCCAGTAAAGTAAAAAAAAAAGGGGAGATCTGACACCACTGGTAAATGATTCAAATTCACTGTGGGAACACGATCCCAGACTGTTATTCTAATTATAAATCTGTGTCAGGCAGCTAATGTGACAGATTTATCTGAGAATGTGGGTTTTATATGAATGCCTTTAACTAGACACACGGAATCCAATCCATATGAGTGTGTGTGTGTGTGTGTGTGTGTGTGTGTGTGTGTGTGTGTGTGTGTGTGTGTGTGTGTGTGTGTGTGTGTGTGTGTGTGTGTGTGAGAGAGAGAAAGAGAGAGAAAGAGAGGGAGAGAGACACACACACACACACACACACACACACACACACACACACACACACCGTGCGTGCGTGCGTGCATGCACGTACGTACGCACGCACACACACACACACACACACACACACACACACACACACACACACACACACACACACACACACACACACACACACACACTGCACACACACTGCACACACGCAAACTGCACACACGCAAGGGAATTATATTAGGAGTGCCTGGCCAGGCTGGCTTGCTGACTGTGTAGACTGCTGTATGTTAATGTCCAGCTGACAGACATGTTGCTGTCCAGCAACAACGCAATGCATGACTCATGACAACCATGACAACTCCCAGCGCATCACAGCTGAGCGCAGACGGCCCCCACCCTTCTCTACCACTCTCACACACACACACACACACACACATCAGGACCCCACCCTCATTCTCACTCACACTCAAACATCTGGCTCTCACCCTGTCCCCTCCCTGCCTTCAGTGGTGTAAAGTAACTAATTACATTCACTCAAGTACTGTCCTTAAGTACAATTTTGAGGTATATTTGTACTTTACTTGAGTATTTCCAATTTCCAATACTTCTACTTCTACTCCACTACATCCAAATATTGTACTTTTTTCTTTTGGTATTTTAAATATAATTCGATGCCAATACTTGTGTACTTTTACCAAAGTACATTTTTGATTCCGGACTTTTACTTGTAACAGAGTATTTCTATGTTGCAGTATTGATACTTTTATTTAAAGTAAAACATTTGAGTACTTTTTACACCACTGACCCTGTCCCCTCCCTCCCTGCCTCCCTCGCAGAGTTCTCAGAAGTTGGAGAAGAAACCCAGAAAGTGAGGCTGCAGGGGTCATACGGTTCATCTGTACTCCAGTGAGTGTCAGAGAGAGAGAGGGGGGGGGGGGGGAAGAGGCCCTGCATTCCCTCCCTAAAGATTACGTACGTTATCCTAGGGATTGAATGATGACCTTTTTGCTGAGATTATACTGGAAAGCTCGCCTCAAAACACATGCAGTTACCCCGGGCGTACAACCGGCGGAACTGCTCAGCCTGCATGGTATTCCTAAACGTAAACTATGCTTAAACGGTTAAAACTAACCTTATTCCTAACCTTAACCCCAGTAAAACTATGCCTAACCGTAAACATATTTCTTCTAACCTCATTGTCAGTGAAACAAATACAAGAATATATGAACCAACCACCCCACAGTCTCACTGATAGCAGTAGATCTGGTTGTTGTAGCTCACAGATGCATATTACACTGACAAATAATTGTGTATAAATATTGTAAAAGTGAACATATCTACCTTATATACCTACACAGTTTACTGTGAATGATGGTCATAGTTTAGTTGGGTGTTAATACTTCGGTAGCTGAAAGGCAAGCATGCAAAAAGACGTTTCTGTTTTTAATTTGTGGTTTTCCTCAACATTTTTATGCATTGTAGAAAGCATCTGTGTTGTGTTACTTGAATGTGTTGCGAGTCTTGCGACACTTTTTGTGCCATGCATGTCTGACCGTAAATTATCACCACTAGAATTTCGCCCCCCTTCGGGGAGCTCATCCCAGTGTCGTTGCAGCGCAATATGGGAAGAAGGAAATTGCGGGAGTTGACAGACTCCACTTCATGTTTCAGCTGTGTTTTTAAACTCAGTAGTGTGCCCTGCACACAGCGCACACTCGCAATTGCAGCTGGAGGGCGACGCGACACACACACACGCCACACACACACACACACACACACACACACACACACACACACACACACACACACACACACACACACACACACACACACACACACACACAGTAGCTGTCTGTCTGCCTGTCTATGAGTAGCTGTCTGCCTTCCTGCCTGTCCAATTGTCCATGAGTAGCTGTCTGTCTGTCTATGAGTAGCTGTCTGCCTGCCTGCCCAATTGTCTATGAGTAGCTGTCTGTCTGTCTATGAGTAGCTGTCTGCCTTCCTGCCTGTCCAATTCTCCATGAGTAGCTGTCTGTCTGTCTGTCTGTCTGTCTGCCTGTCTATGAGTAGCTGTCTGCCTGCCTGCCAGCCAGCAAGTTGGTTAACAGAAAATAAATTGTTATGGCTGAGTAAAATAAAATACAATAAACACAATTTGCCTGATTACCAAGCTATGACCTTTTTCATGAAAAAAAATGAGTAGTGATATGGCTGACTGAGTAAAATAAAACAATCTACCTGAAAATAGATAGCTATAAGTGAAGAGCAATTTCCGCAATTACCATTTCCGCAATTTCCACAATTTCCGCAATTTCCATTTCCGCAATTTCCTCAATTTCCATTTCCACCATTTCCGCAATTTCCATTTCCGCATTTCCGCAATTTCCATTTCCACCATTTCCGCAATTTCCGCAATTACAATTTCCGCAATTTCCATTTCCGCAATTTCCACAATTTCCATTTCCAACTATTAATGGCAGCTGGGTTTCATCAGCTGTACTGACCCACAGGAACACACCCAGGGTGCTGGCCTGATTCCGGCGAGCCGCCCCATGTCCGAAACGGTTGAGAAATGACAGTTACCATGTGGGGGTCCCTCTACTGTACTGTACTGTCACTGTACTGTACTGGCACAACCTAAATCACCATATATACAGTTAATAAGTGCGTGTGTGTTTGTGTGTGTGTTAGGTTGCACACAGGTGGTGAAAAACAACCATGCTGTTTTCGTGCTCAGACGCACCCACCCACCCACCCACCCAATCAGCCAGCCAGCCAGCCAGCCACCCACCCACATAGCTCCGTAAGGGAGTGGTTGCACCACTCAAAAATCACAGCAAGAAATCACCAAATAGGCCTAATTAAAATACCACAGACTTCTTTTATACACTTTTTTTAAACATATAAAAGTCACAGTCAAAAATTGCACAATTAGATGTCCCTCCCATCCACACAATCTCACCAATACAATGTTTCAATGACCAGACCTTTCCATTTGAACAATGGAAAATGTTCCACTCTGAAAAGTGTACCATTTTAAATAAACACAAATTAAGTTCCCTGAACTAAATAGTCTCTTTGGTTACATTTGCCTGCAACTCCTTCACAGACCTACATTGTCACACTAATCTGTCAAGAGAGATTAGGTCATTGATAACTTCTCGTCTCCATGGACCATGGCCTCATAAGTGGACTTCATTTTAACGTCCGGTATGGGTGACCTCATCCGGCAATCAACAACAGTGTGAATGATGTCTTTGAATATTGTCCTTTTGTTGTAAGCAGCACAAAGATGAGCCCAGGTGCTTTGGCCAATGGCCCCACACACACACACACACACACACACACACACACACACACACACACACACACACACACACACACACACACACACACACACACACACACACACACACACACACACACACCCTCATAAGTGGACTTCATTTTAACGTCCGGTATGGGTGACCTCATCCGGCAATCAACAACAGTGTGAATGATGTCTTTGAATATTGTCCTTTTGTTGTAAGCAGCACAAAGATGAGCCCAGGTGCTTTGGCCAATGGCCCCACACACACACACACACACACACACACACACACACACACACACACACACACACACACACACACACACACACACACACACACACACACACACACACACACACACACACACACACACACACACACACACACACACACACACACACACACACACACACACACACACACACACACACACACACACACACACACACACACACACACACACACACACACACACACTGAGGAAACATCCTACATCGTTTCAAATATCCCCTCCCATTACCTCAGCCATGGTCTGCTAAGGGATCATTTATACTTGGAGAAACAGACGTTTCTTGCCAAAAATCTTATTTTCAACTGACTGTATAACGTTAAACGTATAAATTAGGCTTAACCAGACTAACTAAAAAGATTCACATTAAAAGGCACTGAGAGCAATAAGGATTTCATACAGTATGCGTGTTAGCCTTATAATGTTGACCAGTGGAAAAAAAGTCTACACATTTTCTTTGAAATAGCTGTGTAATGTATAAAATAATTGTAAAAAATAAGTTATAACTTACTAAAAGTAAATTCCCTTTCGTTTTTCAATTACTGTTCCCTTTCAGTATTGGTCTCTCACAGTTGTTGTTAGCCAAACATATGTCACACACAACACAGAAACACAGAAAGGACTGAACATAATCCGGGTAAATATCAGAATATAGAACATGACAACTGCCCGCAGTGCTCCCAACATCTATTTAGGGCGTGGAGACAGAGGGTATTTTAAGTAAGTGGCCAACTCCACTGGTCTTCTCCCTGGTGTACAGTAGTACAACACAGTAGGGAGTCATTCACAGGTCCAAAGCCTAAACACGTGTTTGGCTAGCCTGTAAAAACATAATTAAAATTTAAATAATAATAATTATTATTATCATTATAGTTTGGTAAAAAAAAAGCGCTGTCTACTGTTTACTAAGAGATCATAGCAGCTATGTGGAGGATCATTTAGAAAATGATCTGCCGCTCTCTTTTCAGCCCCAGGAAGTGAAGAGTGATCAGTGCTATAAAAGTGGAGTGGGTGTCCGTTTGGGGACTTCCTGTCATGTGGTTCCACTTCCCGTGGCACCATTGTTTGGTGGTCTCCCTCGGGTTTGGGCTGGCCGGCGCCGACAGTGGCAGCAGCAGCAGCCTGTCTTTGTGTGACTGGCATCCATGTGGTATCCGGGGGGGGACAAAGACAACTAGGGTTCTGGTTGACTGCGGTTCACTGGCGCATGTAGAGGCGTAAGAGGCGTGCTTGGTGCAGCTGTTGCCACAGGCTCATCTCCATGCGCAGGTCGTGATTGATGAAGAAGCCCACGGCGTGGTAGCTGCTGTCGTAGTAGTGGTCAGAGTAGTTCCTGAAGTCTGGGGTCATGAAGCCGTACGCGCTGACCTTCATCGACAACAACACACAGAGAAAAGAGCCAAGGTTAGGTTAGGGGCCAGTGACGGATCTCACTGCCTCTGTATGTATTTACCTTTTTCATATGGCCCATAAGTCCTCTTTCTCTTTGCTGTGTTGCCAGTTTTGCAAGAGAAACAAGTGACCAGGTCTATGAAAACAACCACAAATGAAAATAGCTGATCTACAAGCTCACAACGACACATTGTGAGGTTGTACATCTGTTATTTAAAAACACATTGAGAATAAATATTTTTAATATTTTTAAAACATTTTAATAAAAGACAAAATATGTTCAGATGGATGTCCGTGGACAATTACATATTAATCTGGGGTTCCTTGATGTGGAGAAATGTGGAAGCAAGCCCAAAT
Organism: Protomyctophum bolini; assembly: GCF_963924005.1. Taxonomy (NCBI): domain Eukaryota; kingdom Metazoa; phylum Chordata; class Actinopteri; order Myctophiformes; family Myctophidae; genus Protomyctophum; species Protomyctophum bolini. The sequence continues at coordinate 12,260,020 of NC_137879.1, read as the reverse complement.
AAGCAACTACTCTACACTTTAGAATCAAGCCCCAAAAAAACATCAACCAGCTACTACCAATAAGTTATTTGCAAGTGACTTTACAGGAAAAAACAAGTCAAAGGTTGCTAATAATAAGCAGACATGGCAACGCAGCCTGAAGGAAGCAAAGCACACACACAAGGAGCCCCAGTGCCTTGGCGGGGAAAAACGTGGATAGCACATGTGAAACCTAACTGTGTCGTGGTTTCTTGTGAGTGACAGATGAAAATAGACAAAGTTATATTTGGCAAAAATAGTCAAACATTCAGAGAAAATAGTAAATCTACAAGCGTGTCACATTGCAACGTGTTGGGAGCTCGTACATCTGTTATATTGGCTATTTGCAGTACAAGGAAGTAATTTCATCCACACCAAGTACAATAACTGTAGCTCTAACCATAAATAAAGAGCATCAACATAATTTTTATTTATTGTGCTTGGTGTGAACTGTGAAACGCCCATTAGGCAGTAGCTGGCCAGTTTTTGCTCTGAACTTCATCTGCCACGCGCGTAATGTTTCCACACCTGCTGTTCTGAGTCAAACTCCCAATTAGCCCTTATGCAATAATGGTTTCACACGTGCTAATCAGAATCCACTACAATTATTACATTTCACAGGAGCTGGCTATTAGGCTAAGCATTTCCACCAGAACAAATGGTCTGCTCCAAACTAATTCTGTTCTAATTGTTACTAGGGGAGCTTTGCTCATTTAATCCCCACATACTAATTGGTTCAGGCCTCACACAAATCAAAATTAATGCTTTGGACTCACAACAGGTGAGTAGATAATTAAACATCATGGGGATAAATATTGACTGCTAATCAGACAAGTGCAGTCATGTTCATACCGCTGTTGCTAACTCATTTGTGTGTGTGTGTGTGTGTGTGTGTGTGTGTGTGTGTGTGTGTGTGTGTGTGTGTACATGTGTGTGTGTGTGTGTGTGTGTGTGCGCGCGCGTGCGTATATTTACACAGCAAGATGTGTCTGTTAGTTTACAATACCTGGTCACAGGTGTGGACAGCAGCCAATAGCATCACAGCCCCAGTGGATGGACGATATATGTCCTTGTATCGGGTCTTCAGAGTGTGGGATCGGAGGAATCTGATGACATCATTACATACAGAGAATTGGAATCCATGGTAGTATTTTTGATAGTAAGTTTAAGACAGTCAGGTAGGTTGTGCACATCCAGACCCTCGCTGGCACTGGACAATAGGTAGTTACCATGTAAAAGAGAGACGTCTTTTAAATAAATTAAAAACACCGTGGAGCAGAGCTGTGTGCAGACTATTTTTGGTAGTGTCAAGAAATCATTGATCAACTGGCGTCAGAGACAGTGTTTATTTCTAACATAGTTGTTGTATTACTCATGACAAGTGAGTTAAACACTTGTGTCATCGTAGGACCAAGCTGCACTCAAAACTATTTAATACCAGGCCTGTGCCATGGAGTTTTGATTCTATATTATTCAGATTGTCAGAACATATTATAATGCCAGGGGTGAACAACATAATAACAAGACATTATGGGTCAATATTATTTAAATTCCACATTAGGTATAGGCTTGTATTGTGAGCCGAGTGGAGCCAACCATGCCTAAACGTAATTATACTAACAGTGCCTAACCTAATCCCAAAACTGGGTGGGGACTGGGGAAGCAAATAGTCATCACCCACCCAGCACAGCAGAAGTGCCCTTGAGCAAGACTGGTCAGTACAACAGTATCATACTGTGGTTGTACTGGTCAGTACAACAGTATCAGACTGTGGTTGTACTGGTCAGTTCCCAGGTTTTAATGTCTGTCTGGTTTTTTCCGTGTGCAGGGCGTTGCTGAAAATGAGTGCTTGTGCTTAGCTACTACCCTGGGTAAATAAAGAACCCATAAAAACAATTGAGCACTGAACCACTCACCTGTTTCTGAGGTAACGGATGAAATCAGGGTGGTACATCTTAAACTTGCTTGCTGACACATTTTCCCCGAAGTAGTTAGGTGGGCTGAAAAGGAAAGACGGGAATGCTCAAAAAACAGATACAGCCCCACAGGCCAGATACTACTCAGTAAACACGCACAACGCACATACACAGCAGATAGAATTACCAACTTAACACTTCCATTTCAGGAATGGAGAAACGTATATCTGATAATTGCTATAAGGGCGTATCTCCGTGATATATGACATACTGGTTTACAATTCATCTGAAAGCTCTAATGATAGATTGAGGGCTTGGAAGGAAGATGTACAAGATGATATGTCCTTGGATGACTGGGTTGCCATATGTGCGAAAATACACAGGCAAACTGCAAATACTAGATTAGGATTGCTACAATAAATTCTTCCTGCTATATCCAGAGGGACACAAGATAAAGCGTAATGAACAAATGTTTATAGATATATTACTTTGACAAGAGAGTGATATAGCATTGACCTGGAAGAGATCAGACAAACAAAGTATTACACAGTGGTTCAGGGAATTGTCTTCATGTTTACCTTTGGAAAACATACATTCTTAAGGACAAACAAGAATGTTTCAGGAGGTGTGGGGTCGTTTTTTCCAGTAAAACAAAAAATGATTTTAATTTTCAATTTCTTTCAAATCACACACTAGACACACTCTGTCCTACCGATTAATCTAACCATTTCTAAAGCTAATGGTAAGGTCCCAGAATGCAGCTGTGCACAAAAAGATCTCTGACTTTTGGATATATTTTGTGTAACATAAGGTTCAGGGCCATAATTATTTTTAACAAGATGATATGTTCTTAGTTTTGGTTTGTACCATAAATCAAGAGCCCAACTCTCCTTATACCCAAGGAACATATAGTTCTGTATTTCATGAATACAGAAATTACAGCATAGTCTATTTAAATAAATAAATTATGAATTATTCATAAATAAAATTGGCCCAGGGGTAACCATTAGAAATGTCCCAGTTAAAAATCTTTTTGGTTAGTCGGACATATTAACAAGTCTATTCCAAAGTCTCAACATCTCACCTTTGTGTCTGATATATTTACGGGCATCCATCCCATATCTCCGCTGATAGGGTCAGTACTGACTGACCCCAGGGCTCTATACCAGCTGAATCAGAAAGAACCTGAGTGCCTTCCTTGAAGTTCATATGCTATCATCTAAAGTGAGGCCAAGATATTTATATGTCTGGAATTTTGTTTTAGGAAAGGTATTTTTGCTTTAGCAGACTCTTTATGCAAAGCGTTCACTTCCCACACAGAAGTTACACCAAGTATGTGGTGTAAAAAAAAGAAGAAAAAAGAAAAGAAAAACTGTTTCTTTTATACAATGCAATATTGAAGCAATGATTTTTATGGTGTGTCCTATTAAATCCATGTGGGCTGGGCGCCTTGGCTGCATGACACAAAAATAAATAATCTATCTATCTATCTGTTATACAAGGCTTTAGAATTTGAGAAGAAAGGGAGTCTACTGGCAACCGCGCCTCAGTCAAACAAAGCAAGCCTGGTGTGTCACAAGAGTAGGATTTGAAGAATTGACACTGACAGCTGCCAGCTGTGTTTTGATTGCATTATGACCAGTTACAGTAGCAGTGATTATAACTGTAATCTCACAGTGTTAAATATCCGGGAACAACAATAAACTCACCTTTCAGACAAATGCAGATAACATCTACAAAAAGGCAAGGCAGATTTACAATGATTCTACCCACCCTCTTCGCTCTGAATTTGGCTTAGGGCAAAACTAGCTAAAAAAAGAAGGGTCGCAAAACTTCGTTTGTGCCAACTGCTGTGGACATTTTAAATAAGAAAATGTTTAAATAGTTCACCTAAAACCCACTGTTCATGATCACTGTTGCTGTGTTTATGTGAATGAAATTTATATAGTATTTTAATGCATCCGTGTATTTTATGTAATGTTTTATGTAAATGTAATAATAAAGTTTTCCTTATCCTTATCCTTATCCTTTGTACCATAACAGGCAAACGTTGGATGAAAAATAACAATTCTACATTCTCTAATTGTGTAGACTTCTTGTAAATTAAGTAATGCAGATGTTTAACAATAATCTTGAGAGCGTTAGAGTTAAAGGTCTATGAGGTTCCATTTGGTTACCAACTCTCAATCATTTAGCTGGGGACCACCTGGAACGTCCTCAAGGACCACTGGTGGTGACCAGACCACTGGTTGAAAACTGCATTATACACTTCATAGGAAGTCTTTCATTCACAGTCTTTCGTCAGAACATTGGCAAGAGTTACGATGATTCACTCAAATGAAGGAAGGAAGCAACACTTACGAGTCACTGTGCTCCGGGCCTCTCTCCACAGGGGTGTGCGTCGCAGCTGCCTTCATCAGCAGGTAATCACGGTCGTGGTCTGGCAGGAAGACGTAGCGTGTCTCCTACGGAACACAGCGAGGAGAGGAGGGAAGGAAGGCTGCTGGTGAGTTACAGATGTCGTCTGTATGGGAAAATGGCCAGTCTACAAGCTCACAACGTGTCAATGTAGATTGGCTAGTTGAACTATTCAAAAATGTTTTTCAAAATAGTAAAAAAAGCAAAGAAGTTTAGGGATAAGGGGTTTAGCTGTGACGAAAATAGAGTGTTCTATACCCTCGCATTTAGGCAGAGAGATGTATATGTATTAACGTATTATATTAGGACTATAGATGAAATTGAGCTTCTGGCTAACTCTGGCCCTGTTCATTTACATGGATGTGAAAACTGACGTGTTATTAAAATAAATAAAATACCCTATTCCAATGCCTCTTATATTTATATTGCACGGCTTGAGTTTCATACTTTTAGTTAAATTCTAATAAGAAGGTACTGTGTTGTTAGTGAATTGATCTCGTGGCGGGTGGTGGTCTGACAGACACAGGTCCGCAGTACTGACGTCAGACACAGGGGGTCCTCAGTACTGACGTCAGACACAGGGGGTCCTCAGTACTGACCTCAGACACAGGGGGTCCCCGGTAGCCCTGGCCAGCGTAGCTCCGCATGGAGTTCCTCAGTGTGTTGGTGGAGAATGTGTAGTGGGTGGTCCGAGACCCCACATCCTGCTCGAAACCTTTAATGACAGCCCCATTGGTCCTGGAAATCAATTATGTACACACGCACACGCATACACACACACACACACACACACACACACGTTAATTGCCACTTAGTCCATTGGTCACCGTGGAAACCACATGCAGAGAGCACCAGTTTCTGTGCTCTGGAACACTGTTTCCCAAACAGAGGGTCGGGACCCATTTGTGGGTCACGAACCCACAAATCTCTCTTCTGGGTCTCGACCTGAGACGGTTTGGGAAGTCTGCTCTGGGGGAGCACCTGGATGACATCGTCAGTGGTACGTGAGAACAACAAGCCGAGGCTCTGATGATATCCTGCCATCCATCATATATGGATGGCAGGATATCTGAGAGTGAATTACTTAGTTGCTGCGAGTGTGAGGTCTAGCCAACACCAACTCGGGATTCCTGGATCGCTGCCCTCCACAATTTCCTATCCAACATCAGGTTCTTGAGCTCTGCAGTGTTGCCTGCCAAGGTGTCGCGCCACAGCACGTCTATATAGGTGGTACGCTTCTTTCCCCTCCTGGCTTTGCCCTGGGTTGGCTCCCATAGGGTCAACCCATTTAGGCCTGAGACCGATTCTAAAACCGCCTCTAAATCCTGACCTAAGTTTTCTGAAAAACTTCAAATATTTATATAGCAGCATCAAATATTTAACATTTCTGAATACTGTACATACTGTACAGAACCCAAAAATGGGTTCCCGGCCTGAGGGGGTAAAACACCAAAAGGGGTTCCCGCCCAGAATGGGTTAAGGAAGGGGAACAATGTGAAATGTGAAAATGAGATTAAATTAAAGACGTTATTGTCCACACCCAGTAGGATACGGCATGAGATAACCACAACAATACATTAGTAAGAAAAATACAATTGAACTGTGTTCACAAGGTATATGTTTAGTTTCACATGGTACTATGGTGTGCTTATCAACTCTTGCAACACCGACGATGAATTATGAAGTATGAATAATGCTGCATTCACACTGGCAGGTACAAAGATACAGTTCACCATTGTTTTTCAATGTACGTACGTGTACGTGACGAAGTCAGTCTGTATGTATGTATGTATGTATGGATCATAGACGTTCTAGGGCTATTAACTTGTAAACTGAGAACATTCATCTAATATTCAAAGATGTATTCACCAGTTAGTTGATTTAAAATGTATTTGTGTGTGCTCGTGCTCCGGACATGTGACTTTTGTGCCCGGACAAGTGAATGGGAAATGTACTCGTCCGAAGGACAAGTGCCTCAAAAAGTTAATGTCAAGCCCTATATCTGCCGTGTGAACGCAGCATTAGGCTTCGAAGCAGGCCACAGATGCCATCCATCTACCTGAAGACGTAATCATGTCGGTCGATCTCGCTCCCTTGCTTGGAGTCTTTCAGTATCCCGCCGTTCCCCACCACGGCACATCGGACACACTTGGATCTGTTGCTTCGTTGATTCCAGTCGTCAAACATTTGCCAGTTAGCGGACGAGTTGAGCACAGAGAGAGTTGCCACCAGCGCTGTTGGCACAGAAATAGAAACAATTAGCGTTCGCTTCTGGCTTGACCTGGAGGGTCCCAATATTATATGTGGAAGTGCCAGTCTTAGAGAAGTGTATTTAATACGTAGGCCATAAATGAAAATGTCTTCCCTTCCCAGACTTCCTAAAAGCAGCAGCTCAGGACGAGCTAAATAAAAGATAAGATCTTCTTGCTGAATATGACATTGCTAGATCTGTTTGTTTTGTTTTTTGCGAACGCAATGAGCACTTACTATGAGACCTAGCAGATCATGTCTGTCTGTGTGTCCGTGTGTGTGTCTGTGTGTCCCCCCTTTGTGCCCATATATGGAGCTGAGTGATTTGTTTGTGATTGATGCAACACACTCCATATTTGGACGTATAGCTGCTTTGGGGACTCCTTATATGGTTATGGCTAAGTTAAAAACTTAACTTAAAAATAACTTAACTTAAAAAAAAAATAACTTAAAAATAAATCTTAAAAAAAACCAAATATGTACGAGCTGCGTTCGCTTCCCGCGTTTGCACGTCTTACTGGTCTTTCTTGTGCAACTGCATACTCTTGAGAGACAGACTTGTATGTGATTGGTTGAGAAGAGAAAGAGGGTATGTGTAAGGGCAAATAGACACACATATCTATTTCTCAATGAACGCGATAAACATCCTAACCGATAAGAACTATAGTGCAAGTAAGTGTGCTTGACTGGTTTGTCATCCTATCCTCTCTTAGAAGTAAACTTGAGAAGACCAGATACGGTACAAGCAACACATGCTGACAGCTTTTAAAAGCTCCATTTGACCGGAACAATCTTTCTCTCAGATCTGTTATCTCTCCTGTGCACACCACGCCATGTATGGCCTACGTGTGTGCAAGGCGCAAGTCTGCACCTCGACAGAGTGCATTTATAGTTATGTCTGTGTCCCTGTTACCCCCATATATGGAGTTCTTTGTCAGGCAGGCCCAAATATGGAGTCTATGCAGATGTCAGAACATCATTGTGATGTCAGCACAGGCCAGCTCCATATATGGAGATCATGGGGTGATCACCAGCACAAGAGCTGAGGCTTTTGTGCTGGTTCTGGACAACCGGCGATCCGACGGACTCGACACCGGGCACTGCACTCCCGGTGGCGGTGTGGAACATGTGTGTCAAGTTTGAAGTCGGCGGGGCGAACGGTTATAGAGTACGTAATAATAGGATAATTAAAGCAATTGAAGACTTACTCTTATAGTCAACCACTCCCCAGCCATGTGCTCCTGGGTACGGGCTCAGCCGCTCATACTGCTCAGGAGTGGCGGACTTGGCCCACTGGAGGACCGGAACGTGCCTCAGAAAGCGGTCGGCGAGGTCAGTGGACGTGACCGTCCTTGTTATGCTGTCGGGGCAGTCCTGATGGGAGGAGAAATAACATACCACGACAGTGTCATCATTGTATACACGTACAGCAGACAGCCAGCTAGACACGACCACGAACAGGGCACACATAAACACACGATGCAAACGATAAAAACTTTCACACGCACATGACAACTCTTCACCTTGAAAGAAATGTGACGCGTGCATGACAAGAGTATAATTTAGGTTTTAACGCCAACGTTACATACAACGTAATGTCTGCGAGATAATTACGAAGCCCACACTACCGAACCAACAGCATTAGTTTCACCAGACAGGATTCTCAACCACAATCTCTCATCAGAGGCAATTACAGTACAGTATATTCATATTGCGATTATACAGTGTGCAGCTAGACAAGAGCAACTCTAATGATACGTGGGAAGCTGTGGGTTTTGACCTGAGAGACATGTGCTCAATGTGAAAGGTACATGTAAGAGTAAAGTATATCTGCCTGACACATCAGCAGAAACAAACCTAATCTGATTGGACTGATTGGCTGAGCTGTAGTTATAACAAAGCATGGCAGTCTTTACTGCCATGCCTTCTGGGCATTGGGCAGCGCTACTCGTTGGGAAAACCACTATGCTGCATCTGAACCTGGTGATTGCTCACATGAGAGAGACACAAAACCCTGAGGGAGACTTCAAAGAATGTTTTCATTTTATGTGTGTGTGTGTGTGTGTGTGTGTGTGTGTGTGTGTGTGTGTGTGTGTGCGCGCGCGCGCGTGCGTGCGTGCGTGCGTGCGTGCGTGTGTGCGTGTGTGTGCGTGCGTGCATGTGTGTGTTTTCCACACCTTGGTGAACTTCCGAGAAACATTACAGAGTGTGTTGTGTGCTCATCGTGACACCATGGGGCAGAGGGTTACCGTGCCTGGGATACTTGACTTGACTCACTTGGGAAGACAAGCACAGGCATTTCCCCTGGGGCAGAATCCACTTTATATTAAGCCTGAGCTCCCTCAACTGATCATCACCTTGTCCAGCCTGCTGAAAAGGTGCGTCAGACGTGTGTGTGTGTGTGTGTGTGAGAGGCTCTGCCACAGCTGGGGAGCAGAGGAGTTTCTCCAGCCAATCGCAAACACTGGGTGAACTAGACTCGCACAACACTATATACAGTATGAGGCCTTCTGGGCTTTGGGCAGCACTACTCAAGACATGTGCCGACATGTGCTGATAACCTACAGGCTTCTGTAATGTATTTTAACCACACCAGTCAATCTGTATGACGTTCAGTGTTGAGCAATAGAGAAGGGCAACACCCTTTCTCAGCATCAGAGGTTTACAGTATGGACGGTTGCAGACAGTCCAGTCACAACAAGAACGAACGCATTCCATAACAACACTAGGGTTGCCACCTTTGAGATCTTGAAATAAGGGACACTCTTTACACCTGCCGCGGCCTTGCGGCGCAGGCGTGTGTGGCAAGGCCGGCAATAAGTTGAAGCAATAAGTTGAAGCAATACGTTGAAGCAATAAGTTGAAGCAATACGTTGAAGCAATAAGTTGAAGCAATACGTTGAAGCAATAAGTTGAAGCAATACGTTGAAGCAATAAGTTGAAGCAATACGTTGAAGCAATAAGTCGAAGCAATAAGTTGAAGTTTCCCTTCAACTTATTGTTTATGGTATGCTATCCACAACTTTTGTAGTAGAATTTTGTCAGCGGCCAATATTAGAAAATATATGCCAGCGACCCCCATAAGAGAAGATTTTTACGCAGTGATTCTCAACCCATTTAATTTCAAGTACCAGTTTGACATGCATTAGTATACGGACCCCCATTTAATGGCATTTCTATCTCTGGGACCCCCAATTCATATTGTAAAATCAATGTTAATTTAACTCTGATGGTCCATTTGTACACTCTCAGAGTTACAGACCTATATGGGTCCATTTGGTTCCAAACTATAATTTAGCTGGGGACCCCCTGGAACTCCCTCAAGGACCTCTGGGGGTCCCCGGATCACACTTTGGGAACCACTGGTTTAGGCTACTTTAGGTAGTGTGTGCCTCCCGCTAGAACAATTGTGCTGACTTTAATATTTCCTGTGTTTAGTTTTGTTCATTATTGTTAAATTCAGTGTTGACGTGTAGGGCTATTTAGGAAAATAAGGAACAAACTCCGTTCCTTATTGGTTCAATAAGGGACGCATCATTTCATTCTCAAATAAGGGACGATTCTGTATTTTAAGGGACGGGTGAGAACACTGACATTCATTTTAGACTCACTGTTTGTAGTGGGATGTCTTCAGTGGCGTAAGTGTCTCCGAGGTAGGGTGGCTCTGTCGACTTGGCAGCGCGGGTGCTGGGCATGAGCTGCGGCTGAAGGTTAGATTCCTTGGTAGTGGGCTTGGCGGTGTCTTTGGCATCAGGCGCGGGTTTAGGCTCTAAAGTGCGACCTCCCAGCAGCGGAGGCGGGTCACTGCTCTTCTTGGATGGTGTGATTATTGCTCCAGTGGCTGTTGTTGTTCTTGTCGTCGTCGTTGTGGCGACTCTGGGTTCTGTCGCGGTTTTAACGTGAGCAGCACTCGTATGTTCATCAACGACTGTACTTCCAGACACCAGCGTGGGGTCAAGGGTCACGGCGGGAGGCGGCGTATGGATCCAGTGGTCTCCGTTGAAGACGAGAGAGTCTTGTGATCTGCCCAGAAAACAAAAAAGTACGGAATTGAGAATGTGGTGGCTAACTCTTTTTGTACTTAAAAGTGAAAGTAATAATACTGCAATGTAGATCAAAATACTGCGTTACAAGTACAAGTCCTGAATTCAAAATGTACTTAAAAAAGTACAAAAGTATTGGTATCAAAAATCTACTAAATCTACTAAAGTCTTCCACAAGAATGCTACGAATGGCACTAGGTATCACATGGATGGAGCACATCAGAAATGTGGACCTCTATGGGGACCTCTACGGGGACCACCACGGGTCACAGACAAAGACCTCTACGGGGACCACCACGGGTCACAGACAAAGACCTATATGGGGACCACCACAGGTCACGAACCAAGAGAGAAGGATGGTGGCTGGAAGGGCACTGCGTCAGGCACCCAGAACTAGAGGCAAGTAAATGTACTTTATGGGAGCCAACCCAGGGCACAACCAGGAGGGGAATGAAGCGTACCACCTATGTCGACGTGCAGCGGTGCGACAGCTTGGCTAACAACACTGCAGAGCTCAATGTGGGCTAGACCTCACTCTCACAGTAGTAGGTATCAAAAATGTACTTAAAGTACCAAAGTTAGAAAGTACTCTTTATGAAGAATGTCCCATTTCAAATGTATTAAAGGTATTTGAAAATAGCAGGTCTACAAACTCTCAAATATCGTGGCATCGCTGAAGTGGTCACTAGTGAGGAAGTGGTAAAGTGCCCCAAAACTCCACATTTCAACTTCAATGCACCAAAATATTTGACTTTTCGTTTTCAGTGATCACAAAGTATTATTTAATATACTTTTGTGCGCAAACACATTTTCACAATAATGGATCACATCGGTGGAATTAAAATATATAAAAACTGTATCTTTAAGAAAGGGGTTATCACAGTTATCACATCTTAATTTTTGCAACACAAAAGCCTATCTGCGATCATCATGGCTATCCTGTTTACTGATAAGGGGAAGTCTCTGTTATACTGATGAGGGGAAGTGCCAAGTGCAAGAAACGAAGAACAGATTAGTTTCCTCTGAACGGTTTTTGTTGTCTGTCTACTCATCTCTTCCTTATTCGACACTATGACTTCCCGTGGCAACCAACGAAACTAGTCCAGTCAAATATTTATCTTAGACTTTGTCAAAGAATGCACACAAAAGATGTCTCTGCAACAATTATCCAGCAATGTCACAAAACATCCTGTTGAATTACTTGCCACGTTTCTTATTTTTGGGTTGCCTTATTAGCGATAGCTCGGCACCAGATGGACCTTAGGCCACTAAGACCCGCCGAACAGATTCTACAAAATGTCTTCTAAATAGTGACAGTTTTCTGAAAATCCTATGATTCTGTAAATCTGTATCAGTGGTTCTCAAACTATTTCCTGTCAAGGACCCCCAGAATTATCTGTATTTGGCCACGAATCCCCATCGAAAAATATGTTGTTTCAGGGACCTCCCAGGAGCAAAGATTTGAGTTAAAAACGTTTGCTGTGAAATTATATATATTCTATAGATCTACAAGCTCAAATTGTGGCACTCTATGCCACGCTATGAGCTTGTAGATCTGCTATTTCAACAGCTAAAGTTTCAAATAATGGTTAATTTTGTTAAAGGCTAAGGCCTCACAGATGCGTTCCATTCCAGGTCTTAATGGACTAATTTATTTCAATTACAGCAACGAGACAGCTGCAGTTTCAGGTAACCATGGTGCTTGCTGGCTTTGCCCTTGATTGGTCACTTGCTAGAGGGTCTCCTCTCCGACCATATGGTGCTGATGTCGTGCTCAGCAGGAAGAGGGAACCTCATGAAGCTACACTAATGAGGCACAAATGTAATAAAGCAGTCATATTAAAGTGGAACAGGAACTCGTTAATGTCCAACGTATACGGAGATCAAGAGCACAGTAAGGACGGGAACAGGAAGGCGAGGACAACCTAGCTGGTATGAATGTAGACCGTTATAAATGCCCCTTAAATATTATATAGAGAAGTGAAACAATATTCGGATGTTTTTGTGTCTATAGGTATAATCCATGATGGCATGCATTTAAAAAAAAGATGACACTGTTGTGATTTTAAAATGACCAATAATGATGTATTCTATATAGATTAGAGGCAGCCGATCATGAAAAAGTGTCTACTATGTAGACCAGGCGCTTTTCAAGCACCTGGAATAAAACACAAAAACCTCCTATACAAAATCCACTAGGATTCGGCAAGAGGTGCATGGCTCAGGCGGCTGGATGGTAACCGCAAGGTTGCCTGTTTGAACCCGGGCTCCCCCAGAGTTAGTGTCCTTGAGCAAGACACTGAACCCCAGATTGCTCCTGATGTGCTGGTTGGTGCCTTGCATGGTTTCCGCCGCCATCGGTGTATGAATGTGTGTGTGTGAATGGGTGAATTGATGCACAATCTATGTTAAGCGCCTTCGATAAAGGCGCTATATAAATGCACCATTTACCATTTACCAAGAGAGTGATAGCAAGGAAGAGAGCGAGACAGAAGGATATGCACATGGTTATTTAAATACCCACACATTCAGATAAAAGCACAGCCCCAGAAGATGCAGCCGCCACTCTGGCAGCTCAAAATGAAAGACTTGCGGCTGCCGAATACTGAAACTTATCATTTAGTTCTAACTAGTGTCTGAAATAGACCAGTGAGAGAGACGGCCACCCCCCCCACCACCACCACCACCAGCAGCATACATTTCTTTCTCTGTTCTTAATGCATCTTATCTAGGTTCGCTGGCTTTTAAAGCTGGAACAGTGCCCAGTGTAACACGGCTTACATTTCACATATGCAAGAGACCACCTCCTGTGAAATAACTCTAGGGACATTTTTTTCTTTCATTAGTCTAACAGAGAACTGTGTGGCTCCTTTGTTAAAACCACAATGAGTACAACGAGAAGGGGAATAAGTAGTGGTTACTGAAACCCTGGAACTTTTAATTCCCTCCATGAACTTCAGGGTTTGACCCCGTCTCGTTATACAACCGTTGGCCATTAACCACATGAACCCTTGTGCCTGAGGCACGTCTTATTGGCAAACGCTCTGCGAAGGTATAATAGGCGCACCTTTGGCGCAAATAGCAGATCTACTCTCTTACGTTGTGAGCTTGTTGTTGTGAATTGTTGTGAGATAGCTGACTCAGCATAAGCATGGACTTTTTTTTTTTACACTATACGATTTTGTACTGCATTTATATGAAACGCATCTTGTCCCTTGGCTTAAGAAAAGCTGTGATGTGTATAATATGCCATTGCCCAATATGTGTATAAAGGTTTCTTCTATTCTCCCCATCATATATCTCACCTGCTTGGTTCCGGAGAGCTGTCGTCGCCGCTGCCGTGGTGGATGCGCGCCAGGCGGTCCGCCATGCGCCAGGGCACGTGGATCTCCAGGTTCACACACAGGATGTAGAAGCTCAGCAAGGAGACCACGGTCAGGCAGAACAGCACCAGCCTCCTCCTGCGTCCTCCCATCACGCCTGCCATGAGCCCGACCCTGGCCGGCAGGCCGCTGCGTTCGTGGCCCCTCCTGCCCTCAGCTCATCCTCCGGCGGAGGGAACATGAGGAGATGCTGCAGGGGGGGCTGGCCGACGACTCGGCCCGTCTGGAGACAATGCTTTGGGTCATCCAGGAGACGGACACAGAGAGGAGGCGATGGTGGAGCTGGGGTGGGGTGTAAATTAGCCCCACAATAGGATCTGGGCACCGCGCTGGAATTCTGTCAACACACACAGGGGAAGGAGGGAGAGAGGCGGAAACTTTATCTTGTGGTGTCAACAGAGCAGCCAAATAATCCTTTTTTAATGAAACCACTGTTGCTCATATGCAGGCCGGATCACCACCACCTCCACATCCCCTTTACAGTGCATCACTCCCTCTCATGGAACATTTCAGTGCTTTTCAACCTTTTCAAATCAAGGTCCATTATTTATTCGGCATTTGATGAGATTTAGCCTCTCAGACCCAAAACTAAAGCATATTTTGTGGTCGTTGGATAAGATTCCATGCTGTAATGATGTTACCATTAGGATAGACAACAGGCAAACGTTCAATCAAAAATAACAATTATTCTCTAATTGTGTAGACTTCTTGTAAATGAAGTGATTGCAGATGTTTAACAATAATTTTACTATTGAGAGCGGGTCCATTTGGTTTCACTTACACTGTCAAGAGTTAAATATCTATAAGGGTCCACCTGGTTACCAACTCTCCATCATTTAGCTGGGGACCACCTGGAACCCCCTCGAGGACCACTGCTTTACTGCATTTTGACCTATGGCTAAAACCGACAGCTGGAGGCAGGGAAGTGATGGCTGGCTGTTACAGTACTGGTAAACTAGAACAGAAAAGTTCCCTTTCCCCTTCCAGGAAATGTTTTCTTATGCAACCCCCCCCGCCTTGTGGTTCAAATTAACATTTCTGAGCCTCCACAAATCTCACCAGGATCTAAAGATATTAGCATACAAAGTGAAGACCTCCATTCACCCCTTTGTAACGGCTGTGTAACAACAAACAAGTCCTGGGGCAACTTCACTGTTGATGAATTCAATAGACTTCAGTATGTTAACGCATCCGTAACAAAGAAGTAAAAAATAAGGAACACATGACTGACAGCAATTGTAAACAATGCACTTCATGTAGTTTGAAGATAGGAATGGAAAGAATGTGTAGTGATGATGAAGAGCTGATAAGACCAGCTCCCTCCACATCTCTTGATAAGTGGCACACAGGGAAACTAGTGGGAAGGAATGCTTTCTCCCCCAACAAAAGGTTTTTTATAGACAAAAGAGCATTTCATATCCTTGGCAGGAATGTTCACCTTATAGAAATCAAATACTTTTGCCTGTAAGATCATTCTTGTGTGGGGGAAATGTCCATAGACCTTATTACAAAGTAAAATGCATTTACCAAGTTCAATTAACTAAACTGTTAGATATAATCTCCCCCCTGCTGTGGTAACACACTGTTACTCTCTTGTCTGTCTCTCTCCCTCTGGTGCGTGTCTTGTCTTACAAAGTTGAATATGCAAACCAAAACATGTTTTATGCAAACATTTTTGCAAAAAATGTCCCCTCACTCACCAGTCTTCTCAGTTCTCCTGTAGCGGCTGTGTGTGTCCTCTCTCTCTCTACTGTACACACACAGTTACAATACCTCCAAGTGAAGTCAAGTCAGGAGCAGCTCTGTCTGTCTTGTGAGAGAGGAGGAGTGTGCTCTCTCTGAGTCCCACAGTAGGGGCGGTACCATTGTGAAATGAGCAACAGCTGCTGGCAATTGGTCAACTCCCTCAAACCAGTGCGAGGGGTGGGTGGGGGGTGACAGAGAGAGAGAGAGAGAGAGAGAGAGAGAGAGAGAGAGAGAGAGAAATCATAGAGAGAGAGAGTCCCACTTGAGTCTCCAACCAAGGTTGCAATAAAGTTAAGAAAGATGAGAAGGGAATACGGCTCTAAGGGGAATCCTCGCTATGTCAACAATGTGTAGAGATCATGAAACATAATGACAGACTTTGTCTGTCATTATGTGTGCCTCCCACAGACAGACAGACAGACAGACAGACAGACAGACAGACAGACAGTGTGCCCCACACAGACAGACAGACAGACAGTGTGCCTCCCACAGACAGACAGAGACAGTGTATCCCCTAGACAGACAGTGAATCCCCCACAGACAGACAGACAGACAGTGTATCCCCCACAGATAGACAGTGTATCCCCCACAGACAGACAGACAGACAGACAGACAGTGTATCCCCCACAGACAGACAGACAGTGTATCCCCCACAGACAGACAGAGTGTGACCCACAGTCATACCGAGACAGACAGACAGAGAAATACAGAAGGAACTGTCAGGCCCGGGGACAAGAAGGAACTGTCGGGCCCGGGCCCGGGGACAAGAAGGAACTGTCAGGCCCGGGCCCGGGGACAAGAAGGAACTGTCAGGCCCGGGCCCGGGGACAAGAAGGAACATGCAGGACAAATGAACGTCCCAAGGTACAGAAAAGAAACACACAAAAAATAAAAACATGCTGAGCTCGAACCAAAGACGTTATGTCAGTGTTGTTGTTTTTATCAGCTACTCTACACAACAAAATCCTCAGTGTGAAATTCCCTTCAGGGATTAATAAAATATGCTGCATCTCATCTCATCTCAACTCAGAAAGAACAGTGGGCTCAGGTAGTCTTTCTAATCTACACTATTGGAGTTCTGAGGGCTTTGCTGTGTGTATCTATAGAGGCTTCACACACAGAGACACTATTCACAGCTCCTCTACTGTACCTCACACATGTACAGTAAGACACTATTCACAGCTCCTCTACCTCACACATGTACAGTAAGCGGGTGTTAGAGGTGTTCCTCTACCTCACACATGTACAGTAAGACACTATTCACAGCTCCTCTGGCTCACACATGTACAGTAAGACACTATTCACAGCTCCTCTCCTCTACCTCACACATGTACAGTAAGCGGGTGTTAGAGGTGTTCCTCTACCTCACACATGTAAAGTAAGCTTCTCTACCTCACACATGTAAAGTAAGCTTCTCTACCTCACACATGTACAGTAAGCGGGTGTTAAAGATGTTTTTTGGGGACCGTTCCCGATCACCAATTGTTTTTCCTCACGATCGGCCGATACCCATCTCGTGCGTAAGGGGACATCTTTAATATTTCCAAAACTATATCAAAACCCACGTGTTCCTGTGTGTGTGTGTGTGTGTGTGTGTGGGGAGGAAGAGGACAATGCTTAGGCCTGTCACAATGATGCAAAACGATACTATATATCTGATTGACATTTATACCACTTAAATGGTATAAAAGATCGGTTTCTCCAGATCGGGTAAATTACCGTCAAGTAATTTGGAGTGAAATCACCGATCGGTGGCCGATGGATCGGAGGACCTCTAGCGGGTGTCAAAACCTTCTCTCTTTTCCTCTCCAACAAATGAAACCTACAGAATGGAGATACATTTCTTATATTCACCACCGGTTGCTTTAGCAATCCGCTATTAGTCAAAGAGGCCTGCTTGTAGAGGGCCAGGGGGGAAAAAAGTGTACATTTGTGAGGAAAGTGGGTCAGCTGTGAGTGGACGTTATTCCAGATGTATAGGCAATCAAATCCCTTTGGCCTTTTTCCAGCATCCCCCCCACCCCCTTCTTACAAGTGCAACTCGACATAAAAAGGACTGCAATGCCAAGGCTTGTCATGGCAAAAGTACGTTGCTGGCGCCGAGATGTTTTGTTTACAGAAAGTCTAAGTGCAATAACTTCTGGATATTTAGACACGATAATTGTTTAATTGGCAGTGACAACCTCTAATATATCAGTCAATTTAGGTCATCGGAGTTCCAAGCCAACTGCAATTTTGGTGACACATTCTTAGATTCCAGAGGTTATTGACCAGCACCAGATGTGATTGAAAATGCTTTACTCCCACAAGCAGTGAGTTATAGTCTGAGAGGAGGGATGAGCAAAGGGTGGGAAGCTGAAATGAGCCAAAAATTAATAAGTAAGCGAAACAAAACTCGTCTTCCGAGCAGCCTTTTTCTTTTTATTCTCTTTTTACGTTAAGAGTCAATACCCTTTTTCACAGTTTTGAACCATCACCAATTTCACCATGAAGAGTGAAATAATCGGACTAAAACCACACACAAGTAAAATGGCTGGCTGAAGAACTGCTTCAGTTTTTTGGGCACATGAGGGTTTATAACGTCAACAATACAAAAAAACTAATTGAAACAGTGAAGACAAAACAAAAATGCATGACAACTGGAGTGGTTTTCGCATACAGTCTGAAATTCAGCCCAGACAGGGTATATTTGTGTATATCATCAGTGTCTGTGCGCGTGTGTGTGTGTGTGTGTGTGTGTGTGTGTGCGTTCGTGTGACTTGTCTAGCATTTGCACTGTCAGGGTCACCCCGGGCGACAAAGAAAGGAATGGGCCGACGGTGAAGTGGAACACGACCCACACACACACACACAAAGGGCCAGACTCAGTGGCACAAGTGGGACGGGCCGGGCGTGTATGGGCGAGAAGAAATGCCAGCCATGTTGCCTTGCCAGTTGCCACCCTGTTGGGCATGGAGGCGAACAGAACCGTCCTGTCTGCAGTGCCAAAAGCAGCAGAGGAATGAGAGGCTAGGAGGAATTGTTTCCGACCGTAGTAGGGCCTCCTTCACTCCTCGCATTGCACGGTCACCATGACTCACGTCCCCGCCGACCGTCTCAGATACCATTATGTGAAGAAACCCAGACTAATAATGTGTTTGTCCGCGAGAAAATGAATCATTCCTCCGTCTCTCACTGAAGACCGCCTAGCAGCTTTAAAGGCGGGGGACATTTTCATAAGGCTATGTGAGGCGAAAGTCACCAATTTCATGATTTTCTGTTGTGGGTTTTCACCAGTGGTGTAAAGTCACTATAAGTACATTTACTGTCTCTTCTCAGACGCAAATGTTGTATTTTTACTCCACTGCATTTATTTGAGAACTTTAGTTATTGGTTACTTTGTAGAATAGCCATTTTCAAAAGATTTTTTTATAGATTTGAAAACTTGAAATAAGGCATTCTGCATAAAGAGTACCTTTACTTTTGGTACTGTAAGTACAATTTGATGGCAATACTTTTGTACTTTTTGAATTTACCTGTAACGGAATATTTAAGTAGAACATGTAGAACACAACAAGTACTTTTTCCACCACTGGCCAACTCTCAACAGAAAGATCACTGCCATGTCCTGCTGTCTGAGGTCAGAAAATACATTATGCAGCAGCATAACCCTGCACTACATAAACCACCAAACTATGGCATTATACTGTGGTACTATAGAATATACTTCATTACATTGTGGCTCGGACATTCCATATCAGCAAAAACCTGACATACATACCGTCTGTACTTGGACCATCCATAAATGGTGTAACTAATTACGAAGTACTAACATTAACTGCATTGGCTCTACCAAAGCATTTGGCCTTGTTGTCGTTTTGCAACCGTAATGCAAACTCGTGGCATTGGTCTGCTTGATTTGTGAAATGATTACTTCGGAATCATAAACTTGTCCAGAAAAGTCATGGACATGTATATTTAAAAAAAAACAACATATAATCACTACTAGAAAGTAATGCAAGAGCATTTAATGGGTTCATAAATTAAGAACAAAAATCGAAATAAATAAAAAATAAAAACATCTTACGGTACAAAGTGGGATGGCCACAAAGCTATGAGCTTCACGCAGCCGTGCGGTCTATCACATTATGTTGCACCTATAGCACTTCCTGGTGTAGTGTTCCCCTAATGCAGTGGAAAACCCCCACCAACCAACTCCCCCCACCAACCAGCCGTGGACTGATTCAACAGTTTTTTTGTGGCACTTCCAAACATCTTCATATGTTTGCTTTTCACGGGCTAAGAAATTCGAAACGTGAAACGATAAAAGAAAGAAAGATACAGTACATGCAGAGCAAAGAGCTTGTGGGTGCCTTTGAGTATTATGTATTGAGGAGGGGGTACTATTATACTACTGTACTTTTGTGTGTGAATTCGAGCGTGGTCAAGGCATCCCTTTCACCCCATTAAGAGTTCGATGTTTTTTTGTCACCGTGCGCCCCCCTGAATCCGCTGTTGCGAAACCTATCGGGGCTTTTAGCGCAGGCTGTGGGGGTCACATGAAACCATTCTGTCGGCCTTGTGGACCCTCTCAGCCCCATCGCCACTACCGCCACACACCGTCCCAGTCTCTGCTTTCCTAATCCTATAAACACTTTCTATGCACATTCCTCTTCCTCCTCCTCCCCCACTCCCTTCTCTTCTTCTTCTTTCTGTCCCAACATTCACAAACCTTCAAAACCACTCCGTCTCTGCAATCATGGCTCCTCAGCGTTTTGACCTCAAACACGCTAAACAAACTCTCCACTTTCTTTCCTCTCCCTGCTTGCTCCTTGCCTCATTCCTCTCTCTTTCCAGCAACGTTTCTAGAACATTTTTTTTTATAACTTTTAGTCAAAAACCAATATTAGTGGACACAGCTTCTGACCTCCCTGTCAGCGTGGATCTTTTTTAGCTCAAGACTAATACCACATACTCGGATTCTGAGTTATACTGGGCTGCTCGCGGGCCCTTGGGACTGGGATGGGGTGGCTGGGCTGTAACTAGCGAGGCTAGAGCCTGTAATTAGCGCTAACCCGAGGGGGCACGGGGACAAAAGGCATCTGTAACTCACACAAAGGGGGAACCGAGCGGAGTTATACATTGATGTTTGTGCACGGGTGAAAACAGCCGATCTACAAGCTCACAACGTGTCGCAGTCAATGCGAGACACTGGTGTGCGACAACGTACAACTGGTGTGCTCAACTCTTACAGTTTTGACGACCAACTAGTGATCCGGACTCCAGCGGTGAGGTGGAGGGCTTTGGGAAAGAACCTCTCCCCTCTCATTTTACATTCTGTAAAAACTTTACACCAGCAGCACATACAGGCCTGGGCTGGCTCCGAGAAACATCTGGAAGTGCTCTCTGTGGCAGCCGGCCTCCTCAGTGGAGGAGCATGACGGGGGCTTACCCCTACAGGGGTGGGGTGAGGGGTGGTGGGCTGCAGTGGCACAGTCAGATAAAATGGAAAAAAATGCAGCGTTCCTCCTGTGGTATGAAGAGAATGGTAGACTGCGGCGGGCGATAAGTCTCTTTCCGCTCTCGCTCCAGCGGGGATGTCACTGTCAAACAACAGAGCCCCATCTGTTCCACAAAACGTGCCGTTTCCTGCCTGTACAATGAAGCCCCTTCCTTCCGGAACGTTCCTCTTTTTGTGTGTGTGTGTGTTCCTAACGAGGTAGGACTAGTCTCCGCAGTTCCAAGTTCCACAAGCTCCAATCTCACTTAGCAGAACGCTCTCCACCACCAAAGAAAAACAGGTAGGGGCCCCCAAGTGGCACATCAAATCAGACAGAGCATTGACATGAGGGGAGCGAGACAGAGAGAGAGAGAGGTTTGGAGGTGGGGGGGCGGGAGGGGGGGCAGGCGTTCTGGCAAGCAGAGACCCGCAACCCCCCCACCCTGCCTGTCAGTCATTTCTCCAACAGCTGTTTCCTCTGCTGCTCCAACAGGGCCTCCAGGTGATCCGCCCTCTTCAGCGCAGCCTATTGGAGGAGACAGAGGTGTTTATTCATGCTGTCAATCACCTCTCGGCCGGCCATGTTTACTTAGTGACCGCACTACTTTCTTTTACTACTTTTTTTGAGTGGTGCACAGTCTGCACACTGCTACAATGACTGGCTTCATGTATCCCCATGTCCGTATGTCCCCATGTGTGTTGAAGTAGCGTTTGGAGTAGGAACAGCTATGTCCGTATGTCGCTATGTGTGTTTGGAGTAGGAACAGCCATGTCCGTATGTCGCTATGTGTGTTTGGAGTAGGAACAGCCATGTCCGTATGTCCCTATGTGTGTTTGGAGTAGGAACAGCTATGTCCGTATGTCCCTATGTGTGTTTGGAGTAGGAACAGCTATGTCCGTATGTCCCTATGTGTGTTTGGAGTAGGAACAGCTATGTCCGTATGTCCCTATGTGTGTTTGGAGTAGGAACAGCTATGTCCGTATGTCCCTATGTGTGTTTGGAGTAGGAACAGCCATGTCCGTATGTCCCTATGTGTGTTTGGAGTAGCGTTTGGAGTAGGAAGGAAGAGCTATATGTCCGTATGTCCACTACAGTAACTATAACAATAAAAGTATAGTTGCGCCGCTCACTTCACACAGGTGTGATTCTTTTTAGATACAGGCTTTTGCCATGACTGCCCAACCAGACCCTTACCTCGTGCTGCTTCCGAAGGCTACCGACAGTCTCTTCCTTCTTCAAGATGGCCGACTTCACTCTGTCAAATCAAGAGGAAGATGTTGATGATCAGATGCTAATCTCTCCAGATTGGTTCACACACTTTTCACAATGCTTCTGTCTAACAGTCTGTACTTCTGCCTAACAGTCTGTACTTCTGCCTAACAGTCTGTACTTCTGCCTAACAGTCTGTACTTCTGCCTAACAGTCTGTACTTCGTAGCACAGCTGCACTAAAAAAACATGAAGAAAATAAATGAAGTGGATGTTGCACCTCCCTCCAGTTTCGTTCTGTGTTAGCAGTCACGATAATACCGTAAGTCTTATTGGAAAAGAAATGAGTCAAAATATAGCGAGCTGCTTAGCCCAAATGGAAATTAAAAAAGAACAATCCACCCTAAAGATATTTTAAAATATCTTCTCTTGAACCGAAGCCGACAGCTTCCTGACCTTTGGGAGGCGCAGTAACCATGCTGGGCAAGACCTACGCTGTTGATTGTCTAAAAACGGAAGTGCTGGAGTTTGACGAAAGAGAAAAGGTTGGAAGCCGATTTACAAGCTCACAACGCAACTCAAACTTGTAGATATGCTGTTTTTAGGCTTGTTTTGCCAAATGTTCACCTTTAATCATCACATGCTCAGAATAGGGACAAGGCTGGGATTCATCTGGTTAATTTGCTACATTCACATTAACATACTTATCCATGCAAGCATCCATGCATCCACACATTGGTCTCCTTGGCCAGCGCTGCTTACCGTTGGTGCACCTCCGCCAGCTCCTCCTCCTTCTCCCTGGTCACTCTCTCCACCTCCAGGCGTAGTCTCGCCCTCACCTCCGACACCTCCACCTTCATCCTGCGGTTCTCCTCCTCCGTCACCACCAGCCGCTCGGCAAACTCCTCCCGGATCACCTCGGCCAGCCTGCGCCGCTCCTCCGCTAGCTTGTCCCTGGACTGAGAAGACCACAGAGACTATAAAACTCCGAAAGCCGAAAATGTGATTTTTGTGCTGACAAAGCGCCGAGAAGCGATGTGCTGTCAACGTGTTCCGTATGTTGATTGCATTTAGACCTAATAAGAATAATGTTCTTAATTAATTTTGCACGTAGTATTGGTCAGGTCATATTTTCTATTTCATTTCCCCCCCCCCCCCCCCGATTTTGTAACCCATTTTTTCACCCGGTGCAAATTTCCTAAGCTGTAATCCTGGGCACTACTCTCCCTCTGCCAACCTGGGGAGAGCCCCGAACTGAGCTCATGCTTCCTTCAATACATGAGGAGTGTGCAGACACCTGACAGGGGGGAGTTTCCCCGGTTGGACGTAGCGAGTGGAAGTAACAACTATTCCTTTCCCCTCCATCAGGTGCCCCAGCTGGAGGCAGTACAGAGACCAGGATAACTGCATATTGTTTTTGTGAGGGTACCTACCCTAGGTGACCCGGGAAGAACATGCAAACTCCACACAGAAAGGCTATTTCGCCAACCCCACCAAGGGTATTGGCACTGATGACGCACGCGGAGGAGAGAACACGCCCCCAGCGCTCACAGCATCCCCGGCGGGAATCGAACCCAGGACCTTCTAGCTGTGAGGTGACAGCAATACCGACTGCGCTTGATGGCGTCAACGACCGTGTGAGCAACAGATTTTACAAAGTGACAACACCACAAAGGATGGTGTGATCTTCGCATCTGCCCGTGTGAACGCAGCATAATGCATGCAACCAGTCTGAGGGTGGGGGGGGGTTCCTGAATGAAATAAAAAAGTTGCAGTCGTACTGTACCTGCGTGACGTCGTCCACCTCCTGCTCCCTCTGTCGGAGGAGGGCCTGGACTCGGACCAGCTCTCCTTCCGTGTCCATCTGCCTCTTCCTCAGCTCCTGCTGTTTGTCCACGGCGGAGCGCTCCGAGCGCTCCAGCTCCGCCAGCTCTGCCTCGTACTTCTCCCTGACGCGCTTCACCCTGCATGGGAGGGGAACAATGACGGGACACACTGTCAGTACACTCTGTGTTCATTTAACTCTGAGAGCGTACACATTTTGTAAACGTGTGTGTACACTTTCAAGAGGTATGGTGATGGTGCATTTATATAGTTCAAGTTCAAGCTTTATTTGTCTCCCGAGGAAGAAATTGGTCTTAGACAAAGGACCCGCATGCGACCGCCTCCGGTCAAGCATGGCCCTTATGCACAAATATAGTGCCTTTATCCAGGGTGCTTTACATTCACACAGACATTCATACACCGATGGCGGAGCCGCGGAGGAATGTAAATTATGGGGGAAATAAGGATAGGAATATGTATTACCGGTATGTAAGGTGGATGATTTGTTATAGTTTGGCATAATGCACTCTGTCACCTGTCTCCTCTGTGTTCAAGGTTCAAGTTTATTTAGTGTCCCCGAAGGGCAAATTGGGTGTGTCGGACAGCTCGCAATTCATTTTCATTTTGAGTCACGTGGTTTTGACGAGACAACGTTGTTCGATGGCTGTTCTGCCCCCCCTCCCCATTGAACAAGGTTGTCTCGTCAAAACCATGTGACTCCCATTGAAAAAGGAATTGCGAGCTGTCCGACACACAGAGGAGACACGCGACAAGCAGTCACACTCTTAAACCCACCGGTTTTCTGCTGCCCTCTCACACACTCTTAAACCCACCGGCTTTCTGCTGCCCTCTCACACACTCTTGAACCCACCGGTTTTCTGCTGCCCTCTCACACTCCTCTCTGGCCGTGCTGGTCTCCTCCTCCAGCCTCTGGATGGCCAGTTCAATCTCCCCATCTCGTCCTTGACGCACTTCCTCTTTGAGCTCTCGCTCTCGGCTCAGCAGCCACGCTTCCTGTGAACGCGGAAAAACAGAAACACATGTGATTCCCGCCTGCCTGATAGGTGAAAGTGCCAAACGCAACGTTCAGAAAGAAAAAACCCCAGCAGAGACGCTTTCACATGCGCACAACCTTGTAAGGAAAATAGCTCATCAATTAGCAACGTTCGCCACGACAACACGCTTGCTTTAGCTCGCTCTGTGGTGGCTCTCGTTGCTCAAGTTCGCTTGAGACGGCGAATCTCCGTCGCCGTCTATGGGGAGGATGTGTAATTTCATTTGTATTGATTTGGGGGTTTTCTGTACGTAGAATTGTGTATGTACGGAATTGCCAATTTGTGTTATTTAACCGTGTTTGGGTGAGATCGGGTTGAGCAACCACACCCCTGTGCGGACGTGTGGGTCAGAGTACATTCTAGATGTTGCTTTTAAATTCTATCCAGACTACAGAGCTATTCGCCACCCCTTCCTCATTCCAATACCCTTGCCTGCTGTGGGTATTGTTTGCATGACATTTAAGGAGGAGAATGGGAGGTGTAGGGTGCATTGCCCTCCCTTACTGCATGGACTGCAGACAGAGGCCTGGCAGAGAGTTGGCACAACGCCTGTTGCTAAACACAATGGAATCCATTTGGGGGGGAAAAAAGCCTGTTTCTGTTCTTTATGAGGCACTTTGCAAGCATTACTCTTCAATTTGCAACAGAGTGGCACGAGGGCAAGTTACAACCCTGGGTTTCACAGCTTACTGAGGGGTGGCTAGCAACAGGCTAAAAGGGTCCTATAGGGTTGAACATTCACATTTACAGTGTGTTTAGTGGTTTGCATGGAGAACAGCAGTGAGAGCTGGTAGTGTTCACAAAAAGGGTTGAAGGGCTGAAATGCAGTAGTAGCCTACAGCCATGCACACTCAATACAAACACATTTTATGCGTATGCATATGACCACACCAACAGACACACACATGCACAAATGTGCAAACAAATATATTTTTAAATAAAATTCTGATAGGATACAAAATGTATTCAATTACAAAAATGATGTACTTTTATAATGAAAAGAACAGTTGGCTTCTAAACCAGCCCAACGGGCATTTGAATGAGGAAGAACAACTACAATCCGTGCGTTGCGTATGCGTTTCATGTACTGTATATACTGTATGCTGACAGCTGTTTAAATGTTTTTTTGGTACTTTGTACAAAAGCAGGATTCCATTATTTGTCTACAATCAAAGGGTTTCCGTTTGCTTTCTTTCATTATTTGACTTGATTTGATTTATTTGAAAAGCACAAAGGTCCAATTATTATTAAATATTTACTACCTTTTCTTGGAGCAAGGTGTAGCTTTAGGCCACTATAAGCTAGTTAATCTTAAAGATATGTCAAATACTATGCTCAAATATTATAATGTAAGTTACCAAAAGCCTTCTTAACCCATTGAAAAATGGGAAAGCAATGGTATAACTGGATAACAGGATGAGGAAGACATTTTTAGAATTAAAGGTCAAAATGGGTTAATCATTCTCATTCAGTGATCCACTGCAGATATCTATTCATCATTTGGTTTGGTTCTTTCTTGACTCTCCCTCTCCCATGTTTCATTCTAACTGCTGTTATGACAGCTGAGAATTCCTCTGGGGATCAATAAAGCCATTCTTAGTGTAGTACCGTAGATGCTTAGTCATCTGACAGCGTGAGGGAAGAGGGATCTGCACATGGCAGAACGCACTGTGCACACAGTGCGGGTTGTAATTGTACTCAGTAGAATGTTTTCATGGCAGGTACTGTACAATATTGACATGAATAGTGTAATGTTACCTTCCTACTTCCTAAAAAAGGACACAATGTGAGTGCTGGTATTTATTCTCAGAGTATACCTTCCTACACTGATACCAGACAGTGATACTAATTATCTGTGCCAGGCCCGAAGGCCTGGAAGGGAAGCCGAAGATGTTGTGTTACATTCTGGTCAAACTGGTCAAAGTCAGGGTGCTGCTATTGTTACATGACGGCTAACTACAATTTAGGCATTTAGCAGACGCTCAACCCATTTTGGGCAAAAAGCCCAAAACATATCTAAATTTAAATTACAATCACACATGTGAAGTGAGGGGTGCTCTTATCGTCAATTCATCATACTGTAGTGTACATCATCACATTCCGTGCTCACTGCTCAGCCAATCAAATCATCACATTCTGTGGTACACACAGACACACAAAGCTGGGCATAGGGAAGGGAGGCCCTCAAAAACTACACATGGTAATACATTCAGCACAATCATATCATCCTTGGAGCAAAAAATAGTCAGCCTCGCCCCTGCACACCTCTTGCACAGTGGAGCCGATTGGCTCAGGTTTATTACGTATAATTGTTGAATATAAACCTTCTTCTGTACAATATAACAAAGGTCTAAGAAATTGCACATTACCACAAATGATGGTTGGTTCCTAAATGTACAAATGACTGGCCAAGTGCAGACTCATTGACATGGCACACACATCACATGCACAAACCTCTTTCTTCATGTAGTTTTCCTCCCAGGTTTGCTTTTCAATCTCTAGACGTTCTCGTAGGGCTTTCATCTCCACCTATGGTCACACATAAGATATACTCTATTAGTCTAAAAGGGTTCAACTACCCACTAAAGCAAGCATCTGGACAGTGCTGTGCCGAGACAATAGCCCGTTTACAAGCTCACCATGCGTGGCAGTGTGACACTACAAGGGACAAGCATGCATTTTGCTCTCATGCTCCTCTCATGTGTTTGTGTTGTTTTACCTGGTGCCTCCTCTCCTGCTCCTCTGTGTGTGTGTGTGTGTGTGTGTGTGTGTGTGTGTGTGTGTGTGTGTGTGTGTGTGTGTGTGTTAGTTATTTACCTGGTGTCTCCTCTCCTGCTCCTCTCTGTGTGTTAGTTATTTACCTGGTGTCTCCTCTCCTGCTCTCTGTGTGTTAGTTATTTACCTGGTGTCTCCTCTCCTGCTCTCTGTGTGTGTTACCGGTAGTTATTTACCTGGTGTCTCCTGCTCCTCTCTCTGTGTGTTAGTTATTTACCTGGTGTCTCCTCTCTCTGTGTGTTAGTTATTTACCTGGTGCCTCCTCTCCTGCTCTCTGTGTGTGTTAGTTATTTACCTGGTGTCTCCTCTCCTGCTCTCTGTGTGTGTTAGTTATTTACCTGGTGTCTCCTCTCCTGCTCCTCTCTGCTCCTGTCCAGCTCCCCTCGGAGTGCTCTGCCGGCCACAGAGCTGTTGTCCTCCAACTGCCTCCGCAGCTCCTCCAGCTCTGCTCGCTGCCTACGGAGGAGGAGGCCAGCTCTTAGTACATCATACACCACTCATTCTACACCCTAATCTAGCCTCTAATCCTCAGTGTCAGTTAACCTCTGAGAGTCAATAGTGGAAAAAAAGTCATATTATATCAGTTTGCATTCCATTCTCTTGCATATTGTACCTTAGTGGGGCTTTCTGAAGTCACGTTTGCAGTCTCAAGTCATGGTGCGGTGCGCTTAGTGTCCCATTGGCTGTATAGGGCTAGTCTCCCATTGGCTTAGACTAGGCCAGCCAATCATGAAAATCTAGCCTCTACCATGTGACTAGACTAGAAAGTCCGATCATCAGCTCTGCAAGCCGATAAAATTAGCTGTGCAAATAAATCTGATTTTCTATTTTTTTATTACAAGCTTTCGACATGGAACTTTTTCAGGGATATCAAGCAATCAGTGAATGTGGCAGACAGTGTATACATGAGGGTTCAGTGTGTCATCACTTGACTAATGTAAAACACCTGTGCCAAACATGTCAGTGACAAAACTCAAGTGTACAAAAATGTAACGAAATGGACCCATAAGGGTGTGTACAGTACACACTGGCAGAGTTAACATAGCGGTAGGCGTCAGTTTGTTCCTTACCTGGCAGCCAGCTGGGCCAGCCTCTCCTTCTCCTCGGCCACCTCCTTGTAGAGTCTCCTCCTCTGCTGCTGCAAGGACAGCTGCTCCTCCTGGAGCTGCTTCTCATATCTGAGGAGCACACACACACACACAGCACCGTCATGCATGTGCACACACACCAGAGCACTGTCATGCACGTGCACACCACAAACATATTGGTGTGTACACTCAAACATATTATAGGCAGAAATAATGATTATATACATTGTATGAACTTGCTTATCAAATCATCATTCTCACATCTAGATACACAAGACCTGAAGTCTAACCAGGTCACCAGTTACATCTCCATCTGCACTGGAGTCCAATGTCGACCACTCTTCTCTTCTGCTTTTGCCTATCCCTCAAGCTCTCACCACTGGACTGGCTGCATGACTGCAGCCAGTGCCTCCGAAAATAGCCATGAAAACGCGAGTGAGACAAGCTGTTGCAGAGAGAGAGAGAGAGAGAGAGAAGGCCATCTATCCGCCATCCCCAGGCCCTAAAGCTTCACGCAGAGGTGCACCGCACACAGTTTGGTTTACAAAGAGGGCTGGAAGCTTCTTCCTTCTGCTGGGATTGGTTCGCTTTCCACGTTTTTTTTTCCGTCTTTCACTTCAAAAGCACTCTGCATTTCAGCTTTAGGCTTCTTTCTCAGCCGTTCGGGTGGGTGCATGCATGTACATTCATATGGCTGGCGTGGCTTGCTGGTGGTGTGCCCCTGACCCTCTGTTTGTCGGTGCATGCTGCACACACACCACTGTATGTGTGAGAGCATGCGTGTGCGCGTACGGTTGTACGTGTGTGTGCGTGCGTGCACTTAGGTGAAATAGGCCACTGGTTCCCAAATGTACCCTTTACGGGTCTGTAAGTCTGACAGTGTACAAATGGAACCAAATTGACCTTTTACAGGTCGGGTCAGTACACTCTCAGAGTTAAATTATCACTGAGGATTGTACAGTGTAGATTGGAGCACCGCCAGAGATAAACTTGGATCAAAAGAGGATCAGAGCCAGATCAATCAATCAAACCTGGGTGTCCTTGGAACAAATCACTGAAGCAGGCCAATATACTGTACTTGTGTGACTACCTCTATTTGAACTGGTCCCTCATCATAGGCTTGATGCGTGACTGTCTAGGACCTTGAGATCCACTCATCAGAACAAACTCACTGTCCCAACGATGCAGCTGAAAACTAGAGGAGACCACCACGCTTTATTCTGTTGCAGGCCCTAAATTATGGAACGATCTACCTTTCCATGTCAGTGTGGCCCCTA
Source organism: Protomyctophum bolini (assembly GCF_963924005.1). NCBI lineage: Eukaryota > Metazoa > Chordata > Actinopteri > Myctophiformes > Myctophidae > Protomyctophum > Protomyctophum bolini. The sequence continues at coordinate 12,229,539 of NC_137879.1, read as the reverse complement.
CTGTTGAAACTTTTATACTTGTTTTTTAATCCAGCTTGAACCAAGTTTCCTTGCTGGTAGTTGATGTTTGACCTAAATATATTACTCTATGGACTAGACCGTGACGGAGGCCCGCCGTCTCAAGCAAACCTGAGCCACACGAGAGACACCAGCGAGCGACTCAGGGCCGTTCGAGCTGCGACCCGATAAGGACAGATTAGTATGGCGAGAGCGTCCCGTCCCCGTCCCCCCCGACTGGCTACTGGCCAATCACAGCGCATCCTTGCACAACCCGGATAGGTTTTCGGAGCACGCTGTTTGACCAGGTCCCTCTCCCTGTAACACTGCTCTTACCTCTGTTTGGCCAGGTCCCTGTCCCTGTGGCACTGCTCTTACCTCTGTTTGGCCAGGTCCCTGTCCCTGTGGCACTGCTCTTACCTCTGTTTGGCCAGGTCCCTCTCCCTGTAACACTGCTCTTACCTCTGTTTGGCCAGGTCCCTGTCCCTGTGGCACTGCTCTTACCTCTGTTTGGCCAGGTCCTTGTCCCTGTGGCACTGCTCTTACCTCTGTTTGGCCAGGTCCCTGTCCCTGTGGCACTGCTCTTACCTCTGTTTGGCCAGGTCCCTCTCCCTGTGGCACTGCTCTTACCTCTGTTTGGCCAGGTCCCTGTCCCTGTGGCACTGCTCTTACCTCTGTTTGGCCAGGTCCCTGTCCCTGTGGCACTGCTCTTACCTCTGTTTGGCCAGGTCCCTGTCCCTGTGGCACTGCTCTTACCTCTGTTTGGCCAGGTCCCTGTCCCTGTGGCACTGCTCTTACCTCTGTTTGGCCAGGTCCCTGTCCCTGTGGCACTGCTCTTACCTCTGTTTGGCCAGGTCCCTGTCCCTGTGGCACTGCTCTTACCTCTGTTTGGCCAGGTCCCTCTCCCGTTGACACTGCTCCTCCCGGTCTCTGTCCAGCTGCTGCCGGAGCTCCTGTCCCTGGCGGACGTAGCGCTGGGCAGCCCTCTCATCCGCCTGCTGCACGTCCGCCTCGTGGAGCGTCCGCAGCTTCTTCAGCTCCTGCTTGTGCTTGGAGATCAGCCTCTGGAGCTCCGGCTCCAGACCTGTAGGGGGCAGTGGTGTACCAGCGGTCAACTTCAGTACGAAATGGATGTCGCGTTGTCGAGTATCAAATTTATATCCATTATTTATTTAAATATGGAAGCTGGGAGCTTGTGAAACTGCCATTTTTTAATAGCCAGTGCTAAAATCTAAAATAACACAATTGCTTTCCCGTAGGGCTACAGTAGGGCTACAAAATGTATAATATAAATATCACGATAGTTTTTTTGGCTTTCGCCTTTATTTTATATTTTTTATGGAGGGACAGACAGTAGGCTGACAGGAAATGGGGAGAGAGATGGGGGGAAGACATGCAGTAAAGGTCGTCAGGATCGGGAGTCAAACCCGCGGCACACTGCCAGACTGGATTACCAGCCAAGGTGCCTGAACCACTGAGCCATGGCCCAGGCCCACGATAGTTTTTTTTTTACCAAATACTGTATCTTCTATCGATATTGTGATGTATCGTATTGTGTTGTCTAATTATTACATTTATATTTTGTCAAACTTAGTTCTACAAGCTTGGGAGTTGCAGAAGGGATTGCCGGAAATGCAGGGGGGGGAACACACCAGGAGAGGGGTGCAAACAATCCAGATGATATCTAGTCTCACATTATCTAATCAATATAAATAAATAATATCCATATATTTTGCACGGCCCTCAAACTCAAATGCTCAAACTGGAGGACTGTACACTGTCGTCATCTCTCCCCCTGCGAACAGTGGTTGCTTAATGGCATCTGCACTTGCTGCAGGAAGTCAAGTCACCAGTGAGGCATGAATTAGTAATCATAATATAGTCCCATATGGTAAGGTATTTACATTAGTAATCATAATATACCGGCAGTCCCATATGGTAAGGTATTTGCTCTGGATTGCATTCCCCTGCTTATGCATCAGCCCAAGAGGCAGCTGAACATTTATCTACACACTCCATAACAGCTCAAAGGTTCTCTCTGCTGCCTGGGACACACAAGGACCAATGAAAGGCAAGCTCTTGCATGAATTGAGCCCCCACAACCCAACAGACAGCATGCATAATGAGAAGTAGAAAATATTTATCGAAAAATACTATAGCAGATCTAAAATCTCACAATGTGTCATTGCTTTGTAGATCAGCAATGTTTGCGTGACACAATCAGATGACAAACTACTGGGGCAATGATGTTATGATACAGTTACTGTGCTCAAAGCTAGTCATTTGTATTTTTGTATAAAGAAGATGGCATGCAACGTAGATTTCCGCAAACACGGTGTTGGGAGGGTTTTCTTTTTAGGGTGAAAATATTAAACCATCACAGACAGACAGACACAGACACAGACACAGACACACACACACACACACACACACACACACACAGAGAATACATAAATTCTGTACTTGTGAGTCATAGCACATGCTTTGAGACAGAATAGCGTACGTCTTGTGATAGCACATGTTCTGAGCAGCTGGTAGTGTAAAATGGAAGGAGAGTTCTGGTAATAATACCAGCAGGCCTTAATAACTAGAGCTCTTTCTACAAAACAAAACTTTTTTCTTTTTTTAAACGATACCTTTGACAGTGATCTCTTTGATCTTCTTTGTCTTCTCGTCAATCCATTTCTCCCGGCGGACTTTCTCCGTGGCGCTCATTAGTTCCTTTAACTTCTTGATCTCCTGTGGAGCGATGGAGCCATGGTTGGGAAGGAAGCGAGAGAGAGAGAGAGAGAGCCAGGAAGGGAACAGGTTAGGGTTGTGGTCGGTTGACACAGACGTAAGGACAAACTACAGTGAAGTGACACTAGAGTGATGAAGACATGGTCCCTACAAATAGCCTCCTTCTATAGGAGAAACAGAGGTATACAGTATACAGTACAAACTGTAGTTACACAGTTAATCACAGCTGAGTTAATCAGTTTTTAAGTATCATAATAAAAATGATCCATTTTGGGGTGGGGGGGATTATTACTTTTTTGTATCTTCCTGTCTCATCTTGTGTGGAAAAACTCATCAGTGGCCGATATTCCGAAAGGCACATGAAGACCAAAGTAAAGTAAGTATAGGTTTGTCATCTTTGAGCATGTCACTATAGGTGAAAAGTTTAAATTCTTTCCAAAATACAGAAAATACGGACAAACATGTGGCAAGACTTGTCTATGTCCATCGCACATTTCTTTATTTAAGAAAAATGTTAAATATATTCAGTTTTTAAAGTTTTAAAGTCAACGGTATGCGAGGGACCACAGTGTTTATTTTTTTCCAACGTTCCACTAGCATATCTTTGACTTCATCATCCCTAACGTGTAACTTCTATGGAAGAAGGCCTGGGCCGCGGCTGAGCGGTCCAGGCCGCACCTAGGCCGGTAATCCAGCCTGACAATGTGCCGCAGGTCGAGTCCCGAGCCCGTCGGCCTTTGCCGCATGTCTTCCCCCCCATCTCTCTCCCCTTTAATGTCACATTACTGTACCCTACCAAATAGACAAAAAAAGCCATAAAAAAATAATAATAATATATATATATAAAGATGTTATGATTAAAGAAAAACACATTACGTGCTTCTCACAGAAACATTGAGGATAAAAACGGCAGTGACTTATTTCCATTCATTGCGGTCTTTAGTTTTAGACAAACCAAAGTCTAAAGTATGCCAAAAAAATAAACTTGAGTCAAAACAAATATATGTACATGATTGATGAGTGTTTTTTGACTGGGGGGTCATATTTTGACAGCAGGAATTGCCTGTCATAATTTGACCCCCCAGTATTGGGATGTATTAGGATGTTGATATTCATTCATCAGCCATTCATTCTTCAGGGTGATGATCCAACGTTGGCATTGGCAGCTATGAGTGTGCGGCTATACATTCTTTTCACTCAGTAGTGATAGTATTATAGACTAATACTATGACATGTACTGATGCTGTTGTGCTGGTTTAGATTGTCCAAGACAGGGTTCGGCGATATGTACAAAATCAAATATCCTGATCTTTTTTAGTAACTTTACAGTATATGAATTAATAAAAATCTGATTTAAAAAAATGGGAATACATAGTTAAAAGAGGGAACAGCCTTTAATAAAGACGCTGCCTGTATCGGTCTTCATTACAAATTATAATCAATGCCCGGAGCTCCCAATTCTTATCAGATGTTTTATCCCGTCTGATCCAGGAGCACCTTTTACTATTTTATCTTGACAATTACGTCTCCGGTGGCCTGGAATTTATCAATAATATCTTAATGTGACGATAATATCAATATCTATTTGTAATGATGCTCAAAAACAGCCGACCCACAAGCTCATTAACGCCATCATTTTACAATTTTCTTTTTTTGCATAAGTAAATAACTTAAGTGATTAAAACCACAACAGACAACACCTATGCCATTACAATAGTCTCATATATATAGGTACAAAATACCCATATCGATCGATACTATTGCTATTGCCCAGCCCTATTCCAAGACAAGTGCAGCAAAAGGGATGGGGGAGAACCAGGGTGACATTTCAAAGAGCCTACTATGTAGTTATCCAATAAGCTAGACGAGCAAGCTTAGCAGAGACCAACACTACAGACCAATCAGACCACTACATACAAGGCTGAGGACACTCACGTGCAAACAGACTGTCCAACAGACCACATGATGGATGCAAATAACAAATATGGAAGAAGAAAAGCAAAGGTGGAATGAGAGTGAGGTTGACGATGGGGAATGGGTGGGCTGGGGGGGGGGGGGGGGGGGGGAGTTACCTCGCACAAGGGACCCAGAATTTGCCACACCTAAAGCCAGAAAACATGGCGCGCAACAGACAGGCACAGGGAGGGAAAGAAAGAAATATAGATAGAGAGAAAGAGAGGCAACAGAGAGAAGAGACGAGAGAGACGTTAGACAAAAGCAGAACTGCAAGAGGGCAAATACAGTCACATGAGCAGTATATATAAGTATAAGCAGACAAGTTATTTGCAGAAAGAGATTCTTAACCACAGGCACACACAAGCTACCATCTCTGCTCAGGTCATTCAGTGACTCAAGTATGACCCCAGGTGGCCAAAAATAGGCGTTACCATTTCGTGCTGCTCCTGCATCTGGGTCATGCGTTTGTTGTACTTCTGATCCACCTGCTTCAGCTCAGCCACCACGCTCTCACAGCGCTCCGCCAGAGCCTTCTTATCGTCAATCAGCTGGAGAGAGACAATGGGGGGCAAGCGTTGGAAAGGTGTGTGTAGAAGACGAGGTAACACTTGGACGCATATAATGGTCAGTCATACATGGGCAAGTGGCGGCCTGCGGCCCGCAGATTAATATCCTATCTGGTGTTAACATAAAACATAACACACTTTAAATACTATATTACATATAATATATATATTAGTATCTTAATGACTAGTATTAAAATGTGTAAAAATGTGTAAATAGCACTGCAACGTGTTTTGAGCTGTTATTTTTGCTACTATTGTGTGACAGAATGACGAAGTAGGGCATTCATTTACGAAAAAGGTTAAAATACGGAGATAACAGGTTTCTGCTACAGTTATGCAATGTTTCCCACTGGAGTGAGTGTGGAAATATAGTGGCCCTCTGGAGTGAGCGTGGAAATATAGTGGCACTCTGGAGTGAGTGTGGAAATATAGTGGCCCTCTGGAGTGATTGTGGAAATATAGTGGCCCTCTGGAGTGATTGTGGAAATATAGTGGCCCTCTGGAGTGAGTGTGGAAATATAGTGGCCCTCTGGAGTGAGTGTGGAAATATAGTGGCCCTCTGGAGTGAGTGTGGAAATATAGAGACCCTGTGGAGTGAGTGTGGAAATATAGTGGCCATCTGGAGTGAGTGTGGAAATATAGTGGCCCTCTGGAGTGAGTGTGGAAATATAGTGGCCCTCTGGAGTGAGTGTGGAAATATAGAGACCCTGTGGAGTGAGTGTGGAAATATAGTGGCCATCTGGAGTGAGTGTGGAAATATAGTGGCCCTCTGGAGTGAGTGTGGAAATATAGAGACCCTGTGGAGTGAGTGTGGAAATATAGTGGCCCTCTGGAGTGAGTCTGGAAATATAGTGGCCCTCTCCATCATCAAAGTTGCCCATCCCTTTTGACAGTTATTTGTGAACATCTAGCTACCTGGTCGATGAAGGTCAGGTGCCTCTGGATGGTGCCTTCATACTGTTCCTTCTGGAGCTGGAGGTTCTTGCTCAGCTCCTTCTCTGTCTCCTTCACATGTCTGACTGTCAGCTCCCTCTGCTGTGTCTGAGAGGAGAGGGGAGGCATTATATATTATCTTCAGCCCATACGTCTATCTGAGAGGGGAGGCATTAGGTCAGACTGAGAGGAGAGAGGATATCCTAAGAGCCCATACATCTATTTCAACTGACAAACCAGAGCAAACTAGAAAAAACTGTTCCTGAAGAAACAGTGTGGGTCACGTGTGAACGCCAGGAAGATAAGATATGATGTTAGACATCAGCCAAATAAACTCAATAAACCAGTGGGTGACTGTAGGGGACAATGTGTTTGTACTGTATGTATCTGTCCTACCAGTGCCGTCTGCAGCATGTTGACGGTGCGTCTCTTCTCGTCCAACTCCAGCTTGAGTCTCATCATGGAGCCGGTGACCTCGGCAGCGGTGGCTGAGGCCTGGTCCACCCCGGGCAGCTCCTCCTCAGACAACACCATCTGACCATGCAAAGGAAAGCATTCAACGGGCAGCCTTTTAAACGCTTGCTTTTTATGGAATAAAGGATTTTCTACTTGAACTGAACAGAGTTGCCTTGGACCTTCTTTAAGTTCACCACCTTCATTTTTTTTCCCACTGTGATTTTTACAAAGGAATTTAACTTTAAAATAACAGGCAGTGTTGCCAGCTCCTGTGAGAGAAACACGCAAACCGGGTGCTTCAAAACGCCACTGAGTAATTTCCCATTGAAATGAATAGCGGGGCTGTCGCTCCCCATCCGCACTCTATCCTTTAAAACTCTATGAGCATAAGCAACCGTCCAAGCCTAATATCATCAGCGTCATTATTTAATTCTCCATAGAAAGTATGTGGACATGTTAAATAGTGTGCCTGCAGCAGAATAATAATAATAATAATACTCCGAGGAGACGCTCACCTCTCTGTGAGACCCCGACGTGACGGAGCGCGGTCGCTCCTGCTCCGACTTCTCCATCTCGTCCAGGAAGCTCATGATACTCTGCAGCTTGGCCTCGGACAGCAGGGCCCCGCCTCCGTCCTGCATGGGGGCGGGGCTGTGGATCAGCTGACCATGACGCTCCAGGTTGTCCGTGGTCAGAGAGGTCGCGTCTCCATCCTTGACGAGAGAGAGAGGGAGAGGAATTAGTTACAGCAAGAGCTCTCTCTCTCTCTATCGTTTCTGTCGACGATGAATTGTTAAAGCACATTATGTTACATTTTTAATCTTGGTAACTAAATCCACACAGGAAGTCAAGGGAGATTAGCAGTGGTTCCAGACACAAAGGAGACTCTGGGCTGTATTTTGCGTGTCTTAAGTATCAGGTCTTATTACTTAACTTAAGACCTGGAGGCGTGGTCAATGCTCTTTGGCCACTCAGAATAGCCAAATGGCATTGATCACGCAAAATAAGACACGCAAAATACAGCCCACTGTCTCCATAGGGAACCACTGCTGGTCGTCAAATTATTGGCTTAGGAATGCGACAAAAATAAATAAAAATAAACTACTCCTTTAAATATGGAGCGCAATATGAACTATGCATGATGTAGACTAGTAGATAGTAGACTGACTTCCATCCAGGTACATTGTGCCCTAAGAAGACGAACCTCATCGATCCAGGCGTATTTGTCCTTGCGGTAGCACTTGGGCTCAGACAGCCTCTGTGGTTCCTCTTCCAGGAGCTTCAGGGTGTCCAGCAGCTCGTTGAGGGTGGTCTTAGACTGGGCCCTGCTGGAGGAAGCACCCTGACCAGGGTCCTCCACACTCACTGACCTCTGACCCTGACCTTCCACACTCACTGACCTCTGGAGGAGTTCCTAGCGGACGCAGAATGACAAACCCATTCATAATCAGAGTGTGTAAACTGAGAAGGGGCCCGTTATCATCATAATTTTCCCCATCAGCGGATTAACAGTAATGTGTACCTTTCTTGAACTCTGTCCTGGCTAAATTGCAGACATACTATAAGGCAAGCTTTTTCTTTTTCTTTTTTGGGTTGGCCAGGGGGAGGCAGTATAGAGACCAGTATTACTGCATGTTTTTTGTGAGGGTACCTACCCTAGGGGACACGGGCAGAACATGCATGCATTTCAAACTCCACACAGAAAGGCCCTTTGTTGTTCACTTGTATTCAAGAGGAAGGTGTGATGGGATGGGTGAGTATTTACTGGCTCCACTACTAGCCTTTGAGGTTTTGGTGCGGAAATTAACCTTTAGTTTACCTGGGAGCACTGGGAACCTCTGCGATTGGACAGAGCCGGAGAGGCGACTCTAAAGCTGGTGACCTCACCCAGGTCTGCAACAACGTTCATATTAGTGTCTGCGGGAGAAAGAAATGCGTTCGGTGAGCACACGTAGTGCAGTCAATCTCATCTGCAATCATCTTTAACCCGTTGAGACACGAGACCAGAATCTACAAATGTCTTCTAAATCATGACAGTTTTCTGAAAAACCTATGTTTCTATGTCAGAGGTTCTCAAACTATTTCATGTCAAGGACCCCAAAAATGATATGCAATTGGCTGCCGACCCCCATGATACGAGTTAAAAACCTTTGCTGTGAAAGTATATATATTCAAAGATTTGCACAAGTTTTCACAATTTTATAAAAATAGCAGATTTACAAGCTCGTAGGGCTATAAAAGAAATGTTTAATGTGGTTACTGGTTATACACTAAAGTGACACTGATGCGTTCCAGGTCTCTAAGGGTAAATCCTTGGGGGACTCTTGGAGAAAAGCGATACAGACCTGTGTTCTTAGCTTTGACATCGGTGGGAGACGGAGGTCCGTTCTTGCTTGGGGAGACGGCGGGGCTCTGGTTGGAGGAGGGGGAGACCTTGGGGGGTTTCCTGCGGCCCACCTTGCCGCCGCTCTGTTGCCGATGTCTCTCCAGCTCCTCGTCTGCTATCTGCTGGACCTCAGCAGCTCTCTGGGCTCTCTTCTGCTGCAGCTCCTACAACACGCCACCAGAGGGAGACAGCGGCCTGTCAAATTCAAGTCCTTTTTTTGCTATTAAAGACAGCAGCGACTATTGAGGAAAACTATTGAGATATGTGAGGATAAGTTACATCACCGCTTATCAACATCAGAGGTCCGGGAACCAGCAGTGGTTCAAATAGACCCTTTTGGCTCTGTAACTCAAGTGTGTACAAATGGAAGCAAAATGGACTTGTAAGGATCCATTTGTACACTCTCAAGAGTGAAGGAGGGAGACCTGCACACTGCCACTGGCTGGTTCAAGAGTGTCTTATTTTATGTCCACAATATGCAACGTTTCTGTCTTTCGGTCAAAAGACCGAAACGTTGCATATTGTGGACATAAAATAAAACACTCTTGAACCAGCAGGTGGTAGTGTGCAGGTCTCCCTCCTTCTCCGAAGTGTCTGCAGTCTGCTACATGTCGCCGACGCACCTGCGGCAATTAGTAAGGCGAGTGTGCGGAAGTCTCTCCTCAATAATACACTCTCAAGGGTAAAAGAAACACCTACTGCAAATGTTGCAGAAGGCCTATAGATCGGGGTCCCAGGACTATAGCATGTCATACTGGGTGTCCTTGAGTCATAACTTTGTTTCCGGGCTAAACGATTTATTTTGCCAGAAGGAGAGTACCGTGGCCCTGCGTGGACAGACATGCTGACTACCTGGATGGCAGCGAGGCGGGCCAGGCGAGCCTTTTCTTCGCGGACCTGTTTCCTGTCCTCCTCTTTCTTCTGCTTCTTCTGTTGCTGCTGCTCGAGGCATCCTTCCTCCTCCGCTCTCTGTTCCCGTTCCTTTCCAGAGATGAGACAGAGAACAAGGTCATGATGAAGATGAAGACATATACGACAAATATTTAGCGTTTTCCACTGACAAAAAGGTATCGTATCGTTGTTGATATAAGACGTGTTGTGAAGGTAGAATTGAGATAGGAACCTTTTTCTTGGTATCGAGGATGCGTTTGAGCGCTGCGTGGCTGGCACGTCGTCCCCTGGCGTGACGTCTGTACCAGCGCTGGATGGTCACTGCTGCCTGGTTCACTTGCTGAATGAACCTGGAAGTGCACAAATTGATTGATTTGGTTAATGTCGGACACTGTTAACACTTTAGGAAGGACGACACTGGAGCACAGACAGTTCAAGCCCTTTTTTATAACCTGACGAAGATGTAACCGACACATCGAAACGTTGTCCATTTTTACCTGCACCCTGTGAATTCAAAAGGGCTCGAACTGTCTGTGATGCTCCAGTGTCTTCCTTCCTATTCATCAGTCGTCCTCTGAGACGCACCAGACTATGAGGCACGGTGGAACTCCCTTTTACTGTTAAGAATGGCTTACCTTTCAGCCTCCTCCTCTGTGACCTCCCTCCGGCTGGGCGGGGTGGGGCTGCGGCGTTGGGCAGAGGGCGACGTCTTGTTGTTGGAGGTGGAAGACCCAGAGGAGAAGTTCTTCTGGGACTTGGTCAGGGAACCGTTCTCCACTAGTGACACATCATCGTTCCCTGTGGCCTTGAGGATGTTACTGAAAGCACCAACGGAAACAAGACAGTTAAAACCCTTTAAAGCCCTGGAAAGCATCTGTGTCACTTTAGCTTTTAAGCATTATTTTATACTTTGGCTATTGAGAAATAGCAGATATACCTGTACAAGCTCATAGCGCGGCACTTGGTGCCGTGCTACGAGTTTGTAGATATGCTATTTTTTTTTAAACCGTGAAAATGTGTGCAAAATCTTTGAATATATATTCGTTCACAGTGAAGTGAGTTTTTAACTCAAATCTTTGCTTCTGGGGGTCCCGGAAACAACACGATTTCAGATGGGGGTCCGGGGCGGCCAATTACATAACAATTTCTGGGGTCCTTGACATGAAATAGTATAGCACCACAGACATAGAAACACAGGCAGAAAACTGTTTTATGGATTTAGAAAACATTTGTAGAATCTGGTCAAAACAATGGGTTAAAGGGTTAAATTTGGGCCAATGCTTTCCAGAACACAGGATTATAATAACTATACAGAGTAAACAAATTTAGAGAATGTTGGGACTTGGGACTCACTTGAAGGATGGCCTCTGGTTGGAACTCTTGGGAGTGAGTGGCTTCTCAGAGTAGTTGTTGTGTAGGATGGTGGTGACCGAATTCCCCACAGCTCCCTTGTTGCTCCTAATACAACCCACACAAGAGACAGTCAGTCAAATTACGTCTGGAAGCTGTCTGAGACAGCTAAATTAATGATCCGTTAAACTCGCTTGAATACATAGGAAAATAGGCGTCAAAAGGTGCAAGTGGCGACGAGGTACATATGAAAATAGGCGACGGGTGAGTTAATTTAGTCTCACTGTAGTGGGAGGATTGCTTTCATTCATCCTTAAGTACATCGGGCCAAATTGACATGGAATATAAATGATCTCGAACAACAAAGCTTGGCCTTGTGGTTCGCCGTATGTACATAGAAGTGTGAGCTGAGCTGTGATCTGTGAGTCTACTTTTGCGGGCCAGGACAGAGAACGTGACGGGACAGAAATACAATGACAGACCAGCCCTGTTCTAGACGGATAGCTAGGCCCCCTCGGCGCCACGCTGTAAAAAAAAATCGAAAACTTGACCACATCCTAATAAGACAGCTCTGACTGACAGATGGGGCTGAGAAGTTCCCTCTGTCAGCATATCTACGAGACAGAGGAACTGACAGCACTTTTACTACACCACCCTCAAGGCCATAACAGTCTTGAGTTGCGTGCCCCGACACAGATTCCTTTAACGAAGAAAAACAACAGCACACTCCAAAGATATTCATTCCTAACTGTGGTGCTGGCTGGGGGGCCCCATAGAGGCTCCCCCATCTCTACTTTAACTGTGGTGCTGGCTGGGGGGCCCCATAGAGGCTCCCCCATCTCTACTTTAACTGTGGTGCTGGCTGGTGGGCCCCATAGAGGCTCCCCCATCTCTACTTTAACTGTGGTGCTGGCTGGGGGCCCCATAGAGGCTCCCCCATCTCTACTTTAACTGTGGTGCTGGCTGGGGGGCCCCATAGAGGCTCCCCCATCTCTACTTTAACTGTGGTGCTGGCTGGTGGGCCCCATAGAGGCTCCCCCATCTCTACTTTAACTGTGGTGCTGGCTGGTGGGCCCCATAGAGGCTCCCCCATCTCTACTTTAACTGTGGTGCTGGCTGGGGGGCCCCATAGAGGCTCCCCCATCTCTACTTTAACTGTGGTGCTGGCTGGGGGCCCCATAGAGGCTGGGGGCCCCCCCCCCCATCTCTACTTTTTTTTTTGTCGATGTACTCTGTCAGGGCTGAAACATCTACTAAATAGATTTCCGACAAAGATTATTGGGTTGCACAGTGGCAAGAGTGAATTTCAATTATATTTTAAATATTCTACATAAATGAATGCAGACGTTTTGGCTATCCAGCCTCCATCAGTGTGGTAGCCGAAACGTCTGTCATTCATTTGTTATGTAGAAAATAAAAACAATGACTCTTTGTCACTGAGTGCAAATGTGCAATCCATTCCCTTTATATTTTGCGCTGTTGATTTGAGTGGATATCGCACCAGCAGTCAGAGCGTGGTGGTTACAAGAAAGTAATGTATCGTGACAAAGATCATTGCCATAACCACCTGAAGCCTGCCATGAACTTTGGCACAAGGCAGAAATAATAAGCCTCATGCAGAAAGTAGGAAGAATGCGTGTACTGTGAACCATTATAGCCTGGGGGGCCGTATCAGCTGCCATCATCAACAGGTATGAAACATGAGAGGCTGATGCAAGTGAACAGAATGTGGCAGTGCAGAGTAGTCTCTAGGCTAGGGAGAGGCCAGCTCAGTTTATAAGCCTATTCCCTTAGCTGAGTGTGTGTTTGTGTGTGTGTGGCTGCGTGCGTGTGTGTGCGTGTCACAGTCGCTTCCCACCTGTTGTTGGCAGTGAAGTTGGCAGCCAGAGCGATGCCAGACTCTCTCTTCTTCGGAGCGCTGGGAGCGTCCACGCTGCCTGTGGCGCTTCGTGAGCCGGAGGGCAGAGGGAATACTCTGGGCTGGTCGTCCTAAAAGACAAGGAGGAAACACCCTTATTTGCAGCCTGTTGGTAGTGGTACCCAAGAGAATACATGGGCAACTGGCGGCCCACCTTCAATTAATGAATATTGATATATTATTTATTTCAGCTGTTCCAAACATGCAAACATGACCCGCTTGAATTACGCTGAATGACTAGTATTAGAATTGTATTAACTTTTTATTTTACGTCCAATGTATTTGCATTTAACTTCATAATCATAAAGTTAACATAAGTAAGTAAATGCATTTGAAATTACATAAACATGTAACTTTTCAGGATTCCAATAAAATAAAATAAAAATCAGGATTTCAATTCAAATATAGCAAAAAATAGCAGATCTACAAGCTCAAAACGTGTCGTGTTTTGAGCTTGTAGAGCTTGTAGCTTCAAGCTTGTAGAACTTTTTATTTTATACCGTTGAGATGACGGTACGACGTACAGTATATGCAACGTGGCCCTCTGGAGTGAGTGTGGATCCTCTCCATCTTCATAGTTGCCCACCCCTGCCCAAGAGAATAGCGCTGAGCTATAATAGTGTCACTGGGTTTCCTAATTTATGACTAAGGAAGAACAATATGAAGCCACTTATTTTTTTTAGAAAGTATAAAACATCGTGGTGAGGCCAGAGTTGATGACTAATCAAGAACTATAATTATGTCTAAAAAAAAATGCACCATATGCTGGTGGTCTGGCATGTTTAGCCTGACATTTCCGCACACTATTATTTCCAAAGCATATTGTAGTTTGTTGTGATTGTCAAGGAAGCACACACACACACACACACACACACACACACACACACACACACACACACACACACACACACACAAATGGGATTGGTATTTAAGATAGGGGCAGCGCCCTCAATACCCTCATACCTGACTCACTACAAAGTGAGTGACAAAACGATCTGGTACTACCCAAATACAGTATATAATAAACATGGGAAAATGTATTAAAGCACGGATAGTCCCTGGAGAAAAAGGTTTACCGTATGGAGCACCGAAGTCTGACGTCAATATCGGTATATTTTATTTGCATTGTAATCCCCATAGGGGTATTTTAGATTGCTTCATATAAGTACTGTGTTTGAAAAAGAAACATGTCACCCCAGGCGCTTCACTTTACTTACTTACAGTTAGTTACTGCTACTGAATTCGTTACATTTTCGCTAGAAACAGACTGTATCATATATGAGTGACGCAAACGCCTCCCTGACCCTGACAATAACGCAGAGACAGCTTGTTTATTTCTGGACCACAATGCTTATATGAAACGATTTTAAGATGACCCCATGTTATTCTCCATAGAGAAATTACTTCCGTGAACCAGGCAGAACCAGGGGATGCGCAAGTGACGTCAGGACTTCGGCGCTCTATATACTAAGACTCAAAATGTCCATAACATTAACCACTTTTAGCCAACACTGACTAAATTATTTCAGTAGTTTAGTAATGTTTTTGTCTTTGAAATCATAAATTAAAAAAAAAACAAAAAAAACAACATCAGTGGAAAATGTCTATGTTAGAGAGGGTTCAAGATGTACCTCGGTTTTTGGGTGGGTCAAGGTTTCGGTACATGATTGGGGTTACTAGGGTTAGGGTTTAGAGGCAATTCAAGCATTAGTACCAGGATATTCCAGGTGGTCCGGTCCTGGGAGGTCTTGCTGAGGCTGGCCAGTTTCCTCCGTCCATCTGAGCTGCTGTCAAACAGGGCCAGGAACTCATCGTTTTGGTCCTCGCTGGAAAACACGCCACACGCAACGCAGTTATACTCATGGCGTAAATTGTAAACTAAAGTAACTAAGTACATGTACTCAAGTACTGCACTTAAGTACAATTGTGAGGTATTTTTTACTTTCACTTCTACTCCACTGCATCTCGGAGGCAATTAGAGGTCTGTATGCTTTTCCGACCAATCATTGGTCCGACGTGCGGAAAACGACTGGATTAAGGTTGGCGAACAAGCGTTAAGGTGGAAGAACAGATTAAGGTTTGGGAAACATGTGTTAAGGTTGGCGAACATGCGTTAAGGTTGGCGTCGTTGGCGAACATGTGTTAAGGTTGGCGAACATACGTTAAGGTTGGCAAACATGCGTTAAGGTTGGCGAACATGCGTTAAGGTTGGCGAACATGCGTTAAGGTTGGCGAACATGCGTTAAGGTTGGCGAACATGCGTTAAGGTTGGCGAACATGCGCTGCTCCGTGCTTGTGGTTATGGTTAGGTTAGGGTTTGAGGTAGGTTGACGTGTCGGACCAATGACTGGTCGGAACTTACAGTAGTACTGCACCCGGCAATTATTTTACTTTTAGGTAAGCTTTAGGTACTAATTTGATTATCATTACAGAACATTACCCACTGCAGCCCTATATACATTTGGGCAATTTGAAAATAGCCGATCTACAAGCTCACAATGCGTCGACGTCGCGATGCAAATACAAATTGTATAAATACTACATTTTGAAATGGGGCATTTTGATGTCAACACTTTTGTACTTTTACTCAAGTACATTTTGGATTACTTGTAACAGAGTATTTCTATATTGCATTATATTGGATTGGTACTTTTACTTGTGCGTACTTTTTCCACCACTGGCCATAGTTATGGCCCTAAAGTAACGCAAGTCCTACAGCAAGCACAATGTTGCACAATGCTTGTTCAGTGCCTGACCGTGTGACGCAAATATCAGCCAAGGTTTCTATTTCGAAGTGTGTGTGTGTGTGTGTGTGTGTGTGTGTGTGTGTGCATGTGTGCATCGCGAGTACACAACAAAAGGGTTTAAAGAGAAAGAGCTGTAAAAGAGTAAAACCCAACAAAGCTATTCCTAGCCTGGTGCTAAATCTACCCTTTTAAGTGGAATGACCAAAAGCCTTCTCTCCTTTTTCACCCAACAAGGGCAGCTTAGCACTGCTCACAGTTCACAATTAAGAAACTCTCGACACAAAGCAAGGACCTTTAAAAGTGTGGCCTTCGGAGGCAGATTTTGGGATTACATATTGTCGTGACAGCTGCGTGGACAGGACCTCCCCCACCCGCCCACCCCGACAAGTGCTGGAATTCTGTGCGTAGCAGCCAGCCAGGCAGGGGGAATTCCTTCACATGGATTCCAATGCAAATGCATGCATGCATATGTTGATCCCAATGGCCTGTCACACATCCTTCAAATAGCCTTACACTCCGCATAACAACACAACCCACTCCGGCCCTCCCCATCCGGCACAGATGTAGGACGACCTCCAGTCTGGCTCTGGTCTGTCTGCACAGACAGAGTGTGTGTGTGTGTGTGTGTGTGTGTGTGTGTGTGTGTGTGTGTGTGTGTGTGTGCGTGCGCTTAAGGGGGATATAGAGACGGGGAGCAAAAAGCCAGCTGGCCCAATGAAAAGCAATCTGACAACATGGATTCAAGCAGCACATTCTGCTATGTTTCAGCTGATGGAGGTGGTGGGGAGTGGCAACTCAAAGAGTAGTTGGAGGGTATGTGGGTGGGGGCGAGGGGGGGGCATTTAGAATCTCTTTAAATGTAAAGGCCCTCTCTACTGCATCCTAGGAGGCAGAGAGGGGAGGAGGGCTAGCTGCATGGCGGCAGCTGCCGGACAATAGAATCAGTGCGTGTGCACAGTGTGCACACACACTTTTTCTTTCATAGGTTCCTGGTGGTGGGTGGGGTATAGGGGGGGGTAACCTGACCCCAAGGACCCAGCCCTCCCCCTCTCTAACCTGGGACAAAGCAGGGCCCTGCTGCCCCCCCATGCAACGGCATCCCCATGCTCTTTCTTTATCGCGCAGCAGCCGCCGTGCCACAATGCTCATTGTCCCCCTGTCTGATGAAGCTTCGGGGGAGCCAGCTGTTGCTCACTGAAGGGAAGCGTGCTGCTTTAAAAGGTGCGAGGCCTCGAGGCGAACCGCTTCAATCTATGGTTAATTGTTCCTGCAGTCAGTCACTTTGGTAACTTAAAGCCCGGGTTGATGACAGTGGGCTGGCCCCGCGCTACGCAACATTGTTTGAAGCGTGCACAACGTCCTGTCTGTGCCGACCATTAAAACGTGGAACAGCTCCCAGGTTCAATGGCAGGTGAGCTTAGACAGTGAAGGACGGACATTAGTTCAAAAGAGGCTGTTTGCCTGAAGCCTTGCATGGGTGCATGTAGCAGCACATACCGTTATGCAAGAAGAAAACAACTTCGATCTAAGGCCCAAACCGCATCAATGTTTCACCATGCCAAATGGTTACGAGTAGTTGCATGTATTTGCATGAAACCATTATGGCCAATGGCAGTTACAAGGAGTCGCATTGGTGTGACATGTCCTTAAAACTGTTTTGTTGCAATGAGTTCCATTGGTGCGGTTTGGGCCTAAAGAGCAACCCAAAACTAAGAGGAAAATTCCCTTTCAAAACGGCATAACCACACGAATACAACAGGATGAGCAGTTTTTGGGCCGTTACGTGTGTGCGTGCGTGTGCGTTTGTGTGAGTGTGTGTGTGTGTGTGTGTGTGTGTGTGTGTGTGTGTGTGTGTGCGCGTTGTGTGTACCTTAAACTGATGTTGGCCTGCTGGTTGACCTGAGTGGTACTGTTGGAGCGCCGAAGGTTCTTGATGGAGCGTGAGCCGCCAAAGCTAGCATCGCTCTGTGGAATTCAAAGACACAGAAATGAACATGTGACTGCAAACCGTGTGCAGCATTTGATAGTTTATTATAGAGTATATTGTAACTAGTTCATTCCATCCATCCATCTTCAACCGCTTATCCATAGTCGGGTCACAGGGGCAACAGCTCCACCAGAGAGCACCAGACCTGAGACCTCCCTCTCCAGAGCAACATTATTAACTTCCTCCTAGGAGATCCCTAGGCATTCCAAGGCCAGTGAGTCGATGTAATCCCTCCAATCCATCTCATCCTTGGTCTGCCCCCGGGGTCTCCTCCCAGTGGGATGTGCATCGAGGACCTCCCTATAGGGAGACGCTCGAGAGGCATCCTAACCAGATGCCCGAAACCGCCTAAGCTGGCTGCTTTCCATCTAGTTTATTACACATGCAATACCTATTATTATCACAGGGCACCCGGCAACCTTCTACTCACCAACGTGTTGCGTTTGGCCTTGCTCTCACTGGTCACCGACACCGACACCGAGCGGGAGAAGTATTTCCCAGGATGAGATGCACTGCTGGGCCTTCTGGAAACAGAGAGCTGGGAGCCCGTCAAGCTCAGGTCCAAGGCATCTCCCGGACCGCCTGCCGAGATGGACGAAGGGCTTCGGGTTGTCGTATGCATCCTTTTCCAGGCCTGAAGATTAATGGGCAGAGAAAGTTATTCTCCATAACGCCATGATGCTCGGCAGGCCACAGCGAATGGGACCCGCCAGGTTGTGGATTCCAGCAGAATAGAAGGCAATGCCAATATAATGGCTACAATAACAGTCACAGAGGCTCGTTTGTTTTCAGTGGTGGAAAGTACGGTACATTTTACTGTACCGGACTTAAGTACAATTATTTTTCTTTCTTTTTAATTTTTATTTATACACTGGAGTATTTTATTACTTTATTATTCTACTCCACTACATCTCAGGGGCAAATATTGTACTTTACTCCATTACAATTATTTGAACTACAGTAGTCTACAGACAAAACCCTAATTATATACTATTCGAAAATAGCCGATCTACAAGCTTTGTACTTTTACTCAGTACAATTTTAAATGCAGGAGTTTTTACGGCTATTCCTACATTGATTCATTGTGGTATTTGATACTTTTACTTAAGTAAAATCAGAGTGAGTACCTCCTCGTCCTCCCCTACCACCACTGTTGGTTTCCCAGAGCAACCACAAACAACAACAAAGTCACTCAACAGACAACATGTGACTGAAATGGCTTGACAGACAAGGAGGTACCAAGAGAAAGACACTCCAGTGGTATAGAACATATTAAAATTACATAAGGTGTGGGCAGCCTGCACATCGATTAGCATAAAGTTATATGAGCAAAGCTCGAGGACTATGAAAAGGCTTGGCTTCATTTAGATGTGGTGTTACTGTGTTGATCTTATATAAACTCTATGGTAGATACTATTAAACAATTGACTCGCGACAGCTTATATAATATGGTATAGCGTATAAACAGCTATGTTATTTTAAAACAGAATGCACTGCAGATGCTTGTCTAGACACTTGGATAGCCAAGAAGACAAAGAAAGAAATCACATGTGTGTACAATGTGTTTTTATAGTACTGTTGCAGCCAGGTGTAATGGTGGAGTTATGCATTTCCAGTAATTGCACAATCAAGACCAGCTGAGCAAAAGTGATGACAATCAAGGAAGTTAAACTGTTTATAACAGAAACACGTGCAGATCTCAACAACAAACCAGATCCACCACACTGTCTGTTGTTAATTACTATTAAGCAATAGCACTTCTGTTACTAATATCTTCTGCACAAGTCAGCACATTTCTTACAGATCATATTCATTTCTGATCTGATCTAAATTTAGGATGCACTGTAGAATAAGAGGAAGACACTGATTTGACACTATAGCCTAAGATTTAGACTCTCATAGATGTATTTATCGATTCTGACATTTTTAATTATTGAAAATGTCAGAATCAAAAAATACATCAAGAGTCTAAATCTAAAGCTAATTTGACACAATGGTCGATGCTTGATTCATCCCATATTATTCCAAGGGAGTAGAGACGATACAAATATTGTGAGAAATACAAAAAGGTGCTGACTTGAGTTTTAATTTCAAATAGACACCATCCTCCTCATGCCAAAGCCAAAACATCTCTCCTCTTTTCTCCTCCAATCATGTCCAGAAAAGCGAACATGCAACTGTACTTACAATCAATAACTGGATATCATCATTGGTGTTTTATTCGCTCATGCCACTCGGAAACAACGGTGAAAATGTCCTTATTATAAAACGGTCCAGGCAGGGAAAAGTATTCCGTTTTAATACTAGTCCTCCTCCATCAACAACAGAAAAACATTAACGAAACAAACGCGCAACATCTTCTCTCTGCTCTGCTGTAGCAACAAAACACGACGACTCCGCCCACCGATGGCCGTGATTGGCCGCAGTGGCACATTGTCCGGTTCGTGCGAGCGTCTGATTGGACGCGAAGAGGTGTCAGTTTACATGTTGGAGGGACGAGCAACGGGGGGGCGTGGACTTCATTAGAAACGTTTGGTTGACATTGCACTCAGACAGAGATGACAAACTGAAAGGAGGGCTTTTCAAAAGCATACATTCTAAAAAATGATATAGATCAATGGTTTTTAACCAGTGGTTCGTGCCATGTGGTCCCCTGATAAAGGATGGAAAGTTTGTAACCAAATGAAGCCTTATACAGTAAATCTTAAACTGCATGTTACAATACATTGTTTGTCTACACATTACAGAATGTAAAATAATTGTTATTTTGATCAACATTTGCCTGTTATGTCTCCTATTATATTATCAACATCAACATAGCATGGAATTGTTGGCAACATCTTATCCAACGACAACAGAATATTCTACATTTTGGGTCTGAGAGGCTAAATGTCATCAAATGGTCCGTGGCTCAAATGCCGAATAAAGAATGGGCCTTGATATGAAAAGGGTTGAAAACCACTGATATACGTTGTAACTTGTATATAGGCTACATCCATTCAAATTTTGGAGCTCAATTCATTTACGCTTATAGAATTATAGCAGAATTGATCATTCTTTATTCCACAGAGCTTATCTCTCGCTCTCTATTACATATTATTGATATGTAAAACATTGTCAGACTCAGTATATTATTATATTACATATCTGTAAAATTGATCCACAGTTGCAAACACAATTAGGATTCGTAATAATAACATTCACTTTATAGAAAGGCACATTTGATTGATAGGTTAAGGTTCTACTTGTACTTTCTACACCTTCCGAAAACATGGACAGCAACTTAAACATATTTATCTTTGAACAACAGAAAGCTACAATCAATAAAATAAAGTTTATTAATGCTGTATATATTGGAATGATGTACTGTAACAAAAACTAAAAACGAAATCGTGAGTATTATTATTATGCACATGCATAAAGTGAATGGCAAATCGAGTGTCAAAGTCAGTTTAACGTTGTGTAACGTTGTTTAATGCAATCATATGGGACTTTTCTGTTTGGATGTATGGGCTGTCAAGGACAGAGAGTAGTTTTTTGCCACTCAGTAGGCGTTCCTGCATAATGTCCGGGTATGATGATGATGTCACGCGCATACCCTCTATAGCTGTGGAAATGATCTATGTTCTCCTGAACTCTACAGCCATCTTCCATGCCTCGGCCCCTTTCTCCAGAGTGATTATCTATCTTTTCCTGAACTCTACAGCCATCTTCCATGCTTCGGCCCCTTTCTCCAGAGTGATGTGGTCGGGTAGAGATTCAAGCCCAGGCAGAGCGGGAAGGTTCTTCCGCTCCAAGTGGTTCTCCAGTGTGGACCTGATGCTGGTGGAGACATTAGCAACCCATTAAAATGAAGACCTGGAACGCATCTGTGTCACCTTAGTTTTTAACTACTTTAACCATTATTTTAAACTTTAGCTGTTGATAAATAGCAGATATATACAAGCTCTTGTGCGGAGCTTGTAGATCTGCTATTTTGTTTTTAATATCGTGAAAAGGTGTGCAAATCTATGAATGTGTATTCTTTCACAGCAAACGTTTTTAACTCATCTTTGCTTCGGGGGGGGGGGGGGGGGGGGGTCCCTGGAACAACATTTTCAGACGGTGGCCAATTCCATATAATCTTTGGGGTCCTTGACATGAAATAGTTTGAGAACCACTGACATAGGAACATTTTCAGAAAACTGTCATGATTTAGAAGACATTGTGGAATCTGGTCAATGGGTTATAGGGAGATAGGGTAGAAGGAGGAGCAACAGTTAGCATTGCACCCATTGTTTTCTCCACATGCATTCCTATTCACCAATCACTTCCCTGTCCAGCTGCCGACTCGGTAGATCTGACCTGGCAGACTGCGTATAGCTTAAGCCCCCTTTCCTCCGGGCGACAGATGGTCGCCTGGAGGGCTCACACACACACACACACACACACACTGGTCACTAGGAGTCAAAAAGGCCCAGAATTGTAAGGGACATCCCAGGGTGAGAGACCCCCACACTTCACTGTGATTGAAAGTGTCCACGTTCAATGGATTCCTTTGTACAGCCGCGCTAATCTCCGGACTGACAATGGGCACACTTCTAGCAGTTCTGAGATCAAGAAAATGTCTTATCCCCAGCAAAAACATTTCTGGAAAGCGTGGAAAATATTTGACTGCTTTGTGAACACATTATACCTCGTTCCCTTCCACTGACTCTAAACGGTCAGCATGTCTTTAGTTGTGGGTACTCAATTATACAGGTACCATAGGAGTGAATAGAAATGCTATTGATTCGATAGACCGCTTACTCCCAGTGTGGTGGGTAGGCCTCGTCTGGCATGGAGTTGCTCGTCTTCAGAAGAAGAATTTCATGCAACTCCAGAGAAAAGGCATCCGTATCTGTGACAGCAAGGAAAACCTTCATCTCTCTCCTCTCCTCCACAGACAGACTCTGCTGGAATTCTGAAGGCAGTCTCTGAAATGGATCCTGCAACGAGATGACATGGCATTTCAAAACCCAATTCACGTCTTTCCAGCCTTTTATAAAAATAAATAATTCAAACACTTTCAGCAATCGTTTGAAAATAGCAGATCTACAAGCTCACAATGCGTTGCGCTGTGATGGGTTGTAAGCTTATAGATTGTCGATTTTCGAAATAATTTAGAATTAAGTGGTTTAGTGGCTCAGTCGTTAAATGGATAAAAACGTCAAATCGTCTCCCTTAATGGTGGATATCAGGGAAGGAATTCAAATAATGCACTTTATTACTGTTAAGGTCAAACACTGAGCGCAAGCCATGTCGGACGGCACACTCTCCATGGATTTACAGCCCTGAGAGTTTATCCCTCTGTGGTCTTTGAAGTCAGTCCCTGGAAGTGAGCAGGGGTCACATGAATGAAAAGCTTCACTCCAGAGCCAAGTATGTTGTGGGCAGCAGCAAGCTAGGGGTCGTTTCATGAATGGCTTTTGAGTTTCGCCTTTGCAAGTGGTTTGGAGACGATGCACAGATGACACGATTGCCATATCCAGAAAACTGTGAAGCAGATTTTTCGATTTAAACGGGTTAATGTGTCTAACCTGCTTGCGGCTCAGCATGAGCTCAGATTTCCAGCAGGTAAGGAGCTGCCAGGTGAAGGTGCTATGCTCCAATTTACTATCACCAAGGGCCTGGAATAAGAAATAGTTTAAATGAGTTTTGATTTCATTTATACTTTGTCAAAGAGTACACATCAGTAAAGTGGAGCAATATGCTGAGTGAAATACCACTATTATATTAGCAGAGACCAGCAACAAGATAGTTTAATGAATCTCACAATCACTGCAGTCAATTAAAAGGAAACTGCCCTGAGGTTTATACCTTGACCACAGTGTTGGAGATCTGCGGGCCCATCTGCAGCGAATCAGTGAGGAAGGACAGGAGGTGCTCTTGGGGATCCCCGCCAGTCTTCCCCAGGAAGCGCAATGCGATCTCCACCACGAACACGGCGTCACAGACATCGCTGTACGACCGCAGCACTGTCCTCACGGCGCCGCTCACCGAGCCCTTCAGCGGCTCCTGCAGGGTTGAACCACATAACAGACATAAGAGCACGGAGTAGCTGTCAGCAGGCAACTGAGTGGCGCTGAGCGGAGCGGGGTGGGATGGGTTGGGGTTGGATGCTCTCCCGGTGAATGGAAACTGAAATACGTTTCGGGTGAAGGAATGTGACCTACAGCTACAACATGAAGAGGCCTCTTTAAATCCCATAGGAGGAACTACTGTGTGCTATATACGGTGTATAGGGCTTATCGTCACTGTCTGTCGAGCAGAAACCTTGTAATGTATCATCTTTTTATGTTTTATGTTTCTTTACAATACTTTGGAATTATTATTATTGTCCAAAATACTAGGGACGGCAGGTTGAAAGTGCATAAGTCTGTCTGTGGGTTTTATGAATATTTAATAAATGAAAAGTATTTACAAGAGTGTGTGACT
The DNA here is from genome assembly GCF_963924005.1 of Protomyctophum bolini. NCBI lineage: Eukaryota > Metazoa > Chordata > Actinopteri > Myctophiformes > Myctophidae > Protomyctophum > Protomyctophum bolini. Next base: position 12,205,157 of record NC_137879.1, on the reverse strand, counting down.
AAATAAAAAACTTCTCACACGCTCGCACGCCTGGCCTGCCGTATACGCGAGCTACGCGACCGCCTAGGGCCCCGGGAGTCGCTAGAGCCCCCCCGAACATGCCCTCAAAGTCATGTTTTGAACTGAGCAGATTGGACTTTCCATTCCAGAGATAATTGCCAAAACACCACCCCCGCTTAGGGCCCCCAGATGGAAAGGGCCGGGCCGGTGTAACCATTATCCCGAATGGCAGTTGCAAGGAGCTGCATTGGTGTGCCAAAATGGTTTTGTTGCAAGGAGTTGCGATCCGTTGGTGTGGTTTGGGCCTATAAGAAGTCACACATTATACTGCACTCACCTGATGAATCCTGTCTCTGACCTGGGCTAGAACCACAGAGAAGTCCTGCAGGTGCCTGTTCAAGTACCTCGACGTGTCCTGATGATAGTAAGACAGGAATTACAACGTGTTCCGCTTAGAACAGTGCTTTTCAACCCTTTTCATGTCAAGGTCCATTATTTATTCGGCATTTGAGCCGTTTGATGATATTTAGCCAACATTTGATGACATTCAGCATATCAGATCAAAGAAAACAAAAAAATAAGACAAGAAGAAAATAAATATATATTTTGTTGTTGTTGGATAGGATCATATTGTCCACGATTCCATGCTGTATTGATGTTGGTGCCATAGGAGAGATAACAGGCATTGATCAACATTTTTGTAGACTTGTAAATTAAGTAATGCAGCTGTATGATCATTTGGTTTCATGTTACGCTCTCAAGAGAAGATCTAAAAAGGGTACATTTGGTTATCAACTGTCCTGCATAATAGCTGGGGACCACCTGGAACCCCCTCAAGGACCACTGGCGGTCCCCGGTCCACTGGTCTAATCCATTCTCACCACTTGTATGAGTGGTTTCCCGGCCAGGAAGCGTCGAGCCAGCTGCGTTTGGATTCCCGGCAGGTTGTAAGTGCTGTCCGTCTCCCTGCCTTTCCTCAGGGTGTAGTGGCAGTTGGCCAACACTAGAGGGAGCAGCTCTCTATCAGGGTGGCAGAGGGTCAGCTGTGTCTCAGACGCCCCCTCCAGTAGAATACTGTAGGACTCACTGTGGGAACACATTCAATATTCAAATTCCACTCAGACTACAGGTGAGTGATACGGTGATACTGTTTTTAAACTGAAAATGTCAATTCAAAGAAATGACACCCGTGTGAAGTTAGGGGCGCTCTTATCATCGTACATCATCATGACGTAAAATAGACACTAAAGGTCTATTTGCTCAGACACTATGATGTCAAATTGTCCATTCATTGTTAATGTTTGTGTGGGACAAAGTTTGTGGACAGACACCAAAAGCCACCAAAATCTGGATATACGTAGGAGGGGCTAGCACTAAAAAAAGACCTTGGTGAAACTTGTCTTGCGTAGCTAGACAACTATTCCACAATCTCCAAGAATGAAACTAAACTACACCTCCCGAAATCAGAGCAAGGAAGCTGCCATTTCGGTTCACGAAAATATATTAAAAAATATCTTCACATTTTAATTATTTATTTCCATTTCTGCTAAGCAGCAAGCTATAAATATGATGAACGGAAGTGGGGAGGAGTCTTCACATCCGCTTTATCTCTTCCGTTCTCCAGACAGTATGAGGGAAGCATTTGAAAATTGCGAGAGGCAACATAACAGTCTATATGGTAAAAGTGAGCTCAACTGACCTGTCATCTTGGCGGGTCAGTTTCCTGGCCGCTCTCACTAAGGAGTTGTGAGTCTCTGACAGGAAGTCTAGCAGTATTGGAAGGCATGAGCCAGGGCCACGTCGACACGGCACGAGGAACTCCCCAGAGCTGTCCATGGTCACCTCCATCTCACACAGCTGCACCTCCACTCCCAGCTCAGCCGCTGTGGACCGCAGTTAGCAAAATGGACCTGAGTTGCGACTAGGGTTGTCCTGATCCGATCACGTGATCGAACATCGGGGCCGATCACCCCGAAATCGGTCCGGAATCGGATGGGGAGCAAAAGAAACGTGATCGGGACATCCCTAGTATCAATATTATATCCATATCAGACTATTAGATTATATTAGATATTAGACTGAATATTGTCTGTGATTTTGGAAATTACTATTGTGTAAGTGTTCTATAAAAATATAAATATCGGATTGGGAAAAATTGGTATCGGCAGATACTCAAAATCAGATTAAAAAATCTGGTAAAAAAACGTGATCGGGACATCCCTAGTTGCAACTGTACTTTTTTTAACGCTACACCAAATCCCTTAGCCAGAAACAAATAGCCGATCTACAAGCTCAGAAGCGTGTGAGCTTGAATCAGGAAAAGCTGCCCCGCCTGTTCTCAATTTCTAACCTTGACCTTGATTGAGATCCTGACCTTTTGACTTTTCAACCCTAAAGTTAATCAGGGCTTCGGGGCAGTTAACTGATCCTTCCCCACCACCACGTTTCATGAAATTTCCGCCCCATCTGTTCTCAACTTATTTTGTTCAAAGGAAGACAGACAGACACACATACAGGAGCGATTACAATACCCTGCCATGCGTTGCTGCGGGCAGGGCAGTTACAGGGCAGGAATTTTAGGCTTGTAATAATGCGCAAGGTTAAAGTCAGTGCTATGCAACCAAAAGTTGGCAAAGGGAACTAAAGGAGTGTTTTAGAGTATGTGCTTACAGTTGTTGGCCACCTCCAGTCTGAGGCGATTCCAGACCCCAATGAATGTCGTTATCCTATCAAGCAGCAGCTTCCTCTGGTATCCTACAAAGGATGAGAGTGGTCTGGTCAGAGCATGTGTGTGTGTGTGTGTGTGTGTGTGTGTGTGTGTGTGTGTGTGTGTGTGTGTGTGTGTGTGTGTGTGTGTGTGTGTGTGTGCGTGCGTGCGTGCGTGCGTGCGTGCGTGCGTGCGTGCGTGCGTGCGTGCGTGCGTGCGTGCGTGCGTGCGTGCGTGCGTGCATGCTTGCGTACATGTGACATTGACTTATATCAATGGGGGAGTACATTTAATGGAGTTTTAAGGACTAAAGAAGAATGCTGGGATATTGTTATACCTGTTGGTATCTGTTGTAACATCTGCGCAATGCTCTGGTGTGTATGTTCCGACACCAGGGGAAATGCCCTTAAAAGGTCTGACTGCAACGCAGCCAGCTCAGGCAGATGATGCAACTGTCTCACACACTGGATCTACACGTATGGACAGATGAGATGCAAAGATGGAACTGATCAATATAGGTTTAACTTTCTGACCCACTGACCAGTACAAAAATATGCACTCCATACATTTCCGGGGGGGAAGAAATACACAAAGTGGCCACAATACATATTTGAAAATGTGTTTTAGCTCAGAATTTCACAATGCACATATTTGATGATTCAAAAAATATTTTCTTATTAACTAAATATGTATTTCTGGCTTAATATTCTCTTTCTGTATGTGGATAGGCCTGTCACAATTATTACAGAATTGCCTAATCGCAATTATTTGAGATTATCGCAATTATTTTTGCATTAATCCTCAATCATTTCCATGTTGAACAATGTCCATACATTTTTCAAAAATAGCAGAAACAGCAGATCTACAAGCTTACAACACTTTGTGATGTGTTGTGTAAGCTTGTAGATCAACTATTTTACCTATTTTGTAAAATTCTTGTAAAGAAAAAAATGAGCCAATGATTTCTATGTATATTTAAGAAATTCGTCAGATCTGCTCTGTGCAATTTGTGATTACGAAGCCTAAAAGGCAAACAGAAATAAAAATTGTAACGTTCCAATGTTCAAAGCAAAAACACAATTGGTATTCAGACAGCCAGCAATGGGTAAAATGCTCCCAAAGAAATGTAGTCTCTGTGACACATCTAGGGGCTGCAATCTGCATTCAAAGATTTTCCTAGAAGCTTTGTCATTGCCTGTCTTCTTCCTGATTGGTAGTCATTTCGACCGGGTTTTTTTCGACAAAGCTTATAGGAACATCTTTGAATGCAGATTGTGGCCCCTAGATGTGTCACAGAGACTAAACATTTTGTGGAAACGTTTTACTCAAGTTTTTATTTTTTATTTTAGCTTATATCTACTTTAAATTGTTAATCAGAATTATCTGTGTGACAATCAGCTTAAATTAGCCCTATTATGTGCATGAATGCTCCAGGGAACAAGGTGTACACAGGAGGTACCTTGTTGAGGAACAGGGTGAGCAGGGGTACAGAGGAGGTACCTTGTTGAGGAACAGGGTGAGCAGCGGTACAGAGGAGGTACCTTGTTGAGGAACAGGGTGAGCAGCGGTACAGAGGAGGTACCTTGTTGAGGAACAGGGTGAGCAGGGGTACAGCGGCGCGTCCCTGGTCCTGTCCAACCAGCTGAGAGAAGCGCTCCACGGTCAGTGTCCCGGACAGACCCCAGAAGGAGGAGCGGTGTGTGGGACAGTCAGAGGCCAGGGGGGACAGCATGGGAGCGGGGTCCCCGTAGAGGAGCTTCATCAGCGGGCTTCCGCCGTCCAGCTTGTCGTCGGCACTGATTCTCTCCTGGGCCTCTGCCAGCCTTTCCCTCAGACGCTGAGAACAATAAAGTTGTTACTACTGAACTGAACAATACTAGGCAAGTTTATGTTGTGAATGTATTTTTTGTTTGAGCTGAGCTAAGAGGATCTTAAGACCTGGAATGCATCTGTGTCACCGTAGCTTTTAACCACTTGAACCATTATTTTATACTTTGGCTGTTGATAAATAGCATATATACAAGCTCATAGCGCAAGCTATTTTAGAATTATTTATATTAATAGAAAAATCGTGAAAAATGTGGCGCAAATCTTTGAATATCTATTATTCTCTCACAGTGAACGGTTTTCACTCAGATCTTGGCTTTCTGGGGGTCCCCGGAACAACATATTTTGAGATGGGGTCGACAGCCAAATACATACAGTATAATATTTGTGTTCTTTACAATTTACAATTTAGGCATTTAGCAAAAATCCAGAGCGACTAACGTTGTGTTAATACATCAAATACATAAAATATTGTCATCGAGAATTATACGTAAGCTAAGGACCTAACATCTGTCTATTGAAACGACGCTGCGGCTATACTATAGAGTGCTATGTCTACATAAAATGCTATCTAAATTACACAAGTTGAACCTTTGCATATGCCTGCAAGGTCGTTGAGGCCAGGGCAAGTGCTACGGCAAGTGCTATGGCCTAAGATGGAGACTGAAGAGGAGGGTTTTCTGCAGTTCTGATTGCAATGGTTTGGGACGTGTGGAGCGAGGTTTTGTAGGGTCCGATCAGACAAATGACGGGTCATCTGTCAATCTGTCAACTCAGTACTCACGACTGCCTCCGGCCATCAAATTATTGGCTTAGGAATGCAACAAAAACAACCAAAGTCTCCATGAATTTAAGGCTTTGTGAAGTGACAGAAATAAGTCATCTGTTGGGCGAACTACTCCTTTAAGGGCATGGTCACACATCTGCCGAGGTGAAATCCATATCTTGTTGTGCTGATTGAAGGCACTGCCCGATGTGACGCACGCAAAAATATTTTTTGCTGGTTTCTAGTCTAGTTTGAATGAAAGCGGTTGCTGGTCACACGTGGATAAATGACCACCAAGTGATGTCAACCATACATAGGCCTACTTCTTCCTGTCAAAAGTTCACCAAGGTTTGAACTCCACACGAGGCAGAAGATGGGAATTTGCTGCGTCGAAGCATGACGTGATCATTAAGGCCATAGTCTCTGAACAGGACAGTACCTCCTGGCTTTAACACCTTGCAGATGTTCTCCAGAGCCTGCCTCATCTTGTTAGGGTATAACCATGACATGCCCATATATAGGCACGTCACTATGACTCATGTAGGGTATAACCATAACGTGCCCATATATAGGCATGTCACTATGACTCATGTAGGGTATAACCATGACATGCCCATATATAGGCGTGTCACTATGACTCATGTAGGGTATAACCATAACATGCCCATATATACTGTAGGCATGTCACTATGACTCATGTAGGGTATAACCATAACATGCCCATATATACTGTAGGCATGTCACTATGACTCATGTAGGGTATAACCATGACATGCCCATATATAGGCATGTCACTATGACTCATGTAGGGTATAACCATGACATGCCCATATATACGCATGTCACTATGACTCATGTAGGGTATAACCATGACATGCCCATATATAGGCATGTCACTATGACTCATGTAGGGTATAACCATGACATGCCCATATATAGACATGTCACTATGACTCACGTCATCCAGGTTTGTTTACATAAGGTTGCCATGATCACTCAATATATGTCTGAGTGATTCCAGGTTGCTATGGTTACCACTGTTGCTAGTCAGAATACACATAGACCTCTGACATCACAAACTCCATATTTGTTGACACCTGAACTGACATTCCATATATGGGTATGGATGACTCAGCGTGACATCACCACTACCCAGATGGGTATTTACGCCCACCCTCCTGCAGTGTCACAATTATAACAAGCTGCACTGCTCACTTCACTGCCACTCACTCTGTGCCATCCTTTGGATCAAACGGGCAGACACATCACTTATCGCATAATATCTTATACACCCATTTTTTTAAGTAATTTTAAACAACATTTAGTGTTCAGCTATGGCAGAACACGAGAGTCGTGAGTTTGGTAAGGCCGACTTTGTTCTTCTGGACAATGTTTCTCTGGAAGAATTCTTGGCCAACCTCAAACTTAGGTTCGAGAAGGGGAGAATCTACTCCTACATCGGAGAGGTGCTGGTCTCCGTCAATCCGTACCGCGCGATGAACATCTACGGGCGCGACGCCATCGAACAGTACGAGGGCCGGGAGCTGTACGAGAGGCCGCCGCACCTGTTTGCCATCGCCAACGCCGCCTACAAAGCCATGAAGAGACGAAACAAAGACACCTGCATCGTCATCTCGGGAGAAAGTGGGGCGGGGAAGACGGAAGCCAGCAAGTACATAATGCAATACATCACCGCCATCACCAACACCAATCGGAGGGCAGAAGTTGAAAGAGTGAAGAACATGCTGCTGAAATCCAACTGCGTCCTGGAGGCCTTCGGCAATGCCAAGACCAACCGCAACGACAATTCCAGCCGATTCGGCAAGTACATGGACATCAACTTTGACTTCAAGGGAGACCCGATCGGTGGTCATATCAGCAACTACCTACTGGAGAAGTCCAGGGTTATTGTCCAGCAAAAGGGAGAGAGAAGTTTTCACTCATTTTACCAGCTGCTGAGCGGAGCTCCTGAGTCCCTGCTACGTTCTCTGCACATCAAGAAGGATCCAACAACCTACAACTACATAAAAGTGGGAGGTAACGTCAAGTCTTGTATTAACGACGGTGCAGAATTCAAAGCTGTGGCCGACGCCATGAAAGTGATTGGCTTCACAGGCGATGAGATCCAGACCGTTTACAAGATCCTGGCTGCCATCCTCCATCTGGGGAACCTGACGTTCGGGGTGGACAGAGATGTGATACAGATTGAGAACTCCAAGGTGGTGTCTGTGATTGCAGAGTTACTGTCCACCAAGGTGGAGAACGTGGAGAAGGCTCTGCTCTACCGCACCATTGCATCGGGCAGAGACATCATCGACAAACAGCACACGTTACAGGAGGCCAGCTATGGACGAGATGCATTAGCCAAGGCCATGTATGAGCGTCTGTTTTGCTGGATCGTGGGTCATATCAATGACACCATCGATGTGAAAGACTACGACTCCAAAGTCTGCGGGAATAACACAGTCATTGGGGTGCTGGATATCTATGGCTTTGAGATCTTCCAGAACAACAGCTTTGAGCAGTTCTGCATCAACTACTGCAACGAGAAACTGCAGCAGCTCTTCATCCAGCTGGTTCTGAAGCAGGAGCAGGATGAGTACCAGAGAGAAGGCATCCCCTGGAAACACATTGACTACTTCAACAATCACGTCATCGTAGATCTGGTGGAACAGCAGCACAAAGGAATCTTCTCTGTGCTTGACGAGGCTTGCATGAATGTGGGCAAAGTCACTGACGAGGTCTTCCTGTCCGGACTCGACAGCAAGCTGTCAAAACATGCACATTACACCAGCCGCATGCTCTCACCCACTGACAAGAGTTTGGAGTTTCACAAAGACTTCCGTATAAGGCATTATGCAGGAGATGTGGCGTACTCTGTGGTGGGTTTTATTGACAAAAATAAAGACACTCTCTTCCAGGACTTCAAGAGGCTGCTGTGCAACAGTTCCAACCCTGTGTTGAAGGCAATGTGGCCGGAAGGAAAGCTGAGCATCACCAAGGTTACCAAGCGTCCCCCAACTGCCGGCACTCTCTTCAAGAACTCCATGATCTCACTGGCGGAAAACCTGGCTTGCAAAGAACCCTACTACGTGCGCTGCATCAAGCCCAATGACGTCAAATCCCCTCGGCTGTTTGAGCATGAGCGCTGCCAACACCAGGTGGAGTACCTGGGGCTCCTGGAGAATGTCCGAGTTCGACGCGCCGGCTTCGCTTACCGACAGACTTATCCCCGCTTCCTACAGAGGTATAAGATGATCTCAGAGTCCACGTGGCCCAATCATAAGCTACAGTCGGACAAGGATGCAGTGAGGAGGCTTATGCAGGGCTGTGGCTTCGACCATGATGTGGCCTACGGCAAGACCAAGGTCTTCGTCCGCACACCACGCACCCTCGTTAGCCTTGAGGAGCAGCGCACCGACATGGTCCGAAAAATAGTCGTCATTCTTCAGAAGGTGTGGCGCGGCGCCATAGCCAGAATGCGCTACAGACGGATGCGTGCTGCACTCATCATCCTGCGGGCTTACCGCCGCTACAAAGTCGAGTCCTATATCCGCGAGGTCAACGGGCGCTTCAAAAACGTGAGCTCCATGAAAGACTACGGCAGGCATGTCGAGTGGCCAACAGCACCCAAAGTCCTCCGCGAGTTTGAGGAGGCCCTCAAGAGCCTCTATGACAAATGGTGGGCGTGGACACTGATCAAAGGGCTGTCTCCAGAGGAGGCCATGCATGTGAGGGCCAAGGTTGCCACCCTGGAGGCTCTGAAGGGTCAGAGGTCAGACCTAGGCCTGCAGAGAGCCTGGGAGGGGAACTACCTGAAGCGAGACAGCCCCGATACGGCTTCTCTGTTTACATTGGTGTCCAACCAACTACAACGGAAGGACAAGTTCATGAGAGTTCTGTTCGCCTGCAACGTGCGCAAGATCAACGCTTTCCACAGGGCGGAGGACCGCACGGTGCTGATCACCGACCGCCACCTGTACAAGATGGACCCCCTCAAGCAGTACAAGACCATGAAGAGCATCCCCCTCTACAACGTGACGGGGTTGAGCGTGTCCCCGGGGAAGGACCAGCTGGTTGTGTTCCACACCAGGGACAACAGGGACCTGGTGGTATGCCTGAAGGGCATGGTGCCCGCCACCGACAGCCGCATCGGGGAGCTGGTCGGCATCCTGCTCAGCCACTTCAAGAGCGAAGGGAGGAGGCTGCTGGTGAACATAACCAGTCCCGTCCAGTGCAGCATGAACGGCAGGAAGCGCACTGTCACTGTGGAGCCCAAGGCCACCCAATTACAGCCTGACTTCACCAAGATGCGGTCGGGTTACATTCTGGCTGTGCCCGGAAACTAAGCACAGACGGGTATGAACAGGGACAACGCTCCACACTTCCCAGACTCTTCTCCCTTCTGGCTCCAAAACTATGGAATAAACTTCCCATTGCAATCATAACTGCAGACTCACTCCCAATCTTCCGCCGTAGTCTGAAAACTCACCTCTTCAGACTCCATCTTAGCCCGCAGCAGTTGCCGTAGAACTTGCACTAGTCTTGACGACCTTACAGGCATATGCAAAGGCTACATTTATGTAATTTAGATAGCATATTATGTAGATATATTACTCTATACTGTATACTCATAGGTTCATTGTACTGTACAGATATTCTACTGTTAGACGGATGTTAGGTTCTATGATCTTTGATGACAATTTCTCTGTATTTGATGTATTACCATGTGCTGTTTTTGCTTACTCTGGATTAATGCCTAAATTGTAAATTTTAAGGACGTTTTTTGGTACTATCCTTTTAGTCCAAGGGTTTGACTGTACTCGCTGTTTACATTTCTGTCTAATAAAGTAATCAATCATAGTTCTCTGCATAACATCTTGATTATGAAATGTATCCGAAATCTCAAATTACGGCAAACATGTTGTTAATACAGTACATTCACTATGGGAAATAATACACCACAAAAGATTTTATTAATTCAAGGTAGTCAAGGAGTAAAAAACCCTGAAACAAATCAAAAGCAAATAGTGTTATCATGTTCCACAGCAAAATCAGATAATGATTATCACTCAAGTCTCAGATTGAATGGTTGTAAATCGTAATGTGTTACTAATAAATTACAATAATATCCAATGAATATTTGGTTTATGTTAGCCGGCATATACCGACTAACGTAAACCTTGGTATGAATGAGTGAATTGTAAAGCGCTTTGGATAAATTAAGGCACTATATAAATTGCCACCTGATGAAGGCCAGTCATGGCCGAAACGTTGTGTCACTATTATGTCTGTGTTTTAAATAAATAAACTGTGGAGCAGAGCTGTTGTGCGGACTTCTATTTATTTTACACTGTATCACGGCACAGAGTGCCGTGCTACGAGCTTGTAGGTCTGCTATTTTATTGAAAATATTGATCACCACTGATACAGAAGAAGGCTTTAAAAGATTTATTTTACGTCAAGCGTAAATGGGTTAAACTATATAAAAAGCACCATTTACCATTTCAACGGACTCAGGGGAAGTACTAATCCTTACCGTAACTACTGGATCAATAGCAGCACTGCAGACTAGTTTCTCCCACTCCTCTCGTCCACGCCTTGAAGACAGGTCGGCCCTCGAGTGGCGAGAGCCTGTAATTCAAAGGAGACGGGTCATACACTGTTACACAAAGAGAGGTCCAGAAAGTGGATCATCTAGGACAGTGGTTTTCAACCAGTGGTCCGGGGACCACCAGCGGTCCTTGAAGGTATTCCAGGGTTAGTGGAACAGTGGTTCTCAACCTTTTAAGGCCGTGACCTTCAATTGTCACTTTACTGTCATCTGGTGGTCCCCCAACATCATGTGGGGGACCACCCTGGGGGTCCCGACCCACAGGTTGAAAACCACTGATCCAAAAGGTCATTTGAGCACCTGTAGAAGACTCTGTGAAGGTGTGCAGAACCAGGTGAACGGTAACAGCGGTGTCATCCATGTTCTGGTCCAGTATGCGGCCGAGGGTCTTCACGTCCCTCTCAAGGTGAGCCCACAGGAAAGCCAGAACGTCCGGCGTGTTGGGCTGGATCATGTCGCTCACCCCCTTCAACACACACACACACACACAGACAACACAGTGGCAGGTTTTCACTTCCATATTTTTCACATAGGCTCTTTAATTGGCTATTTGTTGATTTTGATCAGTTAAACTCGACAACCAAATCTGTGACCATGTATAGTCTAATAGTCTAGTGCACGATGACAGTGTATCCTGTATTACTTGACAGCAATACTGCACTTTATGCAGAAGTTACTTTAGTTACAATTCTGTATTTCCCAATGCTGCTAAACCATATAGATGCAATTTATACCTTGTACTTTGTTTCTTATATGTTTTTATGCTTTATCTCGTAGTGTAACGTGCCTCACTCCCTGCCTGTTTCGTTTTTATGTTTTGTGTTGGGACTGCGGATGGAAATGAGCATCTTTGCTAAATCCGGTATATTTAGGTTGCATTTGTATGTAATAAATAAACAAATAAAACAAATAAAGTAAAGTAAATGTCACCTGGTATTGGCTTACTGCACCCTGTAGCATGGCCAGGTGTGTGAGCAGCCTAAGGATACAGGTCTGGGCAGGCGTCATCTGTCTTTCTGGGGCTTCAGACCTTCCATGAGCGTCACCCAGTATGTGGCCTGTCCGTGTCTGATCTCCAACACTTCATACACATAAGAAGGAAACAATGTCACAGAGCTGGCTGGTGGTTTTGTTGTTTGTTAGCTTAGTTATTACCGTACTACGTACCTGTTTTGTACAAGTGTGAAGCCAATGACTGGAGAGTGATTTTGCCCACCAATTGGCATTCCACAGTGGCATTTTGATACTTCCCTTGGTTTTCCACACTTCAAGGACGAAACAATGGACAACATGGATGCACAATAAATGTGAATAAAAAATGTTTTTGGAGTGCATTTCTTTCTTTGACAAGTATTAAAGAATAATACAAAGAATGCTAATAAAACAACAGTACCTCTCCGACGAAGCACGGATGACCATTGGCACAGACTGCAAATGAGGGAAAAAATATGCATTGCTAAATCGATGCTAAAAGTCTCTTCATTAACAGGTCATATTGATGTCGCTTTCACATACATCATTGTGTAACATATTCAGACCACTTGAAACACTCACCGTACTGTTGTAACTTCTTCTCGCTCAACCACTGTCTCGCTTCATTTGTGTGGTCATCCGGCATAGTTGGTAGGAAGGATCGCTTGGAGGTGAGATTACATTTATGTTATTTATTTATTGTCTTTGTTCTACTTCACTTTTGACCCCTACTGATTGGTCTTGTGTAGTACTAAGACCAATTAGTACTAATAATTGGTCGTGTAGACAAACAACGCGTTTCATCCGATATGCATGCCAGGCGTTGCCATCTGACAGTGACACCTTAGCCTCGGTATCCAGGCTTTTATTTGTCTCAAAAATGAAAAGACTGGGGAAGTGGAAGTGGGAGTCAACTTGTATTTCGCTAACAAATAGCGTCGCTCCACATTTGGTGACGGCAGTGTTCTCTGCTGTTTTCTACCGGGATGGGGAGGGGAGGAAGGAGGGGGGGCGGGCACTCAGATCGGTGGTTCTATTCAGGTATTACCTGTTTTCGCCGGCACCCTCACCTCTATACCAGAAATCACACTGACTGGGGCAGGTTAGTGACACCTTAATCTAACAAAGTTCCCCATGCTCTGACAGTCTGGCGGCTTCACACACCCACGAATAACTATGGTCAAATGTGTACGTGGAGCGCCTGTCCAAGCTGGATGTACAGCAGAGAATTCAAAGCACCTAGCTAGGGCCCTATTTTCGCCAGTGCTAAACCCCTTATCCCTAAACGTCTTTGTCTTTTACTATTCTGAAAAACATGTTAAAATTGTTCAATCTACATTGAGATGTTGTGAGCTTGTAGATCGGCTATTTGAACTATTCAAGAATGTTTTCAGAATAGTAAAAAAAAAGGGGAAAAAATAGGGATAAGGGGTAAGGCACTGGCAAAAATAGGGCCTAGTTTCCTGCCCACACTGGTCGGCAGGAAACCACCTCTTGCTCGTGTGCTATTCCCACAGCACGTGGACAGTGGACTGGAGTTTACGGTAACAGAAAGTGTTGAGAAAAGCTGAAAACATAAAACATGCCACCAGAAAAGAAACAAGAGTCTTACTGTAGCGTGGTGAGGTTGGAAGGCGATCTGGTGCAGAGGAGCCAGTAGGGCGGTGGTCCCACTGAGGACTACAGCATCCATGTGGACCAGCAGCTCTAAAAGCGTGCGTCTGTGAGATGGGAGATCCCGGCTGATGCGGAGAGGAGAGCGTGGTGCGCCTATCTGATTGGATAACAGTGCCACGCAAAACTCCCGGAATTTCTCCATTGTGATTTTCTTCAGCAGGTCTTCCAGGGTTTTGCTCTCCTGTACAGTTATGTAAAAAAAAAAAAAAAAACGTTGAAGTCATTTGAACACATTTGACCATTATGATGTCATTTGTAATAGGATCAAGACATCAAAAATATGGTGACCTGTGGAGAAGGCCGCATGTTGGGGTCAGATGACACGGAGCGGCAGGTGACTTGTCGAAACAACGCCAAGGCCAGCAGGACGGATGTCGTCGCCTTAGAACATGTCATGTTCTACAGAGAACATGTCAAAGCACAGTACAATGCAATGTCCACTTAACTGAATTACTACAGTATGTAATAGTAGCTCACCAAAAATAACTGATTCTGATTAGATGTGTCGTTGCTTTCAAGAGAGAGACTAAAGATCTTTTGCCCCCTTTGCTTTTTTAATTGTTTTCAAACCCTTCTTTTTTTAGATTGTTTCATGCAAATGTTTCTTTATTCTGTACTGTAGCACTTTTACATTTGTTTCAAATGTATAAAGTGCAATATAAATAAAATGTATTATTAAGGGACCAAGAAGTCACGAAGTGACTTTGGTCACAAAAATCATTCGAGACAATGGACTATAGCCCATGGTCTCGGAGTGATTTTTGTCTTTTTCTCAAATCCTAGTTTTTCATCATTTTTGATCATGGGCTATAGCCCATCTCGGACGGCATATTATAGCACGCCGTTTATCTACATTTTTGAGGATTAAAAAAAAGACGAAAATCACTCCGAGCCCATGGGCTCGGATGGCATTATCATATTCTGTGTGACCTGCACACTCCAGCAGCACCAGACTGACTGACCTGTAGTTGTGTTGTGAGAGTGTCAGCTCTGTTCTCCAGCAGCACCAGAGCCACAGCGTCTCTCAGGGTCTGGTAAGATGCTCCACAGCACAGGAACGGATCCACCTCGGCTGGAATCATCCTCTTTGGGAACACAATTCATTTGCAGAGTTAACACAATACTGCCCAGCCCTCTAGGGGAAAGTGTTGCACCGGTGCCAGAGAAATGCGCAAAAATACAAAGTAGAAGAAGAGCCCTCTGACCAAGAAGGAAGTGTAGCCCTCCACAGCTGTAATGTGGTGTTGCTCTAGGAGGGGGAGTGGGGGACAATCTACCCGGCAGCAGCATCATCATTAGCTTAGCTTGTTTTCATGTTTTATAAGCTCCTGACTACCTTCAACACATGTCCGACATGCTTTGCGGTTAGGGTTAGGTTTAGCGTTTGGGGTCGAGTGTCGGACTGATGCTGCTGAAAAACACTGAGGCCTGCCGCAGGTGTTCCATGGCTGATGTCGCTTTCCCTCCTCTCTCTCTCTCTCTCTCTTATTCACAGAGAAAAAACAACACAGAACAACGCGGAAACACTCGATATTCACGGAGAAACAACAACACGGACCGCGTGGCAAGATTCTAGTACTGTATTCACTGAAGAAAGGGTTTTATACCTGACGTCTGAGGACGTCCGCTGGGAACGCCCAGCTCCAGCGGGGGCTGTTCATCAGGGCCAGTACACAGTCCCTGCCGGCCAGTCTGTGGAGCGCTCTGAGCAGGTACACCCGGTACCAGTCATTACTGCTACTGTACTCACACACTGCCCTGACCTGCTGCAAATATTCCACCTCCATCTCCTCCGCAGTGTCCACGCACCCATCTGCATGTGCTGAGGGGGGACAGACACACATGACAATAGATATTCAGTTCCATAGGTCAAAGCTCCCAATACCAGATATTTAAAATAATGTGCATGTAAATCTATCATAAGTCCCTGCGACATACTAGCGTCATGTCCAGGGAGTGTACTTGTACATCAAGCTGCCTCACGCTACAGAAACAGGAGATAGGCTCCTGCCCCATGGGCCTCATGGCTCGGCAAGGCTACTTACATCTATCATATCATTAAAGTTGGTATTAGACAACATGCAGCCACTAGATGTCGCACTACACCTCCCGTCCATATGCACAACTCCTCTGTTGCATGAGGTTCTTTATTTTTAAAGGCAGAATTGATTCACATGCAGTGTTGTAACTGCAAGTGTTTCTTTATGGAGGAAAATACCATTAGCAATACCATTTAACATGGATAATGGCTGCTGCCAGCTTAACTTCACATTACATTTTAAGACTCTGAACCCCTAATTGCTCCTGATGTGCTGGTTGGTGCCTTGCATGGTAATGTGTGTGTGATTGGGGGAATGTAATGCACAATCTATGTAAAGCATAATAAATGCACCATTTACCATTTATAAGTGAACAGCAAAATTTCTGGAGCAGCCGCGCCGCTGTGGTCAGACACAGCCGCAGTCTGGCCGTGTTGAGCAGAAACTCGGCCGGGTTCTGCTGTCTGCTGGCGGTCTGCCTCCGGGCCAGCCTGCCCAGGAACCGCCCCTCCGTCTGCAGTCTCCTCTGCCGCTCTCTGCTGCTGTCCTGGTGCCGCTCGCTCACCTCCGAGCACAGCAGAGAGTCCTGAAGCCAAAAACCCAAAGCAAAGCGCCATGGCAAAATCAGTGTTCATTTCGTGTGGAGGAGAGATCGAGTATTCGGGGATCCATTTAGAGCAGTGGTTCTCAACCAGTGGTCCTTGAGGGGTTTCCAGGTGGTCCCCATGGACCCTTATAGATGTTTAACTCTTGAGAGTGTAAGATGAAACCAAATGGACCTGTACGGGTCCATTTGGTTTCATATTACACTAAAATATTACACTTAAATTATTGTTAACATCCACATTACTTAATTTAAAAGAAGTCTACACAATCAGAGAATGTAGAAGAATTGTTATTTTTGATCAACATTCTCCTGTTATCCCTCCTATCGTACCAACATCATCAATACAGCAATTGTGGACAAAAATCGCCTAAAGTTTTTGGTCTGAGAGCCAAACTGTTATCACACGGTGGTCCGTGGCTCAACTGCAGAATAAAGAATGGGCCTTGATCTGAAAAGGGTTGAAAACCACTGCTTTAGAGGAAGGTGGCCTGGTTACCTGGAAGCAGTTGACAAAGAGCAAGTACAGCTCGGTGCGATCTTCCCTCGCCAGAATGTTCTCCTCCAGATTCTTCAGGTAGTTCTGGATGTGGGACTTCACCTGTTCAAAACTGATGTGCATAGAGTCGTTAAACAAGCATCATCATACAGTAGGCCTGAGAATGTGTGTTTAGTTTACACTAGTAGGTGCTTCTACTGTAGCTGTTTTTGTTTGTCATGTAGTGTGATTCTTGCAGGTACTTGTACTGTACTTAGGGCTGTCACGATTGCAAATGTATGTTAACAACTAATTGTCACATAAATAATTGCGATTATTGATTAATTGTGTTTTTTGCGTTGAACATTGGGACAATACAATTTGTCATTTCTGTTTGCCTTTTAGACTTCGTAATCACAAATTGCACAGGGCAGCTAGATATGACAAATATCTTAAATATACAAAGAACTCACTGACACATTTAATCATTCTTAATAATTATTTCTTTCAAATGTACCAAATAGCAGAAACAATTGACGATCATGCAAACTATTGCTATTAGGTGATTATGTAAGAATTGTGACAGGTCTACCTGTACTGCAGCAGGAGTTTGGGCAGCACGGAGCGGACGACGGGACTGTTGTCCACGCACTCCAGGAAGGGAGATAGTTCCCTGGTCCTGTACACATCTCCTATAGGCCACACACACATAACACAACCAATGAGCTCTCTGGTCTAATACACATCTCCTATAACGCCACACACTAATTACTAACTCTAACCCTAAATCTAACGTGGTGCATACGTTGGTTAGACATACTAATTCACACGTACCAAACACCAATCAAGCAATGTTTGGTCGTTTTTTTGTCGTTTTTTTGGGCCACCACAATGCTTTTCCAATGGGAGTCACATGGTTTGATCAAACATTTGTGTTTGATTGCTGATTGCTCCCCCCCTCATCAAACAAAAATGTTTGGTCAAACCATGTGACTCCCATTGAAAATGAATTGGAGCAGCAATCAAACAGCAATCAGCCATCACACACGGACCGGACATGTGTTGTGTAGGTGTGTACGAAGCCTAACAGTCCGACAGCCATTAGTCCGACAACACCGCATGTCCTAATCGCAGCCAAGAGGGTCCAGGCGAGTGATAAGTACTGGTGATTATCGCTTGATAACATTGGAAGCGGGTGCAATCAAAGCCATGCACTCCGTCAAAAGTCACTTTTTGATAAAGCCTTGCATGCACTTCAGTGCAACATCCCACATACACACAGCATGATCAGGAGTGTTCGTTCAACTCCACACTGACCATGAGCATCATAGATGATGAGAGAGGAGAGAAGCACCACCCAGTCCTTCTCAGGGTCTGTCTCCCTCATACACTGTATGTGTATGAGGTATGTGTCACATACACACAGCGTCAGGACTTTAACCAGGTCTCCCTTATGCAGACAGAACCTAGCGTTCATTTAACTCCACTGACCATGAGCATAGACGATGAGAGAGAAGAGCAGCTCCACCAGTCCTTCTCTGGGTCCGTCTCCCTCACACAGACAGAACCTGGACACCACCTCCAGGAAGAAGGAGTTACAGCAGTCCCGAATCTCTCTGTGCTGCTGCAGCGCCACCCTGCGGTGTCAGGTAAGAAATTCAGAAGTTAACTAACTATACTTTTACTAAAATAGCTGATTATATAAGCTAATTATCATAATTGCTAATTAATACTAATTACTATAATTGTTAAAGCAATGAAAAATTGTTTGCTCAAATCAAAAGAAAGTGTTTATGACTATTGTGGTCACTTTCTGACTCACTTGACGGTGTGAGACACAGTTGGCTGGAAGTTGGGTGGCACGTCTGTCCTGCATTTAGGACAGAAGTGTCTGTCTTGAAGGCTGTTCTGGAGGCAGGGCAGACAGAAGACATGCGCACAGGGCAGGGCAGAGGGCTCCCGGAGCTCCATGAGGCAAACTGGGCAGTTAATGCCATACCTTTGGGAAAACGATTGAAAGAAAGGCGAATTGCAGTGTTTATTGAGTAACCTTGTGGACGACAGATATACTGTAGACTAGAGTGTAGATTATGCTGTAAAGTGGAATTAATGAACATAGGTGTTAATCGTTACATTATGTCAGGGCAGAGATTCACAAGTATTGTGAACCTAGATGTTCTGATGTCAATGTGTCAGCAATATTCCACTGACCAATGTACAAGTTTGACTAATAACGGTCATATCTACCCAGAAACATGGGTTTCCAGTTAAAATCTGTTAACAAGTATGTCACCTTCTGGAAACCTGGGACTACATTTTTGCACAAAGCCTATTGCACTGCTTAGAAGCATTAACACACACCGCCCTCAACACGATAATCTTGCACAATCTTATCATTAAGTCTGCATTATAGTTGAATAATAAATAGCAGTGGGTCTAACCTTAGGTCCTTGCTGATACACTCGGCGTGATATGAGTTGAGGATACGAATGAGCTGCTTCAAGGTGTCCTCGCTACTTAGGTCAGGGGAGTCTCGCATCAGCTGTTGGAGAGACATTTAAAAACCAGGTTATGAACTGAGAACCTTTGGTCACCATCGTGTGATCTCCAAACATAGTACCGATGTAGTGGGGGGCTTTTAATGATTGGCTGGCCTCTAAGCCAATGGGAGACTAGCCCTATACAGCCAAACACTAAACCCTCTCTCCTCTCTCCCACCATGACTTGAGACTGCAAACGCGACTACAAAAAGCCCCACTAAGGTACAATAATGCAAGAGAATGGAATGCAAACTGATATAATATGACTTCTTGTTACTGTTACCGTTCAGAATGCCAGTTTGGTAATGGTCTGTAATTTATTCCTGTCTCTGTCACATTTGCTGGTTTAAGGGGTCCTTGAGGGAGTTCCAGGGGGTCCCCAGCTAAATGATAGTTTGTAACCAACTGGACCCTTATCGGTCTGTAATTCTGAAAGTGTACAAATGGTACAAATGGAAAGTGTACATTTGTACACTCTCAGAGTTAAATTAACATTGATTTTACAATATAAATTGTGGGTCCCAGAGATAGAAATACCATTAAATGGGGGTCCGTAGACTAATGCATGTCAAACTGGCGGTCCTTGAAATTAAACGGGTTGAGAATCACTGCTAGAGCCGCAAAAATCTTCTCTTATGGGGGTCCCTGGCATATCTCTTCAAATGGGGGTCCACGGACTAATTAGTGTCAATTTGGGGGTCCTTGACATGAAAAAGTTTGGGAACCACTGTTTTAACCCATTTTGGGCGGGAAGCCCTTTTGGTGTTAGCATTATGTTATGCTTTAGCTATTGAAAAATAGCAGATCTACAAGCTCATAGCGCGGCACTCAGTGCCGCGCTATGAGCTTGTAGATCTGCTATTTTTTTTTAATCGAAGAACGACTGACATAGAAACATAGCTTTTTCAGAAAACTGTCATTTTCAAACAGACATTTTTAGAATCTGATCTCAGGTCAAAATGGGATTCACAGAGACAACATGGTTATTTTCTACTGGCCCTCGTAAGCTACTCTTGATGACAGTACATGCCAGTTAGTTACATCATGCACATGTAATTATTTGACTCACCTTTAGAAGAAGGCTGCAGTGCTCCAGAGTCAGGCCCTTCGTTTCAGAGTCTCTTTGTTTGAGCTCAAATGTGACCTGCTGGATGAATGCTGATACAACCAGCAGTCCACGCCATGTCGACCTGTACAGACAATACATTTAAGCACATTCTCTCTCCCTTTCTAACGTAAAAGGACCACTTGTTCATGATAAAATGCCACACTTTTCTTTCCTACTCTGTCTGTGCCTCATGGGAGGGCTGTGGGCAGTTCAGAAACCCGTCCATCAGTGACATCATCGATGGGGAATCCATGTAATAGAAACGACAGGCTTTCTATTCCTGAAAATTTGCAATGCAATAATGGAAAATATTATAATAATTGAGGGGCGCTAACCCCTCCTATATACAGCTTTTGTCCACACACGTATCAATATTTACCATTGACAATGAAAGGAGAAATTGGGTCAAATGTCCACCAAATATGACGTAAACATTGTCCCCACACGTCTCATATTTGCCATTGACAATGAAATTATGACGTAAATGTGTACGATGACAAGAGCACCCCTCACTTTTTTTAAATCTTGTTTAAAAAACATCTGCCTAACGATGATGTCGGATGGTGGACGGGTTTCTGAATCCTCCTACAGACTGAGTAGGAAAAAATTGTGATATTTTATCCCGAAGAAAAGAAAAAGACAAAAACCATTTATATAACAGACCTGATGGAGTTCAGATGTTGGAGACAGCCAGGGCTGCAGAGGGCGCTGTACTTGTGGCCTAAGGCTCTATCCAGACATGGTTGCAGGAACTCTACTCGCCGCACAAAACACTCACATTCTTGCAGGGAAGTCACAGTAAGCAGTTTGGTGTTCTCGACGCAGACACCTAGAGCTAAGATGTCTTCGACCTGACAAAAACAACACGTAAACAAAACCACACAGCTGCACGCATTTAGTTAAAACGCTCTTAATATGACAGGAATATTATTTTTAGTGTGCAGTCTAACACTCCCCGACATACAAAAGACATGGAGGACAACAATATATGTTACATATTATTATAACATAATAATGTTATAATACGAGCTGTTATTTTTCTAGCCTATACAACTGCTAAATGTGAGTTTTAACATGGTACAGTATGCCGCCTTCAGTACTACAGGGCGCATACGTTGGTGTGAGGTACAGTAGTAACAGCTCGACATGCGCCAGTCCGACATGCGTGGCCGGTTAAGACTCACCCGTGGCCAGCGACATGGGTGGCTGCCTGGCTAGTTAAGACACATGCGTGGCCGGTTAAGACTCACCTGTGGCGCCGACATGCGTTGCCGGTTAAGACACATACGTGGCCGGTTAAGACTCACCCGTGGGTTCCGCGTGTCGTTAGGTTTAGGGGTAGTGTGGTGGCCTATTGTGTGTCGGGCTGTTAGTACGTCGCACCAAAGATATGCACCCCGGTACTACTATCATTATAATATGCTTTTCCTCTCACTGTTCACCCCTTATCTCAACACCGCTCAAAGTGTTTCTTTCTCACCATTTCCGTGGGTTCCCTCCTCTGTGAGCCCTGCTGAGAGACGTCTCGGGCCAGCTGGGGCCGGAGCGTCAGAATGTGGGACAGAGTGTCCAGTCTGGAGGCATAGTGTCTGGCGGCAGCCATGACCCAAGCAGGAGAGAGGTCGGGGACAGACCCCATGGACCGCCCGAGCTCAGAGACGCAGCCTAACATCGCCCCGGTGAACACCTGTGTTGTTTGGATCGATGAGACATTTAAACATGCATGGTAGTGCACGGTACTTCGCACACGCTTGTTTTAACCCATTCAATATATACGAATGCTGTCTAAATAAGTAGTACATTCAAGATTTTTCAGAAATCTGGAGGCGAGATGAACATAAACCTTATATAGTGTGGTAAAAGATACAGTATGTATTCTGTGTGTTTCTCAGGCAATTCGGAAATGCGTTGGGGTCAAACATTGCGTGGTGTGGACATTTTGTCAAGAAATGACAAAAGCGCCACAATCACACGATGAAGCATACATCAACGATCAACCTTAATTCAAAACATCTGTACCGTGAGCTCATCCTTGGAGGTGATCTTCAACGAGAGAAGCAGGAAGTCTCGTAGGTAACGGCGGCCATACTCCAGTCGCTCCTGGTCCGAGAGCTTCTTTAGGTGACCTCCCAGTCGGCTGTTGTTGAAGGCACTCACAAACTGAACAAGCCTCTGTGTGTCGTCATCCTCCGTCGTCACTGAGAGATGCATACACATTAAATAACTGACGACTGTGGCGTGTGTGTGTGTGTGTGTGTGTGTGTGTGTGTGTGTGTGTGTGATCTCATCATTAGTAGTCACTGAATTGAACTAATATTTAGGGTCGTCCCGATAATAATGTTTTTCCCTGATTCCGATTAGATTTTGAGTATCTACCGATTTTCCCGATCCGATATTTATATTTTTATGCCACTTAAGTTATGCCATATCATCACAATACTAGTACAATATCCAAAATCACAGACAATATCCAGTCTAATATCATGTTATATGGATATAATATTATCGTAATATTTGATCCGTGACTGACCTGGTATGAATTCAGACTCCTCCCACAGGCTCTGGACCTGCCTCCTCATGAGCCAGCTGAACGGAGCAGAACAGGACTGTTCTTCGCCGTCCAATGGCAGAAAATGTTCCACTAAGACCTCCTGGTCTGCCCCACTAGAAAGATGGATTTACAATGACAATGAACACTGTAAGACAAGACAAGGCTGTCATTCATTTATTCAAATTCTGTTTAGTAGTGTACAGTACATATAGGTTTGCTCAGTACAGGGGCGGCAGTGGCTCAGGGGTAGAGTGGCTGGTAGAGGTTCCCAGTTCGATCCCAGGTTAGTGTCAAAGCGTCCTTGAGCAAGACTCTGAACCCCTAATTGCTCCCGATGTGCAGGTTGGTTAGCCTGGCTAATTAGACTCAAATCACACTATTCTTTTTTGCCAACGGCTGATTCGTGTCTGGCTTTAACCAGGCTACAGGTTGATGCCTCGCATGGTTTCCATGGCCATCGGGGTATGAATGTGTGTTTGTGAATGAAATGCACAATCTATGTGAAGCGTTTTGGATAAATGTAAGTGCTGTTTGTCAGCTTTCAAACATTTCAATGACAAACCCACTGATGCACCCATTCTATGGGTTTACGCAGGCATGAAGAACTTCAATGTCCACAAGTTGCATTAATTTTGCTTTGCTTTTACTGGAAATAAAGTGCATAATACAAAAATGTACTCATTCTTCTGTGCTACTGGTAAAAACCATGTCTCCACGTAGGTGTATGAATTCTCCCCCCACACCTGTCCAAGCACCATTTACCTTGAGTTTTGAGGTGGCGTCAGGTCTAAAGTCTGCGCGTCTGCCAGAATGTCCAACCACAGCTGTTTGAGACCCTGGCTGATGACAGCACTCGAGAGCAAGTCCAGGTTGGCATATCTGTCCAGCACTTCCACCATGCCGGCCAACATGGGAGTCAGGGTAGACTGAAGACAGCGCCAGAGTGTATGCCTGGCACATTATTATAAACAAAAACAAAGCTCACATTCCATTTAACTAATTTTTGCAGTAAGTAAATTAGTGCCTGCACAGTACATTCTCTGCAAACTGAACTAGTTGTGACACTACTTGACATCTTGGACACATTACAATGCTGCGTTCACACGGGCAGAGGCAAAGATACAGTCTACCATATATATTTTCAATGGAAGCCAGCGACATGAAGATACAAAGATACATCCGATGTTTGTAGCTGCTGCAAAAGAAAAGGTAGAGCTGGTTTCAACTTCAGCTACAAAGATACAAAGCTACAAATACGCTAGCAGTGTAGCTTTGCATCTTTGCATCTTTTGCACCTGTCCGTCTGAACACAGGATAAGAAGTGTTTTTGTAGCAGTAGTTTCTCCAGGGGTTTACCGTAGAGTGCCCCCTTCCTGTAGAGCTTGGCGTTTCTTGGCTTCCCTGTTAACCCACTCCCCAGGACTGGGCATCATCTCCTCCCTCTGTGCCAGGACCCCCGCCAGTCTGCCGAGTAACACCTCCTGGAAGCGAGCTTGGACAAGTTTCATTGTGTTAAAGAACTAAGAACTAAAAGACATCGCTAGGATGCAACTGGGACGTATCCTCAGTGATGTATCCCCCCCCCCAAAAAAATGCATCATTAAGTACAGTATACAGTACGTGGTTTTGACCTTAGCACCACCCACCTAAACGTAAGCCTCGCCCACAGCTGTGTGGCGGTCTATTTAAGTCATGTTAACTCCATACATTGTACAAAAATCAAGGTACAAGGTACAAAAATTATCTTTAATGTTTATTCCCTTTATGGGAATAAACACATTTGTCTAAAGCTATTCATTATGTAAATCTATATGAGAATGCTATAGATATAAATCTGCATCCGGGTTTTCTGTTTACCTTCTATATGTCCATGGTGGACTCCCAGAAGATCCAGGAGTTGGCACATCCGCTGTATGCTCCTCGGTTTCACCTGACCGGGGTCTCTCAGGAGACTCACGGCTTTCTGGACGCAAGACCTCACCAACGACAGGCTGTGGAGGTGAGCCGTCTCCATCTGTGCCTGAAAACATTTCCAAGGTGTATTAACCCATTTAGGCCTGACGTCGAAATAAAAAAAATGTCTTCTAATTTTCTGATAAAACTCATGTTTCAATCAATCAATCAATGCTCAATATTTCATGTCAAGGACCCCAAAAATGATATGTAATATGCCGCCGACTCCCATCTTAAAATATGTTGTTCCAGGGGGCCCTGAGTTAAAAAACGTTCGCTCTGAAAGAATATATATTCAAGGATTTGAGGCACATTTAACGATAAAAAAGCAGATCTACAAGCTTGTAGATCTGCTATTTATAACATAATGCTTAAAACACCAAAAGGGGTTCCTGCCGAGAATGGGTTAAAGCTCAAAACGTTAGTCAGTGTTGTGTCGTGTTAGTACCGTATGAAACAGACACCGTGTAGTGTCATCATGTTTATCTACCTTTGTGCTCACATCTATTTCAGAGGGTCGTTCCGTGTTCTCCGTTTCATTCTCTGTCTCCATTTGTTCAACTGAAGACCAGGACATTACACTTTGGTTACATTTAGGATATAAAAAATACATTGATAACACATTAACACCAGTGGTTTTCAACCAGTGGTTGGGGGACCACCAGTGGTCCTTGAGGAGGTTGTAGGTGGTCCCCAGATAAGTGATGGAGAGTTGGTATGATATTTAACTCAACAGTTCCATTTTTGTTAGACATATGCATTGCTAAGTTAATTTACAAGAAGTCTACACAATTAGAGAATGGAAAATAATTGTTATTTTGATCGTTTGCCTGTTATCTCTCCTATGGTACCACATCAATACATGGTTCCGTGTCTCAAATGCAGAATAAATAATTGGCCTTGATATGAAAAGGGTTGAAAACCACTGCACTACACTATTGTTTAGTAATGAGTCATGGCTCAGATGATTTACAATGTTTACCTGGCAGCGCAGGGTGGAGCAGCGTGCTAATCAGAGTATCACAGAAGACAGACAGGTTCAAACTCATGTCTTCTGTATCCCTGAGGTCATCGATGTGCACCGAGTGCCAGGCTCCTTTGGCACATGACAAAAACAGCAGTTAGTGTTTTGATGAAAGCAAAACACACAACTGTACGTTAGTAGACAAGTGTATTGTGCGCTTTGCAAAATACAATATTCACCTCCTTGGAATCCGATGTATTGAGATCGACCAGAGATCCTGGAGAGCTTGGCAACGAACACCACGCAATAAGCCTGATCTTTTAGTGGCATCAGGTAATTCATGGTGCAGTATCTAGACGTGAATGAAATCATTAATGAAATAACATTTGAAGTACAGTGCTTATTTTATTTATTTAACTGGCCTTACTTAGCTGATGCTATGAGCTCATCACTGCAGTGGGATTCCTCTATGTCCATCTGAACAAGCAGGGTGTGGAGGGAAGAGCCATTGGCATGTATAAAACTCCTGGGCAGTGAATAGGAGGGATAGAGACACATCGTTTATATATTTGTAATGTACAGTATGACTTATAATCTTCATATACAGTGAGTAATACATAAACAAATCCTTTCTTATGTCCTATAAAAATGCTTGTGTATGGGAACATACTGTATCTTGCTGCAGAAGGACACCTCCGTGTCAAACTGATGAAGGGAGAGTGGCAGGATGCTCTCTGTGTGCAGGCCGAGAGCCTGAGCCACGACTCTCACGTCTGCTCTGGTTAGCAAGCTGGAGAATGTCGTGACCTTGGGGAAAAACAGAAACAAGACACTGAAAACACCTCGAAATGTGTAAGAAAGACCTAAATAGCCTACTATTACATCACACTTAGAACTAATTGACACTAATTAGCCCGCGGACCCCCATTTGAAAACATATGCCAGGGACCCCCATAAGAGAAGAGTTTTACGGCTCTAGCAGTGATTCTCAACCTGTTTAATTTCAAGGACCCCCAGTTTGACATGCATTAGTCTATAGACTAATGGCATTTCTATCTCTGGGACCCCCAATTTATATTGTAAAATCAATATTAATTTAACTCTGAGAGTGTACAAATGGAACCAAATGGTTCCATTTGTACACTCTCAAAGTTACAGACCCATAAGGGTCCAGTTTGTTCCAAACTATCATTTGGCTGGTGACCCCCTGGAACTCCCTCAAGGACCCCTTTGGGAACCACTGACTTAGAAGATATGAGTATGAAGTGGGAGCAAAGTGACTATGGTAAATGGTGAATATGGTAAATCAATTGCCTACCTCAACAAACTTGCTGGAGTCATGAAGGTTGTTCAGGTGAAAGTCCAGGAAGTCTCGGAGCGAGTGATGATGCTGCTGCTGGAAGTAGATCCTCTGAAGCTGCTCCTTCTCCTGATTGGCTAAGCCTGAATACTTCAGCCTCAGCACAGAGTCGGGAGTCGCGCAGCTCAACAGGAAGCACTTGGCCGATTGCAAGACCTCGTCTTCCACAGTTGTCTCGACAGACACCAGACCGTGTTCCGTCTCCATGTCTGTGTTGTTGTCCTCGGTCCCGTGATGCAACACCTCCATGACGGTGTCATCTGGGGTTTCCACTGACTCCTTGTTTTGCTCGTTGCCACTGGTATCTATATCCATTGCATCAACCACCTGGTTAGCCTCTACTGCTTGTCTGTTAGTAGCTGACTCCACTGTTTTGTTTGCCTCAACGTCCTCCAGTGATTTGTTTTTCCCAGTCGCTGACTGTTGTCCTACGGCACTGTCGCCTGGCTTTTGTGCTACCATCTCCAGTGCCTGTAAAAGAGCGCTGGCGCAGGCATCACCTTGGAAGCCGACAAATACGTCTGACAGTCTGAAATCCTCACCGGCAAACTCTTTCACCCACTCCTGCAGTTGACTCAGAACCCTGCGCTGCCAACGAGTCAGATCGGTGCTCCTGTCTACCCTGTGCTTTTCAAGCCTGTTGATGAGAGGCACCGGGAAGTGTTCATAGACCTTCTTCTGGTCCTCCACCACCACCAAACGGAAGTGTTTGTGGACACGACACTTGACTCTGTGGGAGCCCAGTCCCAAATCAACATACCGCTGCGTGCTCAGGTAAACATAGTATTGGTTTAAGGCGTCGTAGAGGCTCTCGTAAAGATTCTGCATGTTGAGGAGGATGACTGTACGCCCGGTCTCCATGCAGGTCTTCACCCGGTTCACGTTCCGGCACACTTGGGCGTATTCCTGGTCCTTGGGAAATCCGGAGCCAAACACAATCTCTGGGCTAGTGTGGTCTCCTTTGGCAAAGATCTGTTGCTGAAGGATGTGGAGAGCCGCGTTGTTAGTGGTGAGCAAAAGCAGGTATCGGCATTCTTGGTCATTGTAGCGGTCAAGATTCTTTTCAACCATTTGCAGGGTGCATGGCCTTGGCATTTCTTTGACGTTTTGGGAAACCTCTTGGAAGAATATGACTGGGTCAAAACCTTCAGGCTGTCCACTGAAGTTGCGCAAAATTGCCTCTAGCAACTGGCTGTCATCTGGCTCTTGTTGTGAGGATTTAACTGCTGCAAAGAGCATTTTGACTAGGCTGTAAAAATCCCTGAGGCCAAAAAACTGATTCTTTGCTGTCGCATGGCAAATGTTCAGGAAGGCCTTCGCCAAAGGTAAGAAGAGGTGTTTGATTTTGAGAAGAATGTGGTTGGAGGATGAACAAATCCCCTTGGCAGTTTCTACCAGTTCATCCTCACTGGGATCCCATCTGGACACAAATATCCCTCTGTTCATCTTTGCTGGATCAAGAGCCCAGTTGGAGATACCAACAAACCCAACCTTCATGTGTGGATCTGGCTTGTCGTTGTCAATGCAACCATCCTCCAAGAGTGGATGGAGGGCCTTCAAGGGCATTTGTGGTGAATCTTCTGCAAGACCGATCTCATCCAGCACCACCACGGAGACATACTCGTCCATGTTCTTGTCTTTCTGAAAACGGGCGCAGTTCCTGAATGTCCCTATGATGCCCTCAGGACTTGAGTGGGGACTGCATTGGAAGGAGACCATATGAACTTGCTTGAGGTCCTTGAACAGTTCACAACGAGAGTTTTGGCCCTGCATGGCATCAGCAACCACCGTCTTGGCAAGGGACTTTGAGCTCCCTGGCTTGCCAACTAGAAAAAGGGGGATTCGCAGCTCAATGCAAACCACCATAAGGAACACATTCTCTTTGAGGGCTACATTCTTGGCTATTGTCTCCCTCGTCTCTATGTTCTGAAGGAAGAAGTCTTGACAAGATGAAATTTCTCCTTGCAACGCGTCCGCAGTGCAGAAGGGGTCAGGAAAGTATTGACAGATAAAAGAAAGATACTCTTCCTTGGACACTAGAGATGGGTAGTAACTCACTCCCACTGCAAGAACCAAGCACTTCAGTGTCATATGAACACTGTTGATGCCCCTGCAATTGGGGAACATGTCAGAGCCATGCTGGTAGAACCAAATTAGCACTTTCATGGACCTCTCCACGTCTCTTAGGCTCACAAAGCTGCACTCGTCCTTTCGATCACGCATGTACATTTGAGAGGCCGCCAGCACATTTGAAATTATGCTTTTGCAAACTGTTGGCAAAGCATGGTCTTCGACTTGCTTCTGAACAATCTGCTTGATGTAGGAGAGCTCGGTTGCATCACTTAGCTGGCCAAAGTCCCACACCAAGGAAGCCATGCTTGGAGGCAGGGGATGAACTCTGTACACCAGCTGCCTCAGAGGAACTTTGCCAAGGCGATCTTCGGTTTCTGCTGCCCTCACTCTGTATCCTAAACCAGCACGCTCCAAGCGCTCCACCATTTCAGGCGAATGCTTTCGGTAAGGATTGCAAGCAGCGATTATTTTCAAGCCGCTGTCTGCCTTCAGAGGACGCCCTTGAATGGTTTGGTCACATAGAATTTCTTTGATGGCGAAAATGGCCTCCGTGGTGTTTGCCTCGTCAAAGAATAAAATGGTGTCAAGTTTATGCATTCTGCGGTTGCTCCTAGCAAGTGTCTCAGCCTCGTCCACCTTTCTGTAGATCATCTCAGCTGTGGTTCCTCCATGAACTTTGACAAGTTTCAGGTTCTCTACTGCACTTCTCCCCTCCCTCTGAAGATCGCACAGGAAACGGACTAACCTAGTCTTGCCACAGCCCGTCTCTCCCATGATAATAACTGGAATTCCACACCTAAATCTCATGTGAATGGCTAACATCTTCATCACATTGTCAGCCGTGAGCTCATATGTTGGGTCTGGATCAAATCCTCCACTCATTCCCTTCTCGGCACCAACAACACGGGAAATCCTCTTGATTTTGTCTGGCCGAGGCAGCTTGTCAAAGTCTTCAGTGAGACAGATATTTTGCCGCTCCAAACCTTCAGAAAGCTTGAGCGTCATCACGTCTCCTATGAGCACCTTACTACCGTGAGGAACGACCGCGTTGAGGGTGGGTCCCCTCTCACTTCTCACCACGTGAAAACCAAGGAAAGACATTGAGTTTCGGTCTGCATTGAAGAAAATGTACGGGTGAGGCTCACTTTCCCAACTCTTGCGAATGGTCAGACGGGCTATGAGGTCATCCCACTCATCGTGGTCAAGTGAATGATGCAGGGGGCTTTGATCAGAGGGGTCCATAGACGGCGACGCAAAATCCCGTGCCATCAGGATCATGAATTTCACAATGAAGCCCTTGAAACCAGGCAGCTGGTCGGCGAGAAAGTCTGGATCACAGAAAATGGAGTTCTCACAGTCTTTCAGCTGCACATTGAGGAACCAGGAGAAGTTCTTCAATTCGGCCCAAGATGGGTCCAGCATTCCACAGTTTGATAGGAAGTGGTGTAGACAATCAATGGGATCCCCCACCGGCTTGGACCCTACCTGGTACCTAAAGGGATCCAGGTCCTGATTCCTGTTGAAGAGTTTTAAGAATTGATATGGTCTCTGGATCGCTTCACTGGCAAATTCTTGCTCGTCCATGAGTGGATCCAAGGTCTTCCTTGTCGTTGGCATCCTTCGGTTATTTAACAACAGCTCTTTCACCTCCGTTGGAGGACGACAGGTAATGGTCGGCAGAATGTCAAGAAGTCCAAGTTTCATCTGTGAGGCCAAGACATTAACGTATAAGAGGTCACCAATAAACAATGTTTAACCACTTAACGCCATGCTCAGTCTACATTAGACCCCCTTCTGTTTTAGCTCTACACAATAATAATATCTTTGCCAAAAATAGCCGATCTACAAGCTTAAAATGCATCACAATGTGATACGTTGTGTGTTTGTAGATGACACATTTTCGCCAAAATAAATAGTTGCTAGGGTTCTTAATAGAAATGTCATTTATTATACCTCCATTGGTTGGCTACTGTGTGGTGTACGTGGCCTCAGGATCTCAACGGTGATCAAGTGAGCGGCATTTCTTCTCCACAGCATTCCCTGGCTGTCGTTCAAACAGCCCAGAACTAGCAGGCGGAACAGAAGCTCCTCCAGGCCAGAATGAACCTGACAATTAACAAATGAAGAAAATAGGAACCTGTCAAGTTCACAATAATAATTAGGACCAGCAATGAATGTAGAGGGAAAAGCAATAGCAATAGACTCACGGCGGCCGTGTCGATGTGAAGGAGCACAGGGTCTTGTTCTCTGAGCGGTGCTAGTCTGTCAGACAGAGTCTGAACGAAGGCGTCTAGCTCAACCTGTGGTTCAATCAAACTTATCCTGATATGTCGGCTGTCGCGAACGCTCTTCTGGAACTTCTCAAACAAACGATCCACATAAAGAGATTTCCCTATGGTATAGGCAAAAATAAAAAATAATCAGCCATGTCAATAGTTATGAAATATTGACTATAATTTCTTTCCCGTAAAACACAGTTGTAAGGTACAGTACATAAAAACAGGTACAGTATTTATTTGGCTTACCAACTGCAGGGCGTGCAGATGACACCATCCAGACTGACAGCTGCTCTGGATAGATCTGTGAGACAGAGCTATGTTGTAGGACTACTGGGACCATGAAATGGTGGCGTAGGTATTTCCTGGCGGTCTCCGCCGTTATACCCACTCCCGCCTGCACTTTGTGGTTGCTGA
The DNA here is from genome assembly GCF_963924005.1 of Protomyctophum bolini. NCBI lineage: Eukaryota > Metazoa > Chordata > Actinopteri > Myctophiformes > Myctophidae > Protomyctophum > Protomyctophum bolini. Next base: position 12,173,231 of record NC_137879.1, on the reverse strand, counting down.
AGAACGAGGGCACATATCTGTGCTGGTGCTGAACGGGGCTGACCATGACCAAGCGATAACGAGGGTCCGCGTTTCTTTCCAGGTGCTCAAAGAGCTCCCCCAGTGCCACACTGACATCATAGCCCAGCACGCCAGGGTTGACCAGGGAATAGATCCTCTGCCGGCTGCCTACGGAGCCTCCTTGACCCAAGGCTCGACGAAGGAAGATCTCCACCTCAGAATCAGAATCAGAATCATCTTTATTGTCACAGTTTTACAAGTAAAAAAGTGGGTTCGTAAAAAAGCAAGAAATAACACTTAGAAGCTCATTCCACACACAAACAGCACACTCTATTAGAGGGTCTCTCTTAGCTACTTTACAAACGGCACAGCTGTAAGGTCTCTAAGGGTTTTCCAGATATTTACAAGCTTGTTTCACGAAGGCTATTAGACGTCTGTCTAAAAATCACACCCGTGTGAAGTGAGGGGCGCCAATATATTAAAGTCCAACTCATGTTAATTAAGTGATGTAATGGTGATGTAAAATAAACGGTACCAACACAAACATTAAATGCCATTAACAATAAAGAGACAATATGACGTAATGAGGGACAATATGACGTACATTTTCCCTTCATTGTCAATGGCGTTTTTAAAACAAACATTGAACTAAAAACAAACATTAAACCTGTATATAGGAGGGGCTAGCGCGCCCCTCAAAAATGGGTTATAATCTATACATTTGGTCTATATGTTTTATTGCGGTCCAACCTTAGCCTAGAAGTTGATTTATTTTATTAAGAAGTATATTCATTCTTTATTGGATGATGTACGACGACAAGAGCGCCACACACTTCACACGGGTGTGATTTTAGACCTTTTGTGGGTAGGGTCTCTGTTATCTTATTTCCTTATATTATTCCTTATTTCCTTATTATTATCTTACCTCCTCCTCTGTGGTCTCCTCTCCACAGACCAGCACCTCGTCGGTGGACGGCAGTGTTTGCTCTGGACTCTCCATGTAAAAAGACAGCGTGGTGGAGAAAACCTCTGTGGTCGGGCAAAGAACCAGGTTGGGCTTTCCCTCCTGAAGAGCAGGCGGTAGCCTCCTTGATACACGCTGCCGGTTCGCGTCAGAGAGAGACGAGAGGAACCGAGCCAAAGTGGCGATGTCGAGCTGTTGGCGGAGATATCGCGTTGTGTCTGTGTTGAATCGTCTCCAGAGGTCCTCCATGCTTTCCTTGGCGTCCTCCTCCATCATGGCTCCACCCTCGACGTCTGCAGCATTGTCATCATTGTCCATGACATCTTCATCTTCAGAGGAAAATTCAATGAAATCTTCTTTAACGTCACCATCACTTTCCCCGGCTCCTGTCGATGAGATGTCTGCGCAATCTTCATAGTTATAGGTGACGTCTTCATCTTCGGAGGAGGATTCAATCAGATTTTGTTCGATGGCGTCACATTCCCTTGCTGAAGTTGACTCAGAGTAGACAGAAAGATCATCTTCACCACCATCACCCAACAAAGCGTAACACGGAGACTGTGGCCTTAAAGGCTTTCCTGTTGCTTCAGCAAAGGCCTTTCTAAGGTCAGACAGAGTGCACTGGGAATTTATGGGATGAAGCAAATGCCACAACTGTTGTGGAACCGGAGCCTGCCGCTGGCACACTTTGAATATGCACTGGCACAGGTACACCATCTGTTCTGAGGTGTAGTGGTTCAGCACATGATAGATGGCTCTCTTCTCATTCACAAACAAACACCATTCTTTATGGCAGGTCTCCATGGAACGACAAAGCTCCTGTAGCTGCTCCGTCACCTCCCCAAAGTACAACATGCTTTTACCCTGAAGGGAGAAGAACGTCACTCGGATGCATGGCTGCCTCTCTGGGCAACAACACTGGACCTGAGCACGCCAGTCCCTAAAAAGCATGTTGCCTGATGACTGCATTTGAAGAAGGATAGAACCCAGTCTTTGGATTCCTTCAAAGACCTAGAAACAACAAGGGGAGATTCATACAATTAGTGATTAGACAATTAGATTACAAACACAGTAGTGTGTGGATTGCGTGGTGGAACGCCACTGACCTGTGTGAACCTATTGACTTGCTCTTTTCCGTGTTCTCCTTTAGAAGACATGAGCATGAGTTTGTTCCGTAGCTCTAACAGGTCAGAGAGTCTGTAGCTCTTCAGCTCGTGGGCCTTTTCCACTGTAACCAGAAGGAGGCTCTGCAGACATCTCTGCAAAAATGGAGATATAACACAATGGGCTCTATGCACACATGCCATTTTGGAAAGAACTTGGGCCCCTTCCCTACTTCCTTTATTAGCGATGATACTAATGAAGGCTCTGTTCCATTCTGGTCAAACAGAGTCAGGGTGCTGCTATTGTGCATGTTGGCTCACTGGAAACACTCTACTGCTACACCAGTGGGTCTCAAAGTGTCCTTGAGTGGGTTCTAAATGGCCCCATATGGGTGTGTCCTTGAAATTAAAAAGGTTTGAGAACCACTGTATGTTTATGAACCGGTCGGAAGCGGATGATATCGCGACATCATGTTGTAGTATTGTTTTGTAGTCATCAATCTTCCGGAACTTCCTTTTCACTCAAACCGATTTTTCTCAATAAAAGCTACAGGCTACGAGAGCTTTCATTGTTATTCTTTCGGTTTGAGGGAAAAGGAAGTTCCGTTTGATTGTTCCTGCCTGATGACTACAAAACAATACTACAACATGACGTAACAATATCATCCGGTTCACACGGCACTTTTGGAACAGAGACCAGGCTTTCCTCCAAGGTGGAAAGCTTGGTGAGGCGAGGTTACAGTGTACACTAAATGGAGCAGAGCCTTAATTAGAATCATCGGTAACACCTGTGAAGGAAGTAGGGAAGCGGCCCGGAAGTAGGAAGAGTTATTCTGTGTGCATAATACTGTAGTGTAGCCCCTTGATCATAAAATCAGCCTTGGGTCTCAAAATTTGTATTTCTTGGTTTGGGGGTAGATAATAACATCGTCATAATTGTGTGAACTGTGAAGCACAGATATAAATGGCTTACACAGACCATGGTGACCGTCATGTTTCCTCATCATACCTTCTTTACGTCACCCTCAGACTGTCCTATGTGGTAGACCCCTCTGGCATTAATGTCAGAAGCCAGGGAGAGAGAGGACTGCTCCACGGAGCCATGCATCTCCTTCAGGCCCTTCAGCCAGCTCAGCAGACGAGTAGAATCCCTCTGGATAGCAAAAACGAGAAGCATCAGAAGTGTCACCCCTCCACAGCATCGGCACATTGGACATTGTCACAAGAATTACATAATCGCAATTATTTGAGATGATTTTTCAAAAATAGCAGAAAAGCTATTTTGTACATTTTTTGGAAAGGAAAAACAATTATGTGTCAGTGATTTATTTGTATAGAGTCTATACAAATAAATCACTGACACATAATTGTTTTTCCTTTCCAAAAGATTCCACAAATTCTACAAATTCGACAGGGCATATATTACAAATAACGTAATACTATTACGTTATTTGTAATATATGCCCTGTGGAATTTGTGATTACGAAGCCTAAAAGGCAAACATAAATACAAATTGTAACATTCCAATGTTCAATGCAATAAAAGGACAATTAAATCGATAATCGCAATTATTTGTGTGACAATTAATCATCAACTTACATTTGTAATCGTGACAGACCAGGGGTCAAAAAAAATTAAGAAGATAGAGATACATACCAATTTGTCAGGTAGTTTGTCATCCCTGCGCTGCGTGTCCCACACCGGCCTGGCACAGGTCATGAAGTCCTTAAACCCGGCGGTGGGGAGGAGAGAGTAGAGGAGGGGGCTGTAGCCCATCACTGCATCATGGAAGCAGGCCACTTGGTCTATCTCCGTGTCATTCTCTCCAGCGGATATGGAGGCCAGCTCAACGAAAACCTTCACTTCTCCCATATCTGTTGTTGAGGGAACGAAAAGTTACAGTAACCGACAGAGCAGGCAGGCATGTCCATGTCCTTGTCCATGTCCATGTCTTCGCTGCAGATTTTAAATCTAGCTTGAAATCCCCGCCACTATGATGTCGGCGATGTCATCCATTTTCGGAGCAATATGCAGCCTACTGAGTGAGTAATGTCAATAACACCATCATAATATGATGGTATGTTATTAATATAATGCTCACTATATTTATATACACCACACAAAATTATAGTAAGCATTACTGAGGAGTCCTCAGTACTGAGGTGTTCTGTTTGCTTGAAATGGAGTTTGAAAAAAAATATATATATATTTTATTGTGCAACCATGCAATGTTGATGCAGTGATTCATATGTTGTGTCCATGTGGGCATTGGGCACCTCTGGTGCATGACATATAAATAAATAAATAATCTATTTATGGTTGAAAATAGGTTGTTTTACTTACTACATTAACCTCTGCGTCACAATTTTGAGCATAACCAAAAATAGCCAATGTGTCACATGGGAACACATTTGAGATTGTAGATCTGCAACCTTTTTGTATTTGCCACATGACAGTGGTATACGACTTAAGTGTTGTAAACATTATGTTATAATTTAGCTATTGAAAAATAGCAGATCTACAAGCTCATAGCGCGCCACGAGCTTGTAGGTCTGCTATTTTTGAAAAATCGTGAAAATGTGGCACAAATCGAATATATATTCTTTCAGAGCGAACGCTTTTAACTCAAATATTTGCTTCCTGGAACAACATATTTTCAGATGGGGGTCGGTGGCCAAATACATATCATTTGTGGGGGTCCTTGACATGAAATATTGAGCACCTACTGATACAGAAACATGAGGTATTTCAGAAAACTGTAGAAGACATTTTTGTAAATTCCGACGTCAGGCCTAAATGGGTTAAGATTAAAATGTGACCAAATAAAATAAACCGTGATTCATAAATATCTTACTCGTAAGGTTAGTTTTGACCCAGCTGACAAGAGTTTGACTCTTTAGGAATTCCTCCAGACATGCAGTGTTTTCCTTGGTGACCGTGGACAGCTGTTCCCTGGCACGGTTAAAGTCACTGGTCAGGGACCCAAGAACCCTCTGCTTGAATCTGTCTTCTTTCTGTTAAATTAGCATATTGTGTTGAGAAAACCTTATTCCTAACACAAGTTATATATGATTGTGATTGACGTGCAAGTATACCACTATTACCAGTTGAGCGAGTACGCAGATTTCACTGAAGTCCCCAGAAAGCTTCATTTCGGCTTGAATTCTTAGCACTGCACTTGCTGAGGCTGCTGCCTCGTGGAGCTGTCGATAATTCTGGATTTGACTGCTTCTCAACTGGACCCAGTTGTCTTCGAGGCTAATCTGCTCATCCCAAATTAATATCTTGGCCATGAGATCCAGCTCTTTCTTCATCAGTTTCCCATCTCCCTGGTCCCCTGTGTCCAGCAAAACTTGATCCAGCTCCTTGAAAGTGATGCGTGCAACGGCCATGTTGTGGCCGAGCTCACAGTACTCTCTCAGTAGTGGTTTCCAGATTGAGTCATGGACCCATTTTAAGGTTACTGGAACAGGTACTGTGCTGGTTTGCATCATTGAAGCTGCCTCCCTTTCTGCACCCGCGACCCATAAGTTGAGCATCAGGTTGCTGTGACGCAAGACATGCATTCCACTGGCCATTTCCAGAACCTGCTGATCCGTGTCGTACCAGAGGATCTGTCCAGGAGTTGTCCCGGGCAACGTGTCTGGGTTAACAAACGTTTGAACCACCACCAGTTTGTTCAAATGTACTGACTGCAGATCTTGTCTGTGTTGCTCCTCAAGAGTGGACATCTCAACAACTGGTGACAAAAAACAATGTTACTAGAACTATATGCCTGTGTCAATACAGAGTGGCCATCACTTTGGAAACATTCTGTTTAATGTGATTTCAGACATTGTTGAGGAAACTACCAAGGATTTTGGACCTCACCTGCAATGCTGTCTGTGACCTTCCCTATCATCTTGATCAGTGTGTCCATGTGTTGATTTTGTTGATAGAAAGCTTTTAAATCTGTTTCTCTTTGAGCCAGAATACCATCAGCATCAACAGGGATGGCCTCCGTCGTATTATGTTTCCTATCTGAAAAGGACATCACAAAAACTCATCATCAAACTAATAATTTTAAATAATATTAACACTAAACATGCTAGACATGTATATTAATAATCAAGTAATTCATTAAAAACATTATTTTTTTAATAATGTCTATTTAACAGTTAATTTATCATCTTCATGCATGTGCATTTAAAAATCTTACACTGCCTGTAAAGTTTCTTAAAGTGTTGTCTGCCGTTCAGTGTGGTCTGCAGATGTCCCAGGGGCACGTGTCCTTGAAGCAGTGACTCCACCAGGCGTGCCAGTGTGCGCCGACAGCCTTGGACCACCTGGAGAGCTGCATCGTCCAACAACCGCAGCTCCTTCCAATCCACTGCACCAGGGAGGAGAAGTCACATCTCGTGAACAGTGGAAAACAAAAAGTAAAACAAATGACAATAGATGAAAACCAAAACTGCAGTAACATACCATGAGAAAGAAGGTGGTTGAGGGCAGACTGTGGTTCAAGCAGCAGGAACACCGGGTTGTTTTCAAAGCGTGCTGCTGACTCGACCACCACGGAGGATATGATCGCCCAGGGAGGCTCCTTCCCTTTGGAGGTGAGTGCCCGCATCAGGTCTCCCTCCTGTCCTCTCTGAAAACACATGATATGCAATCAGTAAGATCTGTCCTCTTAATGTTGACCAATCACAATGACCAACGCTCCATATCAGGACAGTTCTTCACGTGGTATCGCCGTCGGCATGCTCTCTCATTGCCTGTGTAGATGAGGTGTTATGACTACAGAGTCATTAGTACAAAGCCAGATATTGAAAGGAACATCCAGAAACCAAGGCATTAACCCTCGAGCAAGGCATTAACTAGCCTGGCGCAGCCAGACTTCATCCGCCCCTATTGCATACAGTATGCATACAACGCGAGGCTAGGCATTAACGCCATACATTAATCCAAGTGGCTCTGCTAAATGCATGACTAGGCAATGCACAGTGCACACAATCATTTTGTTATTCTCTCTAAGCATTCTAGTGATTGGTAGGTTAACCATGTATATTATTATAAACCATTTACCTGGCAGATGTCTTTGACAGCAGTCTGACAGAGCTCATGGAAGCACATCTGTAAGATATCATGACTTTTCTTTATGGCCCCCATGGACGACTCAAGGCAACACACCATGACTTTATCCACGTCACTGGCCTGTAGAGGAAACCAGAAAACTCAATGTACGGCGTGTGTGTGTGTGTGTGTGTGTGTGTGTGTGTGTGTGTGTGTGTGTGTGTGTGTGTGTGTGTGTGTGTGTGTGTGTGTGTGTGTGTGTGTGTGTGTGTGTGCGTGCGTGCGTGCGTGCCCAAATGCACAAGCAAATATGGATGTTAACACATGAATGCTGTCCATAGTTACCATGGAAATTCTCTTCCTCAGGTCCTTCTCCACACCTAATCTCCACTGGACCAGTACCTCCTGAACAGAACACTCCACCTTCAGCAGTGAATCCCATACCTACAGTAAGTAGCAATACAACAAAGCACAATTTGAATGTCATGCAGACTGCATTGCGAACAATATAACACAAATGCAACAATACAAATAAGACAATTGGTTAAATTATGTAAATGTGTGGACTATCTATCACTATACCTCAATTTCTTTGGGGTAGTTTAGTGTATTGTTCTTGATTTGAAGTGGCTTGTGGAACAGCCTATCTCTCCATTCACTTATCATCTGTTGCACCGCTACCACCTCATCCAACAGTCGCTTGGAGATCTTAGCATCCTCATCCTTGGACTGTTGAGCACAAACAAAATGCAGTGAAATGAAGTTCCAGGGTCATAATAAACTCAGACTAACCTTAGTAATTCACACATAAGCTTCATACCTCTTTGCTGATTGCAACATCCAGCATCTCCGCCAACGTCAGCACTAACTGGTAGGACAGCACAACGGTCTTGTACCCAGGGACAAGTTGGACCATTCTGCACGTACTCTTGGCCACGCCAATGCTACTCAAGAACACTTGTTCCAAGTTTTCAGATGCTGTCATCCTATAGACAGTCGTATACAGTAGATTGAGTGCAAAATTGTCATTGTGATAAAACATCTGTAATATTTACAAAATACTTTAGATATGATTACCTCTCTTTTTGTTTGTCTATGCTCGCAAGTATATGGCTCAAAACCTTCTCAGTATGCTGCATGTTGGGAAAGAAATTGTTGCTGTTGAACATGTTGGCAATAAAAAGTGAAACAACTGATATTTGTACAACATCACTTACCTCCCCGTTTTGTTGCATTCTGTTGCTGTCCATGGATTCGTAGTTTCGGAGCCTATATAGCAGACTCTGGATCAGGTCTTCTGGATGTATCCCAGTCAGAGACGAGAATTTTGGAATGTCCTCAAGTGCTACCAGGGACAGCCAACTGTACAGAACCAGAGGCATCTCTTTAGCCACAGACATGCGATTCTGAATCAACGTCAGCATTGTCCTGTAAGAAAGAAAGAAACATCACTGAAATCCAGTCTAAAACACCATTTCAGGAAATTAAAGCTAAAAATGTGAGATGAACTCACTTTCTCTTGTCAGAATAGCTTTGGATATTCTCTCTAAAGGTCACAAAATTGACCTTGTCTAGCCCTGACCAGTTCTCCTCCTCCACAGTTGGGCCAACTCTAGCAGCGTGTGCCCCTGGCTGTCTGAGTTTGTACAGCAGGGGAATGAGCAGGACAAGCTCTGGTACTCGTTGCTGTGCACAGTGGTTTATCAGGCCAAGCACAACGCTGAAGGAAAGAAAACACATTTTGTCTGAGTACTTTCTGCTGTACAATATTATTAGCAATATTATTATGAATAGCAGGGTATTATAAGGGGAAAAAACAACAACTGAAAAACGTACTGTGGACTGTGTAAGACACTGTGTAACTTGTCCAGGATATTGTCCAGTGCAGTGTCTGAGGATAGAAGGTGGCAAAGCTCAGCTAAGCCCTTCTCTCCCAGATTTATCTTACACCGTCTGGTCAACGTGAACACAGACAAGCCCAACACAACAGCATTGGTTCTGGTCCAGTTTCCTGATGATGTGCCCTGAGCGTCTCCTTTAACGATGTGCAGTAAATGCTCTGAAATCAGGTCCGACACCTGTCAAATAAAATAGGATACACAAACTCAGTAAAAAACGGAACTGTCAACTGAACATTGAGTAATATACCACATATAATCAACATATCTAAGTCATGCACAATAATACTTCCGAGAGTTATACCAACCTCGATAATCAGTGGCCGTGTACCATCTGGATAAATCACCCTTTGAGGAGCAGAGCCCAAACTGTTCATGAAATGTGTCAAGTGCTGACCCAAGGCCAGCATGTTCTCTTTGTTGGGTGGGGACCATTTCTGGAAGATTTTGTTCAGCAGGACACTGGCAGACATTTGCCAAGCATCTGAAGTCTCCCTAGCCTTTGATTTGTTCAAGCCAATCATAGATCCAAGGTTTCCAAGCCAAGATCCACCGTCAGCACGACCAATGTAGCCTTCATAAAGGTGAATCTCTATAGGTAAAACAGAAGGGGCAGTATATATCAGAAAATATGTAAAACACCACTGTGGTGTTTTGAACAAAGTAAGCTGATTAAATGGTATGTCTTCTTATTGTACCTTTAATTTGAGAATCCAGTGGAATTTGAAATTGCCTTTTGGCAACCTCTGGAATCTCTTTCTGTCGCTGTTGAACACCATAATTGTACGTGATCCAGTCTCCTCTTGGTAGGAATTGTTCCTCAATGGAAAATCTTCCCTCTACAAAATACCCTTGTTGATGGAGACCACTGTAGGTAAAACATTATAGAATTTGTATGTTTTTTAGCAGCTAAATGGTTAGGCAATATTGAACTAGATGCAATTGCAAACCATTGCAAAATCATTTGTACTCACACAAAACGTGTCATTTCAAGGTAGAATGGTTGAGCCCCATATAGCACTAGATGGTCATGTACTTGGTCGAATCTAAATCTTTTGTCTAACACAGCGTAGATGTGAAAGGTGAACATGGGAACTCCAGGGGGAGCTCTCACTGGTGTCCGATCACTATGGAGAAAGACAAACAAAAATCCATAATGCACAAGAAATGTTAAGGTAAATCACACACATAAAGAGTCATATTATGGGACATAATTGTCAACATTCCTGCAAGCTTTACCGATTAACCCGGCTCTGCGATGTCTTGGTGCTTTGATCCGTTTTCAGGGTGGCTGACATCGTTGACCCCGTCTCGCCCTCCGCGCTCTTTCCACTCACTGCGTTGGCGTACGACATCGTTTTGGCAACTTTGGCCTCTTTACTCGTTTCCTCCTCCTTGAGGTTTGCGTTCTCCTCCACGGCGGAATCAGATGCTGCCCCTTTACTACCTGCTGGAGTAGCATCATGAGACTGGTCACCTGGCCGGATGGCATTATCATCCATGTGGTCGTCATGGTCCATTGGCTGAGTCTTGATGGTGTCCTCATGTTGCTGTGGTTGATTTTGGCAAGGCTGCGTGTTCGCAGTGCCCTCCTCGTGTGTCCTAGAGTGGTCAGCAGGCTCTTCTGTCTGGGTCTCCTGCGTGCTCTGCAACACTTTGGGGGTCTGTGTAGCTCTGTTTCTGCCTTTGCACTTCCTCGTTTGCGTGTCGTTTTTTAAACGATCGACGGCGTGTTGTTCTTTTGGAGGCGCCTGAGGAGGTTGACCGGTTTCAGCTCGGCAGTCATCGTCCTGCTGAGGTTCTACTCCCTTGGAGTCTTCTTGGGTTTTATCAACTTGGGTTGCCACGTTGGCCTCTTCTGTGCGCTGAGGTGCAGGAAGGCTTTGGAGATCCCCGTCTCCCTGCTGATCCCCGTCTCCCTGCTGGCAGCTCAAGCCTTTCTGTTTCTTTCTGTTGCGGCGTCTCTTCTTTTTTATGTCTTGACCTTTCCTGGAGGGATGACCTTGTTCTTGTCCCTGAAAGAGACGTTTACAGTGGTGTAAAAAGTACTCAAATGTTTTACTTAAGCAAAAGTATCAATACTGCAATATAGAAATACTCCGGTAATCAAAGGCATTGGTATCAAAATGTACTTAAAGTACCAAAAGTAGAATGCAGTGAAGTCATTATGCAGAATATTGCAGAGTTTTCAAATGCCTAAAATGTATACAAACATTTTTTTTAAATAGCAGATCTACAAGTTCACAATGCGTTGCATTGGGACGCATTTTGAGCTTGTAGATCGGCTATTCTCAAATGGCTTACCTCCATCTTTTGCCTTGTCCGGGGTCTTTTGGTCGCGACATCCTCCTTATGGGTTTCACGGGCAGTGTGGATATCACTAGCCTCAGTCCCCTGGTCCATCAGGTGTCTCTGTGGGGAGCTCCTGGACCCGTCCTCCACCTAGTATCTGTGCACACAGTCATACAACTCAAACTGTTTCATTCAGGGGTCTTCTTCAACAGGGGGTCCGGTCGTCCGAGAGCCCTAGGGGGTCCTCAGAGTTACTGGGGCCGCCAAATCTTTGTGTGATAGGATTTTCTTTTTCATGCCAAGGACCCCCCAGTTTGACATGCATTAGGTCTCGGACATTTCTATCTCCCCAATTTATATTCAATGTTTAATTAATTTATCTCTGAGTGTGTACAAAATTAATGGAACCACATGGATCCTACTTTGTATACTCTCTGAGTTACACATGGTTCCATTTGGTAACTATCTTTCATTCAGCGGGGGAACCCCTGGAACTCCATCAAGGACCCCTGGGGGTCCCCAGACCCCACTTTGAGAACAACGTGATCTATGAAATGTATGGGAAAGTTTAATTTGCAAAACAAGTTAAATACAATAGTGTGGCACTATAGGGCAGTGCCAGTGCCCTATATCCAGGCTATTGGCTAAGGTTCAATACTGTATGTTATTATAGTCACCATCTCACAGACATTTAAAGAGTGGCATATAATGGGCAATATATGCTGCAGTTCTGTCCTGTACTGTACTGTACTGTACTCTACCATATAGCCACACCTTAATGAAGGGGTCGGGGAGCTAACTGTTTAGGTTCCCCAGCAGAACAATTTCCAAGAATTGAAGAATTTTAAAATGCTAAAAATAGTTTGAATTGCTCCTGTGCTAATTTAAATTCACTAGTAATTATGAATTAACTAACGTGCCTATGGGTCTGCATGACAAGAACAAGATACAGTGTATAGCCTATAGCCTAACAATAGGCTATAAACTGTATAGCTATATGCTGGAGACAAGTTTAGGCTACAGTTTAAAAAAATAAAACTGTAAATGAGAATTAAAAAAGTAGTGTACACTACCTTCGCAATAGGTTTCTCAGGATACAGACGTTGCCGCAGTCCGCAGACAGCTACAACTATAGTACAGTAGAGTAGATGGCAATGGCATCAACCACAATCACAGACGGTGTATATAGGTTTCTGGTTCTTCTGAAGCAATAAATAATATCTACGTTTTGTTGTTGCATGCAGTTGTAATGAACTATTCCAAGGGACCGTCGACAACTAAACACAGCTGCACTGTAATAGCCAGACTACTTCTAAAACCACACATAATGGCTGTATCTTGTGTTATAACCAATGATATTCTTCACATAGCCTACGCCCTACTGCATACACCTGGCAATTTATTTGCGATGTGTAGCGGGAGTGCGGGACCAATGATGAAAGTTTGTTTCAGGATTTTGTAAATAGTTTTAAGAGGATCCCTAAAGAACACAGACGAGTTCTTTCGGTTTCATTTCTCTCCTGCGTCTCATCAAACAAGAAACTTAAACTTCTTTACTTGACACCAGATATCCTTGTATGAACTCTTGGTCCTTGAATAGGTCATACTGGTGTATGTTTATTTCATGGTTTGTGATATAACAAGAAATGCAAAAATAATAATAAAGAAAATATGCTGCACGATTCGGACTTGAAGAACCGCACAATGACAGAAAACAATGTTTATTTTCATAATTTCATCACTTTTACAACAATTCTCTCATAAATGTTTATTGTCAAATCACAACATAACCATTAATACCATTATGGCAGAGGCCTGGCCATTCCAGGCATAGTTATGATTTCAACTTTGGTTTACATTATGCAAGGGAGCCATCTACTGGTAAACAAGCGTCAGATCATTTGATGATAGTGTAATGCAGTGGTTCCCAAAGTGGGGTCCAGGGACCCCCAGGGGTCATTGAGGGAGTTCCAGGGGGTACCCAGCTAAACATAGTTTGTATGGGTCTGTAACTCTGAGAGTGGACAAATGGAACCAAATGGACCCTAACGGGTCCATTTTGTACACACACAAAATAAATTGGGGGTTTCAGAGATATAAATGCAATTAAATGGGGGTCCGTAGACTAATGGATGTCAAACTGGGGGTCCTTGAAATTAAACGGGTTGAGAATCACTGGTAGAGCCGTAAAAATCTTGTTTTATGGGGGTCCCTGGCATATCTTTTCAAATGGGGGTCCGTGGGCCAATTAGTGCCAATTAGGGGGTGCTTGACATGAAAAGGTTTGGGAACCACTGTTGTAATGTACAGTCTCTACATTGGCATATTGAGAAATGCAACATGAGATACAATCCAGTATGAAATAAGGTATTCAAGATAAAAAATATATATTTACAAATTGTTCTTAAGAAATAATAGAACATACCGATACACCGCCCTGCTGAAGAAGAAAATACCAATAGGGGTATGCCCATAAGTCTGACCTCCCGTTGGGCCGACCTACGTGGCTGGTTAAGACTGAGGTCAGGGTTAGCAACCTACGTGGCCGGTTAAGACTGAGGTCAGGGTTAGCGACCTACGTGGCCAGTTAAGACTGAGGTCAGGGTTAGCGACCTATGTGGCCGGTTAAGACTGAGGTCAGGGTTAGCAACCTACGTGGCCAGTTAAGACTGAGGTCAGGGTTAGCGACCTATGTGGCCGGTTAAGACGAAGGTCAGGGTTAGCGACCTACGTGGCCGGTTAAGACGAAGGTCAGGGTTAGCGACCTACGTGGCCGGTTAAGACTGAGGTTAGGGTTATCGACCTACGTGGCTGGTTAAGACTGAGGTTAGGGTTATCGACCTACGTGGCTGGTTAAGACTGAGGTTAGGGTTTGGGATAGTGTTAGTTCGGAATTATGGGAGGTCAGATCCATAGCACCTCATTCTTTGAGTGACAGCTAAGACAAAGTGATTAAGTTTGACTCTTTAACGGAAGTGTCCCTTCTGTGAAATCAGAGATGACATACCGTAATATCATCTCCTGATCTCCAGTTCACGTCTCAAGCCTGAGAAGCTCCCCCCGGTTTCTTGATTCGACGGACCACAACCCTATTCCTCCTTCCCTGTGGTCTGTGTCCCTCGTCAGTGGGCGTAGCATTCTCCTCCCCCCCTGGTAGCAGCCCCGGGGGTCTCGGTTCGGCCTTGGGTGGCGCGGGGCTTCTCCCGGCCCTCACGTCGTCCACGAAGGCCTCCACGCCGTCAAACTTGGTGGTCAGCTCGCCAAGGCGCACCTTCAGCGCATTGAACTCCGTGTACAGGTCTCCCAGGGCATCCGATAGGGGCTGAATCCTGTGGGCATGTGGGACAGCACAGGCAAAGAAAACATTGGAAGAAAACAACATGGAAGTTAATTATCTGTTTTGGTGACAGCTATGTGTGTCCCTGGCTGGCTGTGTACGTCCCTAGCTGGCTGTGTCCGAGCACGAAAATAGCGTTTAGTTTTCACCACTGTATATACTGTATGATGCTTTCAGGTGTGACAGTACAGTACAGTACTGTACAGTACAGTACAGTACAGTACAGTACAGTACAGTACAGTACAGTACAGTACAGTACAGTGACCCCCTGGCGGCCCCCACACGTTAACTCTGTCATTTCTCAACCGTTTCGGACGCAGGGCGGCTCGCCGGAACTGGCACGGCCCCCTGGGGGCATTCCTGGGACCCCCCCGGGACCCCCACACAGAGTTCAGAGCACCACTCACTTCACACAGGTGTGATTCTTTACTAATAAAGGATGCACCGAAATTCTTGGCCGATACAGATGTTTAAAATAACATGTTAGCCGATACTGATACCGATATATAGATTTATTTAGTTTTTGTTGTTTTTATTTCCCCATTTTGTGCCAGCCAGGATAACAAATACATCTTCAATACAAGAAATAAATGTTTCAGAATCTACAGCAACATAGCAGATAATAAATATCGGCTACCGCTACTGCCATCGGTGCATCCCTAGAAAAAACCTGTAGTGGACTATTCAATTCTTAGAGGGAAAATTAATAAATAAATACAAAATTGGATAATGAAACAAAAAATGTAATGTTAAATGAAACAATATTTAATAAAAAGAAAACAGAAAACTGGCGATGAAAGCAATAACAGAAGACCTTCACTAACCTTCCATAGTCGGGCAGCACAGTGCCATGGTCATGGAGGAGCAGGTCTTTAACCTGCGTCATTATGGCATATTTCCAGTTGTCTAATACCAGGGTGAGGTTGGCACATCCTCTGGTGTTCACTTTCTCAGCTAGAGGCAGGGGGGGAAAGGAAGAATTAACCATTCCACCCTACATACCCCTGCCCTAACCCCATAATTAGTAAGGCATTTGCCAAGTCGGACTTTTAAGCTGCCCTGTGTGCTTCTAACCTGTTTGCTGCTTAGGTGCTTAGGTGTCCACAGAATGTTTTAACTGTTTTTATTCTTATTTGTCTTTTACACTGCACTTTGAGATTTGCTTCAAATGTAAAGTGCGTTATAAATAAAATGTATTATTATTATTCTTATATGTCGTCTCTGTTTCACATTTGTCTTCACCATTCACCATTTTACTTTTTTTTATACAAGTTTTCCACCCGACAGTGACGATATGCAACAAATAAACAAAACATGTTGTGACAATCAATTTATGTGAAGTAGTGACTCACCTTCAGCCTTATAGTCCCATTCTGAGTTTTGCTGTCTCCTCTGTTTCTGAGCAGCACACAGAGCCACCAGCAGGAGTGTCAGAGAAAGGGCAATCTTCATCCTTAAAAGCATATAGTACATTCACATATTCTGTACCAAACTGTAGTCCAACTGCACTCAAAGCCAGAAGTTTTAACAGTGCTTGAAACTTAATTTAATCTAGGGCTACAACTACCATGTATCGATTATTTTACTAGGGATTATTCTACTGATTCAGATTTTTGTATAACCCACTAATTTCATAAGTCTGATCAACACTTAAGGGCTATTTTGTTTTCCCCAAAAATGTATGCATTTCTTTAATAAATGATTATAATTTATTAAATTAAATTAAATCAATTAGTTGCATCCCTAATTTCATCTTTATTAATGCATCAGTGGAACGAATGGCAACAAAAGACATGCTGTACCTGAGCTAGCTGAGGATGCCGTCCTACAAATGTCCCACAGTCCTGAAACACCCCCAGTGTTATCTACCCTCTGGACTAAAGGGGTGTGTCCTTACAAATCTCCACACACAAAATGCACACCAGAAGACATGACATCAGCCGGAAAACACTCACCATGACCTGGTTATTATAATGATCAATTCATGAAATGAATTGTAGG
This sequence comes from Protomyctophum bolini, assembly GCF_963924005.1. Classification (NCBI taxonomy): domain Eukaryota; kingdom Metazoa; phylum Chordata; class Actinopteri; order Myctophiformes; family Myctophidae; genus Protomyctophum; species Protomyctophum bolini. Next base: position 12,156,584 of record NC_137879.1, on the reverse strand, counting down.
CTATGATGTTTGCATCATGTGGTCCCCATTAACTTCATGTTTTGAGTGCTTGGTGTGTGTGTAAAATGAATGCTTTTGCTTAACACCGACAGCCAACACCTAAACCTAGACCACGTTCAAAGAGAGTACAAGTACAGATGAAATAGTCAGAGCAGATAATGTTACCATTTTTGACTCTCCTATGGGGCCCAAGGAAACCGGTTTGATGTTGAACACTCACCTCCCCTTCAGCATTCCTGGCCTTCATCTGTTGTCCATCTGTAGCCTTATGGTGAGAAGGTCCGGTGTCCGTCTCACAACCCCACTCTGTCTCCTCACCCCACTCTGACCCCTTGGGAAAGGAGGAAGCTTTAAAGTAAGGTTGACATAAAAGCACAGGAAGGAACCTGTTCAGTTATGACTGGATGGATTTCGCAGTCATTTTTACAAGGCAGTAGAATCATACAGTATATCCATCCGAACTTCGGACACTTATGACTCCTCCACTCCAGTGGTATGGTATGACCATTGGTATGACCATTATTGCCTGTCAATGAGGTGCTCAGAATAGTGATCCTTTCCACACATGAATGCCAGGTGAAGAACAAAGGGGAAAATCTGTAGCTGAAAACCAGGTTGAACTCTATCCAATGCAGCTCCAGACATTCATATCTTTTTTTAAAGCAGCATATCAGCAGTTAATGCAATCCCAGTATCTCTGTGCACCAGTAATTATAATCAATAACCACAAGCAACAAATGAGGCAAAAATATTTCTCAATTATAAGAATTATTTTTTAAATTTTATTTCAAATCCAGGTCTACAGCATACAAGTTTCAGGGTCCCCCAGTTAGCTCAGTGGATGGTGAGGACGTTCATTCCAAGAGCACGCATGCTCAGCAAACTGTTCCTGGATAAATAGTGAAAACAAAACAAAAAAAAATAACCAGTCATCCTTTTGCATGACATCAGATAATCGCTCTCAACAGCTCACACAGGGGGAGAATAACAAACAAAAACTGTCAAATTAACCTATAATTGAAAATATATATATACTCACTTCTTCAATGGAATTAGTCAAGCTCTCAGAAAGAAGCAGCACTTCTCATGTCACAAATCATCAGTCAAATTTGCTGCCCATGACAACTCTGAAAGGAACGTAGTGGAAAACGTTCAATACCATAAAGAATGTGTAACAGATGTTGGGAGCTGGGGTCAAATGTATTCCCATTCATTATATACAATTACTATGTAATATGTGACGCACCTATAACAACCTGTTGAGATACTTTGCATCGGTCTACTCAATAATTATTTTAGTATTTCAAGGGGCTTGGAGGAGTTCGATGGACATGCTTTCCAGCATGTGTTTACTCATCCCACCCACATCAAGTAGCTTTCTTGTGATGATCATGTTATGCTAGAGGTGTGCAACCAAATCAGACTACCACACATGAAAACATATTTTCAAATGCAACCAAAAACAAGCATACTTATCAAAAATACTCTTCAAAACAATTTCCACTCTCCAGATGTTTAATGCTGATTGTTAATTGAGTGAACTATAGCCCTACAGTTGTTAGAACCCATTCCAAGTGGAACAGTGACAACTTTAGCTTTAAGAAAGGAGACATGAAGTGGTGAAAAACCATTCATAATGGAGTCAGTTGGAAAGGATCAGATAACTCCCACTGGAATGAGCTCAGGTTTTAGTGGATCAGGAGTAGTTATCCGCAAGAAACAAACAAAACAATTCTCATCTGAATCTGCTCATATTTAAACCCACCAGATCAACTATCCTCCCAGACCAACTGAAAATGTCCCCCTCTCCTCCAGGTCTACACAACACATTGTACTGATGAGACATGTGCAATGTTCAGTTATCTTTCTCTCCCCATGGATGACCTGGCTGTGACCGAGCATTCTGAGTGTCAAAGTCTTTGAAGGCTGAGTGATGGAATCCCATAGGGCCCCATTCACTATGGCTTGGCCCCCGTGGACTGCAGCCTGCAGTCAGGAGAACCACAGCTAAAGAGGGGGACAGAGGCCCCTTTTCCACCAAAATAACTTCTAGAACTTAGAATCCGTTCTAGATTATTGGAACCTTGGTGCTTTCACGGAACCGGCGGCCATTTTGTGGTTCCAGTTTTGAACCAACTTTTACGGAGTCTGGAAGGGCATGGCAATGTGCGGTGGTGCCTACATCATTAGCAAAATAATAAAGCCAATTAAAAAGTAGGCCACGTCTCAAAACCAGCTTCCAGTTCAACAAATCCAAAAAGCTACAATTCCGTCAAAACTCTAAACCAGGTGAATCTCAAAACATTCTGCAATTTCTGGGCATGTTGCTTTTAACATTACCTTTAAAAGTCTGGGATTTGAACTGTTACAATTCTTTATATTCTTTTTCTTACCATTTTCTAAATTCATCGGTTGTGAGGGACAGCGAAAGGAGACCGAGTTCTATTTAAAAAAAAAAGGGAAAAGAAAGAATCCTGACTGAGCAAACTCCACACTGAAGATCAAACAAATCCAAACTAACACTACAATTGGATAAAAAAAAGAAGAAAAAAAAGTCTTAATTAAATAACAGTATCATTCCTCAAATGTATTATTTACACAACAGGTTTCCAGAATACATTGTGAAAGAGGGGCACTGATGTGAGAGAGAGAACATCCAAACACTTAAGTCTTTGCTGTTATCCTGAGTCACAGCAACATTTATTTGAGCCATGAGTGATTATTCTTTTTTTGGGGAAGGCAGGGTGTTGGGGGGGCATGGAAGAGGGAGAGGAGCCTTAGCCAAAGTGCTTTACCTAAAACGTACCCCACCACTCTCGGGAGCCACTGGAGAGAGGAATACAAGCACACAAGTCATCAGTTTTTTTTTTTGTCATAGAATTTGGTGTAAACGAGTGCATCCTTTTTGCGCTTCTTTATTATACCCCCGAATCAGTCCGTGTGAGATGGAGAGGACAGAGAGGCTGAGCGATGACGGGACAGGGGCAGAAAGAGAGGAAACGACATCCAAATCTCAACAGCGGGTCCCGATTCGATCGATGGTGGTGTGAGAAGAGCAGGAGGGCCGGGGCAGTGCTCGATAACGCTTGGAGGGATGAAGGAAGGGCTTCGGAAGCAGGGGGGTAGAGAGGGGGGGCATGGGGGGGCTTTAACCGCGGGGAAGGCTGCACATTTCGCAATGCTCCGTGCCAGGCTGGTTCATAAAGGTGCAGTGGAGGCAGGACCACATGGCCGAGGACGAGGCGGGGACAGACGGGCCGCCGCCCATGGCTCCGTACTCCAGAGAGCTCGAGGGCTGTCCACCTACCGTGCCTGGAGAAGGACAAGACAGCAAGTAGAAGTGCATTAATAGCAGAGTATCTGCACTTCTGCAGGTCAGCAAATTACATCAAAACGATGTCATCGGAAATCCATGTCAGTCCTAGCAATGCCATTACCAATGCAAGGTGGCTTTCAGGGTTTGGTTGAAGCAGAGTAATATTGTAAGAGAGTGGCGACACTAGCGTTGTCTCCCATTGTAACAATGGAATGCGGAAGTGCTCATTCTATCTCAATGATACTCTCCTACTCTACACTCTGGGTTGAAGTAGCCTCGTTCCCAGCCTTAAGGACTATTCATACTCCAGTTTTAGGTGATAAGGTGACCACCGAAAACTACAATGTCATGCAGTGGTGCTCTGTTTTTTCTAAACCGTTTCAGTGGTCACCTGATCACCTAAAACTGGAGTATGAATAGGCGGCCTTTACTCATCTGCTTAGACAAAAGCCTGGTCACGACCTAAGGCAGTGAGTGTTCTGCCAGAAGTGTCGGACCAGATACAGTATTTTTCGACAAATCACAACACTTGTTTCAATGTAAACCAGTGCTCTGATTTTTCTTTTACTACAAATTGGCAGCCGCACGGCAGTGCGCCGCGTCCTGTTGGTGCTTATGGGCGGCACTTCACGGGCGTCGATACTGTGCTGCAGCGCAGCCTGTTCACAGCCTTTGTGTTGCCCTTTATTCTGTAGCTCTTTCATCAGCTGCCCTTCCTACATCGTCTCTTATTCTGTAGCTGTTCAGTCAGCTGTCCTTCCTACATCATCTCCTTCATCTGTCCATATTGTGACTTACTGCACAGCTGCTCGATGGTGGCCCACTGCTCAGACTTCTTCCATGTCTGGGCCAGTTCCTCGTTGGAGGTCTTCACTGCATCCAGCAGCAGACCAATGCTGTCCTGTAAAACAAACAGACATGATGTTTCAGATTCAGAGTTGAGTCCATGGCTAACTTCTCCCTCGCTACCAGGGGTTTACTGTGGATTTCATAGCTAGTGGATCGCTACGTCACGTGCAATCTAGCAATCGCAGATTGAAATAACCTCTTTAATATGTAGGCCTATTTATTAACCCACAATATAATGTATATCAAATGTTATTCCATTTACTTGCACTTCGCTCCAGCAGCAGCCCACCCCTGCTCATTACTAGCAACCAATATATAAACTTGCCTTTCCTTTTGAGGCGTGAGACTTTGTTAGCTAAATAACACCACTTGCAACTCATTCTGTGACAGTTAAAATAACATATTGTAGTAATTAAGACATGCAATCAATGTTAGTTCTACAACTTTAAGGCCAAGGAATTTAAGGAAAGAAAAAAGATTACATCATGATAAATGCTGTAGAACGTTTATGACCATGGCAGGGAAACAAAGTCAAACACAGAAAAATAACATTAAATGAGCGTGATGCACTGACAGAAGTTTTTGATACTCTTGGAAGGTTGGTGAAAGGCCAATCTGAAATGTAACCAGCGCATACATAGCGACTAAGGAAAATCACCTTGACAACTCTCCCCCTATAGTAACCAATTCCAGATTGGAGAAATATGTGGCCATGATCTAATCGTTGAGCGGCACGACTAACAAAAACATCGAGCAACAGCGGGTGTCAATTTACAAGAAGTCTACAATGATTAGAGAATGTAGAAGAATTGTTATTTTGATCAACGTTTGCCTGCTATCTCTCCTATGACCTATGGTACCAACACCAATACAGCACATCTTATTCAACGACAACAACATATTTATATACATGTCAATGGATCGGAGAGGCTAAATGTCATCAAATGGTGGTCTGTGGCTCAAATAAAAAATGCAGAATAAATAATGGACCTCGACATGAAAATGGTTGAAAACCTTGATTTTATACTTACACTCAGAGGCATGACCTCGTTGGTGACCAAGAAGAGAAGCAGATGGAAGTCTGAGACGATATTCAGGAATACCGTGGAGGAGCACTGGGACAGATATGTGGCTAAACTGTGGAAATCCTATAGAAATGTACACAGACACACACACACAGACACACACACACACACACACATCAATCAGGATTATTAAAAAATCACACCATGCTCAAAAAGCAATTGCAATACAGAGTGGACCTTTGTTTATCTGTACTGGTTTAGAGTTGTTAAATCTAATTATGATAACACCACATGCCCGTGGCGCTGTACAGTCCAACGAGGACAATCTAAGACGAATGATAAAACAAGATGTCTTCCATATTGTCAATTTGAGTGCGAATCTTCAAGCGTGTGCTGGAAAGGTAGTTGAGTAGGTGACGTGCTATAGGTTAGGTTAAGCAAGGTACTGTGTGTGCGTGCTTGTGTGTAACTTGGTTACTTGTGTCTCTCCCAGGATGTCGCGGTTCTCGAAGGGGAAGCGTTGTGTGGAGGAGAAGGTGAACTGTGGGTCCTTGGGGAAAGTGGTGGTAATCTGTGGCACAAGAAAAATCATGTTAATCGTTCATAGACCGTAAGTAAAGCCTGACTTAGTTTTGCACTAACACTGAAGTATTAATCAGTACATTGCAGGCACCCACAACAAAATCACCAAGGAAGGAACGCTCCTGGAACTAATTTGTACACACTTTTAAATATGGCCTTAATCACGGTTACAACAAAGAAACCAAACGACACCGGCTGTCCTTTGATCCTCGGTCAGACTAGAAAATCTAACCTCAAGCTGAGCCTGCCCTGCAAAGAATATTATGGAAATCAAATCTGAATACACAATCGGAAAACGCTTCACTCTAGCTGTGCTTAAACTATTATGAAATTAAATTTAACAAAATCTTTCGAGAGCACAGAGTTTTCTCATACTCACATCTATAATAAGATACTCCACAGGAAGAGGCCGAGCAAGAAAAGTGACATCATTTCCAAACTTGTCTTTGTCCTGTCGGGTGGAGACAAACATGGGTTAACTGCACATGCATAAAACTGAATGACAGACTGTTAGATACATGTCGACGGGAGGGCTATTTATACCGTCAGTATACAACTGGGGGCTTAAGTGGTCAATTCAGGTTTGACTAGGGGCTGGGCTAAACTGGGGACGGACCAGAACCATACCGCGGGCGGAGCAGAACGGAAGCAGCTAGGTGGCTACACCGACAATTCGTCGGCCCCCCTGGAGAGTTCCGTATTTACCGTTTTTGTTTTCCTCTGAAGGCGAGGCGAAGGGCTGTGTGCGAAGGGCTGCGTAACCCCCGCTGGCACGCGGAAAAATATAGCACTTGCGAATAAAAAAAAAAGATTCACGCACTAGCTGCGCACCACACCCGCACTCGGTGTAGCCGGGTTCCACTGATTATAGAGGCAGCGTACCGTTGCAGACTCCTGCAGACTCCGCTCCGTTCGCAATTCTGCGCCAATTCCATCCCGAGTGTAGCCCAGCCCTAAGAGGTCCGTCCCTCTGTGGACTGCTTTAACACTTTGAGAGCCGCCATCTAGTGGTCATGTACTAGGTACTTCAGCGCAATGATTCACATCAACGGTATATGAGCCCCGCTTCCGTGTGTGTCACGCGCTTCACAGAGACGAAACCGAAAGCACATTGTAGTCTAGCAGCCGGCGATGTTGTTTATCTTTTGCCAGAAACGGTAATACTGTATGTCGGCCGTGATGCGACCAAAAACCACTATTCACATCTGAACACCGGATGGATTTGACAAAAGTATTTGAGATTTTTTCTGAGAAAACAGGCAGAAGAAAATAAATCATAACGAGTGGATTCCAATGGGGTGAGTGCGCATTTTGCCTTGTGCCTGGAGGGACACTGAAGGTTGCCTAGCAACCTGGGCACAGTAGAGGTATTGGCTTCTGCCGGTCGATTTTGATATAAAGCGATAACTTTTTGGGTTTGGATATCAAAGGGTAATTATTATAACCTGCGGTGCCGTGGGTTATGGCGCTGGCTGGCGCCAAGGGTGTTAAGCAGCCATCAAGCCAGCTGATGATGCTTACCTTGAAGAAGACGTCTGGTACATACTGCTCAGGACTGGACTCTTTAGCGTAGCCCAGCTCTGGAGCGTCTCTGCAGGGCAGTAAACATTCATCTCTCACCAGAGCCATGCACTGGTTGGACACCTGGTAGCCTTCAAAGTGCACCTGGTTGTCTGGACCGCCTGCAGGCGAAATTGAAATTGTAGGAAGGACAGCTGACTGAACAGCTACAGAATAAGAGACGATGTAGGAAGGACAGCTGACTGAAATGACGATTTTTCTTTTTTTCTAACTTTTGTTAGCTTAACTTTTGGTTGAGTGCATTGTGAGTACATTTCACCCTCTATCGTCAGTAAAACTTCTCTCTCTAGATCGTCCTCAGACGAGCCTTCTATCGTCTACTTCAGTACTACTCAAATGGGCGCTGAAATGAGTAAGTAGGTTAATGTATAGAACCTACTCAAGAGTATGGCACACCTTCCAGCCAATCACAGCACCAATTATGGCGCCATACATGGTCATTTTTGGGCGATTCAGTCCTCAACTTTTATTAGTTAGATATAACGCGAGAGAGAGGGTGATATCTTTGTGCAGGTTATTTTGTGGTTATCCGTTTATAGTGCCTGTTTCTACCAGGCAAAAAGCTTGACTAGAACTACCCATTGCAGTTCAATGCAGTTAAGTGCAAGACATTTTTACATTGTAGAGTGAGAGTGCACAGAATCGCCTCAAATCCTAGATCACCAACATTACAGAAACCAGCAGTAGGTCACTGTCAGATATACATAAATGCACAGAAAAGTTCACTGTGGTCAGAGAGGATCAGATAAGGTTGAGCTGGTGTTGGTGTAAGAACAAGAGGACAGGAGCAAAGAGATAGGAGGCGGGAGGACTCCAAAAAGATCAATTTACCTGTTGCCAACACTGTAACGAATTTAGAGCCGAAATGCCCGTCTCTGGAGAGCCTGCAGGGGTTTGACTGTTGATTCTGGAAGAATCCCGCCGTGATGCACTCCTCGGCACTAAGGTAGTACGAGTCCTACCCACAGGATGGACAACAAGCATGTTGATGCGAGTCTTATGAAACATGTGCTGATGTGAGTCTTATGCAAACATGTGCTTTTAGTTGTATCCAGGGATGTGCCGATACGATCAAGTGATCGGATATCGGGCCGATCACGTCATTTTCAAATGATCGCAATCGGATCGGGAGCAAAAGAATCGTGATCGGGACATCCCTAGTATCAATATTAAATCCATATCATGATATTAGACTATTGTACTATTGTGACATGGCACATGGTCACATGGTTCTATAAAAATGTAAATATCTGATCGTGATAAATCGGTATCGGCACTCAAAATCAAATAAAAGCACAAAATAAAACATGAACGGGACATCCCTAGTTGTATGCATGCTCACCTGGTTTCTACTGTAGCGAACGGTGCCTAACCTAGTATCCTCCGAGATCAGGTCTGTGAAAATCCACCCCACCTACATGCCACAGGAACAACAAAATCCATCAACTAACCATACATACATAAGCAAAAAATGTAGTTGAGGAGACATGTGTGTGTGTGTGTGTGGGGGGGGGGGGGGGGGGGGGGATCACACATGTTGTATGACCTACGTTGCCTGCAAAGCATATGGAAGATCTTAAGAGCCACAACTGTGTGAAGTCTGCGGAATTCGGAGAATGTCTACATATTGATGAAGGCTTTACACAACAGAAGAGAGATGCTGGTTGTCTATGACCAAAAGTGGCAAGGAATGGTCAGGATAATAGCAGCTAGTACACACCTGGCACAACCGAACATAACATTACTCGTCTTTTAGTTCTACTGGATCTGTTCTCCACTAGACCCTCCCTAACATTTTAGTCTAGATTGTTGAAGAAATGGTCAATACGCTCTTAGTCTTACTTTTAGTAATCATAACTTAGTTTTTGTTTTGTTCGTGAAATAAGGTAGTCGAGGAACATTTTTCGTCATGGTTTTAGTTGGAAGAAATCAACACTGTGAGATAGAATACAGAGGACAGAAAGAAGAGCAGTCCAACCTTGCACAGGCCCAGCTTGGCAGCGATCTCCTCCACAGCTGCAGCCTTGGGGTCCTCCAGCAATTCAAGGGTGTTCTGAGTGCCGGCCTGAAAAAACAGAGTGAAAGTGCTGAAATCCAACACATTTAAACAGTAAAATGTGACTGAATATGACCGAGAGAACGATGAGATGAAGTTGAACAATAATTTCAGATGTTGACTGGTGCGACATAGGGCTAAAACAGTGGCTCCCTGGCGTGATTTCTTTTAACAATCACACAATATCTGCAACTATACAAACATTATAAATATATATTTTTTAATTTACAATATCAGTGCCCACTCATTACCCAATACAGAGGCACATTCTATACCCTAAATATATACATTTTATTTTGCATAAGTACATAAAAATAAACATACACAGTGATGTGAAACAAACTGCTAAGTTTGTGTGAACTCAGTTATTGGTAGAAACGGCATAATATACTGCCCCAGTGTGGCTGAATACATTCACTACAACTTTACAGCAGTAGCAGTGCTTTTGGACATCAATACGCCTTTGGTGCCTGCTTAAAGCCAATTAAAAAATCTATATATTATATTATATTATATATATATATATATATATATATATATATATATATTCACAACAGTAATACCCGATTTATACTTTGTTGCATGCCGGTGTCCCGCACCCAAAAGCCATTCTACAAGCTCACAACACACCACCGCTTGTAGAGCGGCTATTTTCGGTGCACAAAAACCTGTGCGTGCAACAAAGAGTAACTCACCCTTAACGTTTACACCGAGTGAGTAACAAGCGCTCACCTGTGGAGGCTCATAGATAGCAGCCACTTCTGCTCTGATGCCCAGAGGGATGTCTTTGTGCTCCGTGTATCTGCCGTACAAATATCCCATCCTCTGGCTCCCCGTCTTTCTCCAGAAGTCCAGGAAGCGATCGGCGATGGTGTGGTTCTCAAACATGATGTTGTCCACATGTCTGTATTTCTGACACGATTACAGGGGAGACGAAAAATCAAATGACACTCTTTTGATCCGTCTCATCGTCTTCCAAACGACAATGTCACAATTTAAACAGACGACATGCACAGGCGCGCGAGCACACACACACACACACACACACACACACACACCTAACGTTCCCTAAATACAGAGGCAGGTTACGCAACAGTCTCTTCCAAAGTCTTATGTATCGAAGGTTTGTGGGTGAGAGGACAGAGGAAGCGATTCTCTGTTGTCGAAGCTGACATGCATTCTCACCGCCATAAGTCACATTTTGTTGCTTAGTCAAATATTTCACGTCATGTTGTGGGTGGGTGCCCGTTTGCGTACCATGTTGGCGCTATATTGATCATTTAATATTCTATACATATTGCTATGCAAGGGGAACGGCGCAAAGTCGGCAGAAGCAGGCTTCGCATTGCTTGCCGTTGGCATTTCTCAACCGCTCAGGAAAGCCTCACGGAACTCAAGTCTGCTTCAGATGGCGTGCCTGCCATGTCAATGTTTTTACCTCAAAAACAACACTTGAAACTGAGCGTTTAAAGATGACTCTGGAAGGCATTCATGGGACACAAAAGGTACCTAGGTGGCATTATTTACTGTAATGCCTTGGGATGAGAATATGTTGCCTGAGGATTGAGACTTGAACCAACATCTGTGTGGAACCCACAACTTTATGGGCCAGTGTTTCCCCTACATGTATATGCATGATTGTGTGGTGGGCCACCACACAATCATGACCAGCCACCACACTATGATTTTTAGTAGGCAAATAACCGCAAAACAAAAATGTTGCGCGTGTGTTTACAGATCCGACTGATCTGATGTGTGCATGCGTGAAAGCTCCCCCACACTATCAGCTTCTGGCTAGGGGGAACAACGTGGGCACATACCTGTCTGTTGAGGGTGATGGCACTGGGCTGGCACTTGGTGCAGATGCCCTCCGGCCAAGGAGGATGACCTTCACAGCCTGACCTGATCTTACAGGTGATGTTCTCTAGAGCTGCAAACTTCCCTCTGTGTGTGAAAGAGCATACATGTAGAACTTCACAACATAGGATGTGAGATCATTTGTATTAGCAGGAACACACACACAAAGATATACGGGTGCTACTCACTTGTCAGATCCACCGGTTATCTTGCGGATGTAGGCATGGAATGACATGTACTTGACCGGAGGGTCCAGATGGTTCAGATAGTCCTCATCGAAAGGCTGGCCAGAGAAGGCAAATCAGAGAACGGCCAGGGAAACAAAGCCTCGTCGTCTTCAAGTGGAATTGATACTGACACTGTGGTTTGTCAAGCAGGGAACAATAAAAATACACTTACCTCTAATGGTACACAGTGTACACACTTTCCGAGAGCACCATGTCGACACCTGCAAGTAAGACAACCTTGTTTGACTTGGCGAACGATTCCATATAACACAAAGGTTCCATGCTAAGTTCCTGCTCACATCGCCAGTGCAGATATAAGCTGTTCAATCTAGTCAGAGTAAAAACGACATGTACTGTATCCTTTCTGTGTGGAGTTTGCATGTTCTCCCTGATGGAGGGGAAAGGAAATGGTCGTTATAACGTGTTCCTTCCACATGCTATGTCCGGCTGGGGAAACTCTCCCCTGTCAGGTGAAAAGAAGCAGCTTGGAATCCTCATGCATAGAAGGAAGTATGAGGTCAGTCCGCCCCCCCCAGGTTGGCAGAGGAAGTGTAGCACCCAGGATTACATTAGATATTTGACACTTGGTGAAAATATGGGTTGTAAAATTGTGGGATAACAATTTTTATAAAAACATGTACTGTGAAGTCAGTATAACTACAAGAAATTATGTTTTATACTCGCATAATAAGAGTCCGTACTCTGTACACAGTATCAGACGACGAAAAAAGTTACTTTGAATATCAGCCAGCCAACAAAAGTTATGAATTAGCCATAACCACCACTAAATAGCCATGCAATGCTAGTATATCTTGTATTCTCTATTTTGGAGGATGTTTTTATTTAAACTTTCAGCCATGATCCCCCCCATCCGCTTTGTTGTGCTAAATATTTCTTTGGATGTTTGTTTTTTACTTTCCTTTTATTGCTGCTGTCTCACTATGGAGACAATGTATGTAATGTAATGTTATGTATTGTCTACCCTGATAATGACAATAAAAACAATAAGTTGCAAAGAAAAAACCTTTAGCTATAATGACATATAGACACGTGGTTAATTGGAGTGTAGATATGCGTCTTACAGCTGTGGATCTTTGTTGCGGTAGATCTTGCCGTCCTGCTTGGCCAGATACTGATCGATCTCATCTTCAGGGATCTGGGGCGCCGAGTGGGAGCGAGGAATCAGGGAGGAGGAGGACGAGGAGGACGAGGACGCCGATGAGGAGGTGGAGGGTAGCGATGAAGAGGAGTGAGGAGTTTCTGTGTCCATAACCTCTCCGGAAACGCCCGGGGAACCCGAGGGGTAAAGGTACAGCATATCGCCATGCCTGCAAAGGGGCACGAAAGAGAGAGTGTAGGGAAAGAAAAAAAGGTTAGGAGTACCCTGGAAATGAAGATATATTTTCTACAAGTAAGTAACAGGAGGACCCAATCAGTGACTAGGTTTATACATAGAGCCCAATCATCTGAAAAAGTGTCTAAGGCCCAAAACGCACCAATGATTCACCATGCAACCAGAGCATGTGAGCGGCGTGGAGCGCGAGGAGTGGAGCGGGTGGATTTTGAATTGAACGTGTTTAGAACCTAAACGCTTGGATTTAGTGTGTGCAGACACAGCGCATTTACCAAAAGTATGAAAGTGTACTGAAAAATTGGAACATTCATCAACGCGTGATTCGTGTGGCGACCGACAGTGCCAGCAACATGATCAAGGTATTTAACATCCTCCCTGACGTTGAAGGAGAAGTGGAGAAAGATGATGATGATGATGAAGAAGTAGTGTTGGAGGAAGAGGAGGAAATTGCGGAGGAGGAGCCTGCACTCTCGCAAAACCAAGTAGACGACTAGACGTGGTTACTAATAATGTAGAGGCTATGGTAAACCAGTACTTAACCGTGCCAAGTTTACACCTGCGATGCCCAATTCATCTGCTTCAGTTATCAAAGACGCAGTTAACGAGCATGATGATATCAATCGCCTGTCAGTGCTTGGATTATAAACAGAAGAACATGTTTAATCGCCGGTGCTGCTGAGCGGGTGGATCTGAGCGGATCGCGGAGCGCCCGTAGCGCAAATGAAGGTGAGCGCTGATGGAGCGGAGAGCGGCGTGGAGTGCAAGAGTTGCGTTGGTGTGACATGTCCTTAAAACTGTTTTGTTGCAAGGAGTTGCATTGGTGCGGTTTGAGCCTTTGGCGAATTAATTTACAGATACTTAAATGCTGTTAAGAGACTGTGGGCTCCATCTTGTGCCACCCTTATCCATTATCCCTAAACGTAGCCATTTTTTTATGAACATTTTTAAATAGTTCAACTAGTCGATCTACATCGAGACATTGTGAGCTTGAGCTTTTTTTAAATAGTAAAAAAAGGCAAATTAGTTTAGGGATAAACTAGATATATCCCTGTATGTCTAGATATTATAGTTCAGGTTTCCTCATAACTCTGCTGATCGTATATATATATATCACATGGCAACAGTCAATTCTGACAGGTTTGTGCCTACTTACTTAATCTTAAGAAGACTGAGGGTTTTGTTCAGGGATTGGATCTCGCCGGTCTTGTTCCGGTTCAGGTAAATGGAGAAGCCGTTGGAAGTGAAGCCGAACTCTTTGGCCACCTGGTAAAATAAATGGTAAATGGTGCATTTATATAGCGCCTTTATCCAAGGCGCTTTACACAGATTGTGCATCAATTCACCCATTCACACACACACATTCATACACCGATGGCGCCGGAAACTAAGCAAGGCACCAACCAGCACATCAGGAGGAGCAATTTGGGGTTCAGTGTCTTGCTCAGTTGCTCAACTCGACACTAACTCTGGGGGAGCCCTGGTTCGAACAGGCAACCTTGCGGTTACGATCCAGCCACTCTACCTTTGAGCCACCACCTCACCTGAGAGAATACAGCGTAAAAGGTGCCATTCAGTCATTTGTCTACGCCAAAATAAACTGATGCCATTTTCCTCGCAATGCAATCTAATACATCTAAGGAATGCTGCTAGTCAGGTAAAGCTGGCTATGAAGACAGAAATGCCTTCTGATATTTAAAGTTTTCTTGGAATTACTTTAATCACATGAACCCTAGCATCCAGATCTACAAGCTCACAGCACATAGCGACACAAGCTTGTAGATCGCCTATTTTCGGTGAAGAGATTTGGTGTGTGTGTGTGTGTGTGTGTGTGTGTGCCTGTGGGGGGGAGGGAAGAAGTACAGACCCGTGGGGAATCCAGTCAATTAAGTATATAGGGTTTAAGTGGTTAAGCAGGTAAGAACCCTTGAGTGTGCACCAAGAAAAAACAAAGAAATCAAAGTGTGTTATGAATTATTTATGCAAGTAATTGGCCATGCAATTCTCAGTGGGTACCGATTAACTTGACCAAGCATCTCATCAGACCACAGCTTGGCACCGGAGATGGCAGGCTGGTAAGAACAGCTCATGAGGTCATTAAGGAGCGAGACAATCTAAGAGCTATTAAAAGCCCTCCGTTCTGGCCAGACACGAGAGAGTATCCCATCATGGTACTTAAACATCACGTCCCGTCAGACACTAAATCATTCTGATGGCAAACATCCTACAATTTGCCATGTGGGGTGTAATTAATTTGAAGACCCTCAGTGGATTTTATTTGAAATGTAACAAGTCACATGCTGTAGGTGCAAGATGATGAATTATCGAGACATACAAGCGTATTCATGATGGCATCACTGGTGGGTGAAAAAGCCCATATACAATGTCAAAGGTGTTGTGACAATATGACAATAGTAGATGGTGCATTTATATAGCACCTTTATCCAAGGCGCTTTACATAGACACATTCACACACACATTCATTGATTCATGCACAAATGGTTGCGGGCACCAACCATGCAAGGCACCAACCAGCACATCAGGAGCAATTAGGGGTTCAGTGTCTTGCTCAAGGACACTTCGACACCAACTCTGGGGGAGCCCGGGTTCGAACTGGCAACCTTGCGGTTACCATCCGGCCACTCGACTCTACCCCTAGCCTCGGAAACCCAGACGTTTTTATTTCATGGAAAAAAAAGAAAAGTCTGTGACCGAGTCCACTTCAATTCGGCATAGAGTAGCGCAAACGTCGATCACTCTCTGTTGATTTCTGATCGTCTGCACCTTTGTTAAATTGACGCACACACGTACTCTAATTAATTAGTCTCATGTCGCGCAGCTCAGCTGTGGAGTAGATTTTCCCGGCGGATCCTGCCGGGAGCTGCCTATGCCATAGAAAGCATAGGTGGACCCCAGGCTACTCTACGCCTGATCCACTGCCGTACTGTAGAGCTGACTTTAAAGGAAAAAGTAAAAGGCGAGTTATTTTTTTCCATTTGCTGCTTTCTTTAATTTTAGCAATTGTAGCTATTTTTGACAGGGGACGGGGGCATTCGAACATGGGGCTAAATAATTTAGCCCCATGTTCGAAAATAATATATATATATTTTTTAGAGCAATTTCTTTAATATTTATTAATATTTACTATAGTCCTAATAGATCCCAGGAAATTTCTGGCCACAAAAGATCACAGGATCTACTGAATGTGAAGGTATGGTACTAGGGGGATGGCATACCATACTGTCTACCTACACTGTGGGGGTTTAGTAAGACTATAGTAAATAATTAAAACATAAATCACCATATTGTTTTGTGGAAAAAAACTAAAAATACATATTTAGGACCATGTTCGAATGCCCCCGCCCTTTGTCAAAAATAGCTAAAATCGGTATGAAATCGAATGAAAAACAATTAACTCTCATCTTTTACTTTATCTAGTAACAACCTAAAACATGAACCTTGGTTGTCCTTCAAACAGTGCACTGCAGTAGTTCATGAAACATTGCTCACATCACTGCAGATTTTTTATTTTTTTAAGTCTAAAAGAAAGGTTATGAGAAAGTTATGATATAATATAAATTAGAATATAAATTACCTTAATGTTTTGTTCTTTTTTATTTTTAACATTTGTCATTTAGTTTATCCTGTTTTACATTTTACATCTTTGGCTAAATGAAAATAAAGGTTATCAAATTAACGTTACACAGTATAAACAACTGACTAAATAATAACACTAACATCTTGTGTTAATTTAACACTAAATTAACAATATGGAGTTTTACTGTCCATCACAAGATGGTGGGCGAAATGGTCCGTCAAATGTTATGACACGATGGAGCATTATTGTCAATTCCTCCCATGTTCTGTCTGGGTTGCAGAAACGCCTGCAGGGCTTACACAGAAAGTCTCACTTTGCACTTCTTGTAAGTCACACTGGGCTTTTGGTCTGCCTCGATGGGGAAAGAAAATACTCCATTGATCAGCAGGCCAGGCAGCACAGCCCTGCTTTAACCAGGATACATGCATTTTTAATAACTGCAGCCGTCTGCTGCAGCCTGCAATACTCCACCCTTACCAGTCTGGTGTACCGAAATTCTATTTTAGGATTTCAAGTTGAACATCCAATGATGAGGGAATCAGACTTTTTCCAGTACCCACACCGAAACCGAGCCAGGCCAATTACTTATACATACATTATTCATACATTCATATAATCCAACTCAAATTTGGTTACGAAGAAGGATGGGCCAGAAAAATGCAGCACAATTGTATTACACACAAGCAACAGGAATATACGGTCATGGGTGCAGTGGGGTCGGTGCGGAGGATTCTGCCACTACCAGGCAAACAGCTGCGGTGGGACTATATTTAACTATGTTCAAAGCAGTGGTGCTGTCTTTATAAGCACAAAGGTCCCTGTCAAGCCATGCATTCATAACCTCGCGTCACCAGACTTTCCACCTCGGAGGGAAAGCCTGGTCTGTGTTTCTAAATGTGTGATCCGGTCTAGACCGGATGGTAAAATAAAAAACCTCTTATTCAGGTTTGTGGATTTCGTTTTTTCCGGCGTCACTTTGTTCCCCGTTTGATTTTAGTCTCGCCAGTCGCTACGAGTTGGAATAAAAGAAGGATATACCAAACAAACTATTCATAGAAGTACTTGAATAACGTGTCGGATTCATACGGCGCATCAAGGCTTTTATTGGGTAGGCCCTAAAATGATGATGCCCTGTGATCACAGGGAATTATTATTTTGGGTACTTCTAATTCCGATTTGTGGTTTCCTGCCTCAACAAACCAGTGACTACAACATGACGCAAGACCGCTCCCGACCGGATCATAGACCCGGAAATGGTATGCCTCCCAGGCCAACGCATTCACACGCATGGGGGAGGCATTCACAGTGGATGCCTCCTGTATGACAGTGGGCCATGGGGGAGGCATTCACAGTGGATGCCTCCTGTATGACAGTGGGCCATGGGGGAGGCATTCACAGTGGATGCCTCCTGTATGACAGTGGATGCCTCCTGTATGACAGTGGGCCAAGGGGGAGCACTGCGGCACTATCCTGCAGGGCTTCATGCATGCATAAATTAACAGAGTAACACTGGCAAAACACAGGTAATAAAGAAATCTAAATTGTAACACTGGCTCTAGACAACTGAATTTCACTGCAGACAGAAAGCAAGGGCAACATTGTGACGCATGCATGACATGTACTGTATATAAATGGTCAGCATTTACATAACGCCTTTATACAAAGCACTTATGCATTACATTCACAAACGCATTCATTCACACAACAGCGGAGGCAGCAAGACAGCAACCTGCACGTCAGGAGGGGTTTAGTCTTCAGTGTCTTGCTCAAGGACACTTTGACATGATGCCAGGATGAGGGATCGAACCGTAAATCTGATTCCCAGACTAAATCCTGAGTCATTGTTTACGACTATATCCAGTTGTACCACAACAAGCACAAATGTTGCAACAGTTAATGTGTTTAGCTTATGACAATTCCATTAGATGTGATCGTTATCTGTGAGCAGTTGCCATTACTAAACTGCTACATTTCCCCACAGTACCTTCTTCAAGAAGTCTTTTGAAGTCTCCCTCTTAGTAGACGGAATTTTCTTCATTCCATCTGGAGACTGTACCCGGATGATCTGAGTGAGAAAAAACAAAACACACAAAACATTAAAATCACAAACAAACTAGTACTCTGTGGTCCATCAATAGCAGACTAGCTGTAGTATCTGAGGGCTCAAATTTGATTTGATTTGATTAGACGTCATGCAAGAAAAAACAAGTTACATCATGTTCATCTAGGAGCGTCAAGGATATAAAGTGATGTAAATAGGTTTTCAATGTAATGAGTCCCAGGATGCAGGGATGGTCTTTTAGACGAGTCCCAGGGACATTTGATGAGTCCCACTTCAACGACGTTAGGACTAGGAGTCATATTTTGCCATTATTACAAATTGCAGCATTTAACTCCCATTTCATTTTATATGGATATAATGTGGTTATATTCATGTAGATAACAGAAGAAGAAATGATTATTATAACTAAAGCTATCAAAATAAACTAGAATAAAAAAAACAGTACAGTAGTGCATCCCGTGGATGCAGAGGTCGTTGTTTTATTACATCCCTTAACTATAAACTGCGTTTTGGGATGCAAAATGCACCCTATTTTAATCTCTGTCTGTATATAGACACAAGAAAGTATTCCGACTGATATTCATTGTGGTCCTTGGACTGCAACATTTTCTAAAAGCCTTGACTAATTCTGAAAAAGGAGATGGGATGTTGTTTTGTTGACACTATCCAGTATCACTATAAAACACTAACACTATCAAACATTAGCTACTCGGTCACATGGCGTTGCCATCCAGGATTAGAGGTACCAGGCAAATATGGGAATGTCTGACCCATTTTCCAACGTTGTATGATGTCACACATTTGTTTTGAGACATTCCCTGAAATAACATTGTTTAAATCATGTTTTTGACAGCCTGTTCAGAAAGAATTAGCAATTAAAAAAACACATACTCTTCCTTGCACTTCCATGTTAAATTATTGACAGTCAAAACCCCAAATTAGAAAGGTTTCATAGCGAAATATCAAATTACCACCCAGTTTTTAATACAGACATCCGTATGACCATATAAAAACTTCAAAAGCCTAGACAATTTCCCATAATTATGACATTGGAAAATCCAAGTCCACCTGAATGGCAACGCTATGCCAGTCCCAAGCTACAGCAATGGGTGAGGGCTATGCCAGGTTGCCAGTCCCAAGCTACAGCAATGGGTGAGGTCTCAGAGCGACTAAAGATAATTGAATAGTCAGTCCAGACTATGTATGAGCCTTTAGTTTGACAGACAACCTGCTCGTCAAACTACAAACACCGAGTTAGTTTGACATACACCTGCCAGTCAAGCAAGTCCAGTCTCCTACTTAATTTTGACTTGATTTACTTTGACAGTTTGAAAATAGTATAGTGGTAATCGTTTATACAATGGTGCTAAAGGGATAACACAAAAAGCCCTGAGGGCTTATTTAATATTTACATTGTGGTCCTGTCTGTGTATTCAATTCAGACTCCTACCAGTAAAACAATCAACTATTCAGACTGAATAGTTGATCGTTTCTTGATCGTCTGAATTGTTTTGAGCTTTTGACAGGTAGGACTACAGGTGCCTGCCAAAATGAATAATTCAGTTTGACAGGCAACTAGTCCTACCAGTGAGTCAAAACAATCGACTCGCATTTATGTTGACAGACACCTGCCAGTCATAACTAACCATCAACTGTCCTAGCTAGTTTGACAGGTGTCAACTGTCAGCAGTGGCGACTGGGATGACAGTGCAAAACTATTGAGCATTCTACTCCCAGCTTCAATTAGCTTGGTTTGTTTTAAAATTAAATCGGTTAACGTCAACAGAGAACAGACTATAGTGTCCACACACTACGCTAATAAAATGTCTCCATTTCAATAACACCACAAATAAATAAATACGCTTATTTGTATAAAAACAAAACGAAAATAACTAAATAACAGAGAATGCAGGTATAGCTGGTACATAGGCGGACAGTGACACAAGATTTATATGCGACGTTAAATATATAACAGTCTGCCACTGACTTTTTTCCAGAGCTAGTACGAAGCTAATGTAAGCAAGCAGGCCTCAGTCAGTCATTCTACACTACAGCTAACGATGGAAGCTAGCGGCGTTAGCACGCCAAGCTAATTCTGCTGCCTCATCACTCCAGACTTCAGGCTAATAAGCTATCTCACATTAGCCGACTCCAAACCAACACCAGTCCCCACACCTCCCGTACTTACCATGCTGTCTGCCATGTTTGTCGGGCAAATTGTTGTTCCCCGATATGTGTCGTTGTTGTGTTACAAAACAATAAGACCAAGATGTGGGCGATTAAAACGTTAACGTTTACTGTCTGTCTGTGGATTGTGTCAACGAAACTCCATCCCACAGCAACTCAAACACTGGGTGTTGCACGAATTAACGTCCGACGTCCTCGCTCTCTCCTAGCTCTCTCCCATGTCTCGAGCGGCGGTCCCACGTGGAACTGTCCACGGCTGAAACAGTCGTTGTTGTTGTTATTATGGCAAACAGCTTTTTGTTCCGCTGTAGCTGTTATCAACTATTATTATTTTCAGTGTTAAAGTTACATTATTGAGCAACATAGAAATAAAAAAGCAAGTACAAAAATGCTATGGTTTATAGAAGGATAATTTATACATTGATTAATTACTAATTCATTACTACTATCTGGTGCAACGCACAGGTCCTGGACCTGGTGAGAGCAGGAGTGGACCTGGTGAGACGTAGGAGGGGCCCGGACAGGAGTCAACCCACAGAGCCTAGTCCTTCCACACGCCAAATTGATCTACCTCCCAGTCCCGGCAGAGTTGTTCCGGAGCAACAGATTGTTTGGCCCTGGTCTTTCCCTATAATGGGACTGATCAAGGGTATCTACTGGGACCTAAGTCGGGACTTGACCACCCCGGCTGGGTCACCTGAGTGAGGGGTATGATGTTGCGAGACGAGACCCGAAACCCCGATGACCTTGGGATACGTCCCAGGTGCATCCATATGCGATGTTTTTTCGTTCAAATACTATACCAGTAAGACGCCTGACGGAGAGAAGCAACCTCACCCTATAGGGCGTGCACGCATCCGCCTGGGTGACAGCAGAATGCTGTGTACAGGGTTTGATGAGGGCCCAGGTTGCCAGATTACCTCCTGGAACTCACTGCTGCCACCAGCTGGCAGAGTCAGGTTAGGACCAGGTAGGGCTGGGCCTTAATTTTCAGGCCTGTTGAGAACTCTAGTTTTCGCCGGCTGCTGGGTGCGGCTGCACTAATAACTTTGGGGCAGGCCCGTCTAAGGTTTAAATGGACAGGTATCAGTCAAAAGGGAGACATCGAAGTGGAAGGATGGATTGGGAGGATCAACATATGGAATGTCAGAACAGGTCAGATCCATATATGGAAAGGGTTTGAGGTGAGATGTAGAGTTGCTGGCCAATATTGATGACATCAGTGATCTCCATATGGGCTTAATATTGATGACATCACGATGCATGACCGTATAAGGGGGCATTCCCCATATATGGGTTTAATATTGATGAGGGATAGTAAGTGACTGACTGACGGGAAATGCACAATTTCATAGTTAACTGCGACCTATGGTCGCAAAAGAAATATACATTAAATTCTATACACACACACAACTAAGTAGGCTCTCATTTAAATGTTTGATGATATGCAGTTTTTCTAGTGAAAGTACTGTGACCTCCGTTTTGCGAAGGTCATGTCAGGATGTGTGCAATGGGACTAGGGAACCTTACCTTGAAGAAGTGAGAAGACATGGTTGGAAGTCATTCAGGCAAGTAAGTAGCCTTGCTGAGCCATGAGGCCCATAGGGCAGGAGCCTATCTCCTGTTTCTGTAGCGTGAGGCAGCTTGATAGTACACCCCCTGGACATGACGCTAGTATGTCGCAGGGACTTACCCCCAATCCAACCCTTGATGCTGAGTGTCAAGCAGGGAGGCATTGGGTCCCATTTTTAGAGTCTTTGGTATGACCCGGCCCGGGGTTTGAACCCCGACCTCCCAGTCTCAGGGCCACTGAGCTGGCAATGCCAAATGTATTTGTATATTATGACACAATGCCAATTGAAAGTGCCTTAATACCTGTCCTGCGATAAAACAGACAAAGATTCTGCAAAGAAATGTATATAAACAGGCAAAGGCAAACATATCATCACTGTTTTTGCACTGATGGACACAGATCGTCATTCTTATGCATGTGTAACCGGGTGCTGGCAAGGAATTTTAGTTATAGTAAATGACTACGCCACCTTGATTTATCAAATTAATTAATGCATATTAAGTAAATCGGGTTCCCCACACAAACAAGTTCAATACAAGGGCTTGAGACAAGTTCCCTCAAACACAGGGAGTTGTTTTATTAAACTTATGATATAAAACACTTTATATTTATTTCCCAATTAAAAGTATATGCAGTGCAATTAACAAATATTACAAAAGCCAACTTTCAACTATGTCACAATATATTCAGTGTTGGGGAGGAAACAATACAAAAACATAAGAGAAATGGCTCAAACAATAAAACAAAATCAGCAGTAGTGAAATAACTAAGGAATGGAGGACAACATTGTTTAGTCACTTTACACAAACAAAGATAAACCATTAATTGACAAATAGATTGATTTAGAGCCTAAATCAATCTATTTGTCAATTAATGGTGACAAATAGCCAAAATTTATAGCCTAAATTTTAGGCTATACCTTGGAGTGGTTGTGTTCTCACACCATCTCCCTCCCGCACATAGCTCGTCGCTTCGGGACTCAAGACACACACATGCCCTTAGCCTGGATAGTAACAAAATGATGATTAAAATACTACTCAAGTACAATGATAATAATAATGAACGTTGCCTCATGGAGCCGGCAGGGCCTACCATAATGTACAGCTCACAGTCTTCTTCCTCCACCGTCTCTCTCAGCCCGTTGGAGGCTTCCAGGGGATAAACAGCATTATCACGTGGTACCGATTTCAGCTTGGAGCGTTGTATTTAGTTGAGTCTTCTTGTGGCACCACCCTGTAGACACAGCCTCTTTGCTTAGGGAGGCTGACGACCTGACGTAGATTAGGGACACCTTTCACAGAGCTGGCACCATCGATTGATTGTCTGCCCCATGCCTGGCCAATAACACCTCTGCCTGATTAATTCTGTGGTTTGCCCTGTGCCCTGCTGACCATGGTTATGGTGTCTCTGGAAGTAGAAGCTGGTACACCTTACCCCCTCCATCTGGCATTCTGTACACCCTGTACAGCAGCCCGCCCTCCAGAGTGCTTCAGGAGACCCCGGGTTTCAGGAGGGAGGCCTTGCTTCTCCATGCGCCCAGGCTTCCGTTGTTGCTGCCAGAAGGTTAGGAGAGCACCTATGGAGGAATCAGCAGCTTGTAGGGCAGCCAGGTCAACTTTTGATCGTTCTAGAAAGGCAGAATTGTACCACTGCCAAGACGCCTGTGGGTTGGTAACCCCTTGGCTGCTGGCTCACTGGAGCAACCCGAGTGCTACGACACATCCTGGTGAGGTGACCTAGGTCTACGACAATGCCAGCGTATGACACAGGATCCGCAAAGTGTGGCTGGAAGTGTCTGAGAAGGTGTAGAGGCTGACTGTAGCGCTAGTAGGACTGCTTATCTGCTCTTGCTGCTGTTTTAACATGTTTTTGAGCTCTGCCATCTCCTTTTCAGCCAGCGGCTGCTCCTTTTCAGCCTGCAGTTCCCGCACCAACTCTCTCAGGTGCTGGAGTTCATTCACCATGGCCAATAGTCACCTCTGATGTCACTCTGGGAACTCGAGTCAGCTGGTCCCACGGAGCACCAACTGCTGTTTTGTTAAACTTAAAACTGAGCCATTTAAAAACTTAAGAGCCATTTCAATAATCAAATAATAAATAATAATAATCAAAACTTGTCTCAAGTGGCCTCATTGTCCTGCCTGACTACACCAGAATGTAACCGGGTGCTGTCAAGGAATTTTAGTTGTAGTAAATGACTACGCCACCTTGATTTATCAAGGAAATTATATTATGAAGTAATTAAAAGTATATGCAGTGCAATATAACATATTACAAAAGCCAACTTTCAAATGTCACAATATAATGGGAAACCATACAAAAACATAACAGAAGAAATGGCTCAAACAATAAAAACAAACAATAAAACTCAGGCTAAACAAAACAGCAGCGGTGAAATAACTAAGGAATGGAGGACAACATTGTTTAGTCACTTTACACAAACCAAGAAACCATTAATTGACAATAAATGGATTGATTTAGGCTATACCTTGGAGTGGTTGTGTTCTCACACCATCTCCCTCTCGATACATAGCTCGTCGCTTCAGCACATGCCCTTAGCCTGGATAGTAACAAAATAATGATCTACTAAGTAAAATGATAATGAAACAATGTCTGTGCACTATGTTACTCAGTACACCCAGTAAGGGAAAAGCTAAAAACACAAAACCAATAAGACCCATGGTCAGAAGAGCCACAGCCAGGCCAGCATCACTCAACAGCCATGTTTGATAGACTGACTGCAGGGCCTTTTATACTCAACCTGATTGGCAATGAGGAAGTGACCACTGAGTCTCAAGTGCTCAACTCTAGCTGCCTGGCTACACATGCAACGACAAATTATTTTTCAGACATAAAAGCCTTGTACCACTCTGCTGGTATACCATCGCTTCCTGGTGTTTTATTGTTCTTAAGCCTGCCTGTTGCTTCTTCCAATTAGTAGAGTACTAAGTAGGCCGGGCACAGGTCTAGTTTAGATCAAATCATGATGGAGAAGTGACATACTGTATACTGCATGGCCACTTTGATATGTACACCTCTATTCTCTATTAGAAATCAAATGTAATGCTAATTACAGGTACTCTACGAACCACTTGCCTTACATGCAATTATATAGGCCTATATACTTATTTGTCCAATGAACAACATTATGAGAAAAATCAAGCACAGATTTTTTTATGCTTTATTGTTTTCCATCTCAGGCTGTAGAGAGGACAAATCTCCATTACACGTATTTGCTACCATGTGTGTCCCTCTGTAACCTCTTACTACCATCCTTCACCTTCAAATGCAAGATTGAAGTTTGAAGAACCTAAAGTTAAAACAACCATATACCGGTAATCTTCTGTGTACAGGAAAAATAAAAAACGGATCCAAAACAAAACAATATGATTTCTTAATCATTTCACCAAAAACATTTATAACAATCTATGACTGATATAAAAATAACACTGCCTGTCAGTTATGTAACATAAGAGGATTACATAGAATTACATTGGATTAAACGGCCTGACTTAGGCCAATTGAATTTACCTATAACTTACTCCTGAGGAATGTTTTTCTTGGACTAAGTCACAAAACCATGTGACTTAGGCCAAAACAATGGCCTATTTTGGCCTAAGTCACACTCTTGAGGTCCCTTTAATAAATGGGGTGGGATCAGCATGATCCTTTTCAATTAGGACTTTGGCACTTTTACCTATCTATAATCATAATAGATCATAAATATTAATATTGATAAAAGTTTATATTACTAAATAAAAAGTTGGTATGACTGAACAATATGGCGTAAAAATGACATGATACACAAGTGTTGTCAGTATGGGCATTTTAGTCAAATTGATTAAATACAACACAGTAGGCCTACATACATATATAGGTACAGCAGCAACCTGATGCCAGATATTCACATGTAGACTGGAAATGTGCTTTTTTCTAAAAAAAAAAGGTGCAAGGCCAGACTACCAGTGGATCAAACATTTATAAGCCTCTATCCCTGAGAATACAAGATACCTGAATCCATATTTGATCTAATAAATCATATACGAGACAAATTTGGTAAAGAAGAATGATGTTAGATTATAGAAACAGGAAAATATGGGGAACGATAGGCATAGGCTGAGGAGTGACTGACATTGTCTTCATTGTTTGCACTGTCTGAAGGTACATTATTTTTACTTAAGTAAAAGTATCAATACGGCAAAGTTTGTAGATCGGCTATTTTCAAATGGTATGGTATATGGTATGTTTTTAACAACAATCAAAATCTACAAAGTAACTAGTAGTAACTAATGTTACTACTAGTAACATTAGTTACTAGTAGTAACATTAGTAACATTAGTGGAGTAAAAGAAGAGATGTAGTGAGATGTAGTGAAGTAGAAGTAAAAGTACTGAAAATCGGAAATACTCCACTAAAATACAAAATAATACCTCAAAATACCGTAATAAAGTACAGTACTTGAGTAAAAGTATTAAAACAGGTACTTTACACCACTGGTGGTGTCCTATGTGTGCTGACATCAGATTGTAAGTGTGTTTGACGGAGTCCCTGGTGAACCCAGATGACATGGCCTGGGGCAGGTGCTTTCTCGAAGGGCATGGAAGTGGTGAAGCGAAGTGAAGGAAGGCTCAGATGATACCATACTTGGCCAACTCGTTCAGCTCCAGGTGATTGAATGCCTCCCAGGGGCAAATAACAGTGATGTCTGCAGAGAAAAAATAAAATAAAAAGTAGATTTAGTTGTCAGTCAGCAGGTCTCAGTAGATCACAGCAATGTATTAAAGGTGTTCAAACAGTTGGGTTAGGGTAAGGAACTGTAATGTGGATATTGTGTTGTGTATAAGGGTTTACATGACTTTTTCCCCCTTTTCTCATCTCCTTTGTTCTTTTTTTCCCTTCTTTACATATCCTTTATTTCTTTTAAAGATTTTATTTCACTATTTGCACTGCCATTTGTGTGTGTGTGTGTGTGTGTGTGTGTGTGTGTGTGTGTGTGGGGGGGGGGGTTATGTGAACAATTGTTGTATAAATACTTTTGTCAAATAAGAAAATTAATAAAAGTTTTTATATAAAAGAGTTGGAACAACAGATGTTCAGGAGGCGGAGGAACACACCTTGACCCGACCCTTCACGCCACTCTCCGCCCTCCACACCAACCTACCTGACCCTATTTATACCAGCCCAAAACCACCCAGAATCCTTTATGCTTTTCGTATCCCTCCTCCACCCCCGTCACCACCTCAGCCGCATCCCCTATACCGCTCCATCCCCTTGTTTCGTCCCTCGCTCTGCCTCTCTATCTCTCTCCCTCTCTCCTTCTCCCCTTCCTTCCACAGGTACCTGCAGGGGGATGAGTCTATGCGTGCCCAAAGACTCCAGGGTCGGCGACCCCCCCGGAACCTATACGCCCCCACCTTTACATTCATTCATTTTTGTCAATAAATCCCTTAAACTTTCTCAATGGTGTGTTCATTCCGACTAGTGAACATATATATATATTTTTTTAGAAGAAAAAAAGCATAAACAGCACACTCACCTGTGCCCAAGCCCTCCATTCCTGGGATATCATCACCAAAGCTAAGAAATACATAAAATAAAGAATTAATTACCATTACCCAGACAGATAACCAAATTAATGTGACGAGTCTGACCTTCTGAACAAAGCGACAAAAGAATGTACAGGTATTAATTAGTCTTACCCAGAGACTCCTTTCTTTGGCGGCTTGCTTTTGAACTGACGGGTCTGCCTCTGCTTGAACTTGGCTGGTATCTTGCGTGGGGTAGCAGGGCCTCCGGATATTTTGGTGGCCATGTTGCTGTCCCTTCTCCTCTGTGTTCCTACTTCTTCTCCCTTATCCTCCTCTGCCATTTTGAATTGTTAATGTCCTGTGGGCTCCGGAGTCGTCGGCAATAATATCTTTTTCATTTGGCAAAGAGAGAGAGAGAGAGAGAGAGAGAGAGAGAGAGAGAGAGAGAGAGAGAGAGAGAGAGAGAGAGATAAACAATGAATTCATTATTAATTAATTCATTCATCCATTCATTCTGAATTAAAGAGATATATCACTTTGGAGGGGGGAAAAGGGTAATTGTATCGTCTACTACTCTACTCAGACTTTTGTGAACGCCTTGGACAGTTTTTAAGTTGCTCAATTCAGATTTAGATATTTGATATTCCTAATTTTACCAGACACGCCCCCTTCATATACAAACCCATTGTAACTTCAAACTCCATTTTAACCATGTTAGATTAAAGGTTAAAAACTAAAACATGATCATCAGGTACTATGATTATACTAGGAGGAAGATTTCTTTCAAAAAAGTGTGCAGAAAGTGTTAAAATTATGTTTTTATGTGGCCACACCCACCAGTTCATTAAGTATGCCTGGTTTTCACTTAGCACCACCCACCTGAAATTAAGCCTCGCCCATAGCTGTTGTAATGTGGGAGGGGTTAGGGTTATGATGACACTAAAATGGTGTTATTTCAATTGGGCCTTTTGACTCAAAGGCTTTAGGGAAGACATATTTGAATATTATAACCACACCTGGGGGTCTATTAGAGTAATGTTAACTCCATAGACACATACAAAACAGAGTACAAAACATGGCACTCCATCTTTAAAAAGGCAAAGCTTATCATTGCTATAGAGTGTTTCTTCAATAACAGGGGTCTCTGTCTCTCCAGCTCTCTAATAAACAGAAATACATTTTCAGGTGGGTTGCCTTGGCAACAATCAGGAGAGAGTAGCAATTTACCCACTTCAGTTTCTTAGTGTTCCGGTGCTAAATTTGTCAGCTCAGTTCTTTGTGTCATCACTTCCAATTTCACTTATTTATCCTGCATCCTGTATGTATTCTCTGTCCTGATTGGATAAAGTCTGTATCTGAATAAATGTTCTGCTTACTAAAGAGCTGGAGAGACAGGTAGATACCCCTGTTTTAACACTTATTTTAACTAAATAAAATAACTTTAATTTGAGGTATGCAGCCTCTTTCACCTACTGTATGTCTGACAGACAGTACAGGTTTAAATCCTCTTACTGTTATGAGTGTTAGGCAGGATTTACTTTCATATTTTAGATTTAATACGTCAGATGGATTGCCTTGGACAGTGTTCCTTGAGGATGACCCAATTTCCGTAATCCCTTTCTCTAATAAATCCACCCCGCCCTCCCCAACACACATACCCTCTCTGTATCAAGGTTAATCTTGTTGGGAAAAGACAGTAGATATGCTGACTATGCAGTATGCACTGCCTGCGAGTCTAACTGATCAATCCTCTCACCTTGCCCTCTTTACAATGAATTCATGAACATAGAAATGGACCAAGTGTTTGGGGATTCATGCAAGGAATGAGTCATAACCAAATGGGTGGTCAAACTACAACAATAGCTTACTTTGTACTGGAGATCATTCTAATAAAAAGCAGTTTTGTTTATAATAGAATCACACTTCATACACTTATATAAAGTATACAGCATTTTAAGCTAATTTAAATGGAATATTCTCCTGATTGTGCAATAACAGCACAACTGTAATTATTGTCTTTCCAAAAGTAGTTGAGATCAATACTTCATCAATCATCAAAGAAGATGTGAGTCAATTACAAGAGTAGCCGTACCGTGCACTACTAGCAATTGGTTATTGTCCACACCTGGTAGTCAGTGCAATTCTATTGAATTCCTTGCTTGCAACTATGTCAAATCCCCAGTCCTCAGTGTACAAATCCACCCCCTTCGTTTAATTACTTGCACACACTCAGTGTTAAATGACCACTGAGCATGGTGAATGCAGTGTATGGTTGGTAAATGTACTCACCAGCTGTCTAGCTGAAGAATGTATACGAGAGTGGAGAGTGGAGAGAGTGGAGGCTCTCCAGCAGATGTGCGGGCGACATACTAGAAGCAGGGTTAAGCCTTTATATGGCTCTGCAGATTATGGATGGATGCACCGCCTACCAAGTCTGATCCACCTGTAGAATAGCCTCGCTGCCTCGGAAACCCAGACGTTTTATTTCCTGGAAGACCTGTAGAACAACACAAGCTTATTAGTTAGGGGATATTCATAAAACCTGGGAATACATTTCTTACCAAGAATTTTCTTCACCAATGTGTTTGTAAAGGTGTCTACTAACATATCCCACATTGGTTTATATTCAACCACCCTAGGGGAATTTTTGACAGCTGCTGAAAGTTGGGGTACCATATACAACCATTATAAGGCAAAATGTTCTAAATTTCATTATGCTTTAAGTAACATGTCACGTGTCAAACTAGGAGGTTTTCATCATTCTGAATCCATTCCAAGCATTAGTTTTTCACGAAAAACACAAGGCCATAGACGTCATCACAAATGTGATGAGGTCAGCACATTTGGGCACATTTGGGCAAGTGTCTATGGCCGTTTTTAGCCCAAGGAGTGTTTTTCATGCAAAAATGTCCCTAAAAATGGCCATAGCCATCATCACAAATGTGATGAAGTCAGCACATTTGGGCATATTTGGGAAAGTGGCTATGGCCAACTAGGGGTCAAACTAGGGGGTTTTCATGATTCTGAATCCATTCCAAGCATCAGTTTTGCACAAAAAACACTCCTTGGGCTTAAAAAGGCCATAGACGTCATCACAAATGTGATGAGGTCAGCACATTTGGGCACATTTGGGCAAGTGTCTATGGCCGTTTTTAGCCCAAGGAGTGTTTTTCGTGCAAAGCAAATGCTTGGAATGGATTCAGAATGATGAACACATCCTAGTTTGACACGTCACATGCTATTTAAAGCATAATGAAATTTAGAACACTTCCATATATTGGCTGTTGATGGTACCCCAACTTTCAGCAGCTGTCTCAAATTCCCATAGGGTGGTTGAATATAAACCAATATGGGATATGTTAGTAGACACCTTTACAAACACATTGGTGAAGAAAATTCTTGGTAAGAAATGTATTCCCAGATTTGACTGGCAATACTGATAATATTCCCTGACTATATTCAGTGATGTGAAATAACAACAACAACAACTTTAAGGTATAGCACATGGTGTATAGCTATACACCAATAGTTATTTGGATAGGTATGTCAGGTTCACTGTCATGTCATTTAGTAGTTTGGATTGGTAAGCATTGAAGTAGCAAAGGTTTTAAACATAATTATGGTTTTCACTAGGGATGTCCCGGTACACTTTTTTTGTTTTCCGATCCGATACAACAATTTCTGTATTAGCCGATAGCGATACCAAATACCGATAACAGAGAATAATATTTATAATTTAGCCATCTAGCTATATATCTCGTGTTGTGTTAATAGCAGACTTCTGACTCAAATGTGCAATTGCAGTTTGGGCAACTCAAAAACAAACTCCACATGCCCCAACATTTTATTTACCCTGTGTCGGATCGGTGGTTAGACTGGCATATTCACCAATACCGATATGACCCGATATATATTTAATATAATTATATTAAATAGGAATACTTTGTAAAACATAGCACCGGACAGTGAGTGGGGAGATGGCTACCAGCAGAAACTATACCTCGGTTAATTCTAGGAACCACCTCAGTTAATTCTAGGAACCACCTCGGGTAATTCTAGGAACCACCTGTAGAACAACGCAAGCTTATTCAGTGATGTGAACAACTTTAAGGTATAGCACATGGTGTATAGTTATACACCAATAGTTATTTGGATAATTCTTGAAACCACCTCGGTTAATTCTTGAAACCACCTCTGGTAATTCTTGTCCATTGATTCTGAAAATAAAACTGAACTGATCTGTCTGGTCATGCTGATTCCCTCTAAGCCAGATGGCATCATGTGCCCAGGTGAGGTGACGAGGTCTTTGCAAGGTATTAATGAGGGACGAATATAGGGCAGTGGGTGTGGTTTTCTGGTTCCACTGAAAGATCTGTCATTCATTTTTCCCATAGAGATTTACAAGAATCATAAAACCTTTGATTCTGTGAAAATAATTAAAATAAAACTGCTGAAGGGGTATTTATTAAACGTATCTTATACAATTAAATTATTGGATGGCTTGATTCTAGGCTTAAAAGCTTCATGGGAAAAATGAATGGCCTATTTCTCAGTGGAACCAGAAAACCACGCCCACTGCTATGCCTAACAAGACAACTACTGTATGAGGAATAGAACCAAGCCAAAATATAGTATTACATTACTATTACTATTACAGTATTGACTGTTTGGTCGGTTAGTGGTATATTAAAAGATATTAACAATTACGTAAACGGTCAAGTTGTGTTCAAGGCAGGTCTGACTGATTATGGTGCTGTAGCTTCAATGCAGTTCCACTAACAATGGAACATTACAAGTTATGAACATTTTCAAATTCCTTCACTTGGGTGACATGTAGAGCTCTGGGAGATAGGCTTAATTGTTAATCAAGAACGTAATGTGTGACGCGCTACAAGCAGCTGCATGGGCACTTATAATCTCACTAAACCATTAGTGTTCTAACATTGCTAACAAAAAGTCAAGTAAATTGTGCCTCCAATACCTGCACAGCAGAAACACTGCAACACTGTCTGTCTGGTCTCTGCTCTATATGTAGTGTCTTGAGACAACTTGTTGTGATTTTGCACTTCAATGTCATTTTAAACATAAACCAGTTTATTACACAACTGTCCCCTGATAAAATATGAAATTGATTCTTAAGGTGATTGAACATAATTATTCAAAATCAACCACGGAATCATTCAAATATCTAATGGCATTACTATTCCTTAAAAGGAACCCTGGCTAATAAGACAAATATATGCTTTAAAACATTATACTATAACTCAAATTAAATGATGTCCATGTGTGGTCCAGCCCTATGGAATATATGGAATGCACGTGCTAATATAAAGTATTAGTATAAAGTACTTAGGAAGTATTACGTTCTTTTTTATTAGCATATGCATCCCATATAGGGCTAGACCATATGGGCATATGACATCATCAACTTGTGCCCGGAGGCCGGAGCAGTTACTATTGAGTGAAATATTCTCTATTTACGAAAGAAATAAAATACTTAAGGTGTTTTTATTTTAGTTGTAGAGGGCAAGTATAATATTTTAAGGCATATTTGATTAGCCAGGGATCCTTTAAAAAGGGCATTAGCATAATTTCATAAACAAGCACAACGGTGCATTTATTTATTTTATAAATAAATGTTTATTCATAACTTAGAGATACTGAAGTCTTTTTATGGTCATTCGTCATCCAGTCATGATCATCTCACACAATAAATAAATAAATAAATACATTGAGTGAATGAAAAGGTCCCTAAACTGACAACTAGGGCACTTTTCAAGTGGAACTGAAAGAAAGTAAATTAATTTTGGCACTGTCAGCGTGATTTAAAACTAAAACTCAGTATTTCTGTAGGCTAGTTTTTATATTTTCTTCCTAACATCATGGGTCTCAAATATCAACAACAAGCTTTAAAACAATTACCAGCCAATCTTATATTTTAAATAAAAAAAATGGTTAATATGATGCAAAATAGATGCCAAGTTGGTTGGCCAAATAGTCATACCTACTTAGTTACCACGGACAATATTGTCTGTACAATTTAGGCATTTAGCAGAATTGTACAATTTAGGCATTTAGCAGACGCTCTTGATCCAGAGCGACTGTAAATCAATATTATCTACTGAGGTATCGGTGTGTTCAAACCTAACCATGACAAAGTCAAACGTGCATGACATATTAATGCCCTTGACAAGTTTGTCAAAAAACAATGACATCCACATTGGAGCCAGTGTAAAAAAAGTGCATACGCAATGTCAGAAGGTAAAACTGTCAACCCTAATTCCATAAAACACAATTCACTCCCATTCATATAAGCCACAACTAAATGTGTAGGTTACTGATTCATCAATTAATTTAAAAAAATCGAGGTCGACACATATGCGATCTCATTTCTAAATTTGAGCAAGAATTCGTACATTAGTTGGCTGTCCAATTCATTTTAGTTAGGCTCATGCTTTTGCTACAAGAGAGACTTTATCAGCCAACCGTTCCCGGGATCGCATCGGGACTGATTAAAGTGTACTCAGAATACGGATCGCTGCAATGTGAAAGCATCCACTACAGTTGAATGAAGTGTACTCGGATACGGATCGCTGCAATGTGAAAGCATCCACTACAGTTGAATGAAGTGTACTCGGATGCAGAAGAATCAAGGCCAATGTGAATCATGGCCAGCGGGGACCAGGCAACCGTATTCGGGAACAGTTCAAATCGGAATCAGTGTGAATCAGTAAGAGAGGTTTAAGTCTAGCACTTTGATGTCGTCTGTTTCTTTAAAGCCACAGTAGTTGGCTCCAGGTGCCACATTCTTTATGTACTGTAGTAATGTTCAGCAACTACAGACTATAAAGACAATAAATATTTTCATGGAATAAACTAAAGAGAATTGTGAGAATCATGATCTCAATTCTTGTGGAGGAAAATCGAGATTCACATTTGAGCAAGAATCGTGCAGCACTAGTGCATGTCATGGTTTCTTCAGCAGTCTGATCTCCATCTTGAGGTAGGCTTTGAGGTTCTCATCCTGGACGTTCTCCTCGATGGCAGCGAGCGCCTTGTCCCCCCCGTCGTGGTAGTATGCCAGGAGCTGCTCCGCGTGCGTGATCCAGACACAGTTGTGACAGCCGCTCATGCAGCAGTGTGTGGGGGATGGCGGGGGTCCCTTGTCCGGTGACCAACTGGACTGGACCAACTTGTTGGGTTCAGAAGAATCAACGTTCTTGGTAGGGGCGTTTTGTGCCGGAGGAACGGCTTTATCCGGTCCTGTATAGATAGTCCCACTGCTGTGTAAGCCTCTTCGCCATGACTGTTGAGAGCAGCAACAGAACCGTTGCCTCATCTGTGGAAATGAAAAAAGGAAGAAAAAATAAGAATAATGCTTCAGTTACTGTAGTTAGCAGTTACAGTATGTTATGTCTTACCTTGACATTGGGGATACAAGCACAGTAATACACATGGACCAGGGACAGTCACATACATTATTTCTCTCTCTAATGGCACAATTTGAGTGGCAAAAGAAAGACTGCAACCTTCCTAGTCCGAACCCAGAGCAACCCAAATGCCAAGTAAAAAACAACAACAACCACAACTGTTGTATTATAGTGTTCTGATACTTGGTACTGTGTTCGGATATGTACTTGTATGTATGGTGTACTGCCTGCCTGAATGGTAACATAAGAGTGGAGCTGTGTTAGAGCTGAAGGCCGAGCTGCTGGCAGGCAATGATTGTGATGTCTAGTCTGTGACGTCATTAGGACATGAAGTATCCAAGATATATATGCTTCTGTAAGTGGAATAAACCTGGTGAACGTTTTGATGTGACCAAGTCTCGTGTCATGTTAATCTTCTCCCGGGCCGGCCTGTCTGTCTGTCCGCCGCCGAACCATGGAAATGCCAACCGGGTCGTCACACACCAGAACCAGACGAGGGTCCAATACGTAGAAGACAGTTTATCATAACAAATGGTGTCAGTTAAGTGGGACCAGATGCAGGAGGTGAGTCACTTCATATTTTACTCTTCATCTAGAGAAAAAGTGCCTCTCCTCTTGCCTGGTAACATGTAGGTTATGATGCAGGGTTTACCTTAGTTAAACCTTGTCTTTTTTTTTCGTTCCCACAAGATTACATGCTTCCAAATTTCATTGGTATAGACCCTAAGTGGTAATTTAACATTTAGGAGACTTATACAGTTTTTTTTTTTTTTTTTTAGTGACGTGACAGAGTTAAGAGATAAGACTGTTTGGGTTCAAGCAGCAATATGGTTAGAGTCCATATATAAGCCTAATGAGGTTCATTAGCAAAAGACTGCGTAGTTAGATACGCGCAGCAATATGGTTAGAGTCCATATTTAGTCTGACGTTTGGTACGCCAGCAGAGATTATTACACTTTCCTTGTAGAGGTCAGTGGCCTCAGTGATGCATCGCAGCTGAGGTTATAAGCCGGATGAATAGCCTACTTTGTCCGCACAACAGCTGTGAGTATACGCTGCAGTCTGTTGTTTTTATAAATCTGTTAGATGTTGTCTAACAGGGTACGTCTGTGAGATAAGCGTACTAAGCCTGTGGTGTGTTTCCCACAGCAAACTTTAGTTACACTCTGGTCATAGTCAAAAGTCACTGCTAGATTTAGCTACCAATTTCAAGGTAGCAGAGATAAGGGCTGGTGTGTGAACAGACATCGTTTGAGCATTCCATGTGGTTGTCAATTCTTTTGTGTTTTGTGTTTTGTGTCTTGTCGCAAATGGACAGTCAAAGTTAAGCTACCCCCAGAAAGAGGGGTGGACATGTGCAAGTAACGTGACGTTGTGTTTCCGTGTCACGCTTTAAGAATACACAGTAGTTGCTACATTCATCCAAATATGCCAAGGAAATGGGCATATAAGAGTGGTTTAACGTGTTATCCCTGGGGTTTTCATATAACACTGGCATGCTGCTGAGCTACACTCTGTGTATTGAGTTGAATGTTAAGCGATTACAAAGTTAAAACAACCCCTAACCTAAGGGGGCTGATGGATTGAATAAGTGAAATATTAATCAGTATTCAGTGAGACAAAGGCGCATTTCTGTTTCATTTCACTTAAATGAGTGTGCAAAATAGCCGATCTACCAGTGCTATAAATAGCCAAAAACGGAGTGTTAAGAAAGGTCTCCAGCCTATTAATCAGAAGGCAGCAGAAGCTGCTATATATATATTGGTGTTTATATAAATCAAATATAAGCGCTGGAGAATCAAGTGTAAAATGTACCTTGTATGGCAGAAATATAGTAATCTAATGTTTGATTAGTGTAAAGTGTCTATTTAGCCTGCCCTGTGAGCTGGAAAAGTCATTACACCAAAACGCACTCGAAAGAAAAGGAAGGCCTTAAAGTATGGACCAGAAGCGCATATAAAGTTCTGAGAAAGCTGTAAGCGTTTTGGTTGGTAGAGCCCGTTAGAGACACGGGTCATCTTTTCTGTTCAACATCGTGCCATGGACGGGAGAGCGCTGAGGCGTACCCATGGTAGCCTGTTGATACTTTTCCCCAGCACACTCAGGCCTTATCAGAAGAAGAGAGAAGCTATCTCTTTTCTCACTGGAAAAACTTCCCCCACAGTCAGAGAGAATCACTCCCTCACGAATCCAAGGTAATAGCAACAGGACGGGAGAGCGCAGAGGCTTGCGTAACCATGGCAACTTGGTGATTTCTTTCACCAGCACACAGGCCTTATCAGAAGAGGAGAAGCTATCTCTTTTCTCACTGGGCCAAGGGAGGAAAGCCGAAAGAGCAGTGTTGTGAACTTGTTTATAAACCTCCCCCACAGCAGTCAGCTAGTAAGAATCACTCCCTCACGAAGCCCAAGGTCAATAAGTAGCTCTCAGTATGAGAGCTAATAATCACTGAAAAAGCAAATATAGGCCTGGTATGATTTGGCACATGTATTGTGCGTATAATTAAATAATATAATAATAAAAGGATATCCTTAAAATAAGGATTAGATGTGCTATAAAGTTTTTTTTGAGGAAAAGTTTGCAACTCAGTATGCACGCTGTAGCATAGAAGCGGAGACATAGAACTCATCTTTTCTGTTCCGCACCTCGGGCGCTCAAGATGGCTTGCCATGGTAACTTGTCGAGACCTTATCAGCAGAGACAAGCACTCTCTGACCCACAGTTGAGAAGAGAAATTCTCAATGGGCCAAGAGAAAAGCCGGGAGAGCGTTGGCGCAGATAACTTCCCCACACAGCAAAAGAGTCCCTTCACGGAGTGTGTTATCTCTTATCTCATTAAGCCAAGGTCATATACATGTATGCTCAGAGAGGAATAGACCCTTCATTATGCCAAGTTAGGAGACTGAATGGAATTCAGTCAAGATATTAAATGGGACAAATGAAAACATATTATAGCCATAAACATAATGCCATGACATTTAGGAGCATAAGGAACAACGTGGTGATGAGACATTGACCACTGGACATAAGTGAAGTAAACAAATAAACTAAGTGTATTTATCTGGAGTGAAATAGATCTGCAGTGAAAGTTAAATAAAGTTGGACTGGTAGTTCTTGTGACTTGACAGAGTTTGGAAGAAGACTGCGTTGTGTTTGACGCAGCAATATATAATGTATAGCACAGCAGCTGAAAGTTGTCCCTGCTGTGTTTGGTTCATTTAATCTGTTAGATGTTTCTAACGGGGTACGTCTGTAATACAGGGATATTCACAGAGTGCGTACTAAGCCTGTGGTGTGTTTTCTCACAGCAAACAGTTACACTCTGATCATTTGTATTACAAAGTCACGGTAGATAGAACATATTAGGGACCCAACTGAGGTATCAGTAGAGAACTAAAAATAACAGATCTACAAGCTCGATAATGGCCGTAACATATTAGGGACCCAACTGAGGTATCAGTAGAGAACTAAAAATAACAGATCTACAAGCTCGATAATGGCCGTAACATATTAGGGACCCAACTGAGGTATCAGTAGAGAACTAAAAATAACAGATCTACAAGCTCGATAATGGCCATAGGGCCTCGTTCACTAAGTGTCATAGCTCAAAATTGGCCAGGTTAAGTACATTTACTTCAAGTTTAAGTAGTAT
Organism: Protomyctophum bolini; assembly: GCF_963924005.1. Taxonomy (NCBI): domain Eukaryota; kingdom Metazoa; phylum Chordata; class Actinopteri; order Myctophiformes; family Myctophidae; genus Protomyctophum; species Protomyctophum bolini. The sequence continues at coordinate 12,117,710 of NC_137879.1, read as the reverse complement.
GTATCAAGAAATGTAAGCTAATACAGGAAGGAAAATTAGTAATTATTCCGTTATAATGCAGTAATTGGTGGAGTTCCAGTCAAAATACAATCATTAGACAGCTTTTTAGGTTGCACCAAATCCATGATCCCAAATTTAGAGTCCCAATTATGGAGGGGGGGTGTGTTGAATATGAATCAGACAGGCCTGAAACAGATATAGGTATTTTATCAAACTAGTAAGTGCCATAATGGAAATGACTCAGGTAGGACAGGATATTTTAAGCGAGTCAGCCTGGGAGGCCAGGTCAGATTCAAGATGTGTCAGCCTGAGGTCAGTTCATATTGTAGGTGCAGTCAGGAGGCACCATATGTGTGTAGTTTTCTCATACAACTACACACACACACACACACACACACACACACACACACACACACACACACACACACACACACACACACTAAAAGGAAGTATAAGATTAGTCAACATTTATATTCAAAAACATTTTGGTAAAACTGCCACATTCAAAAGAAAGCCTAAGGGGTGTTAAAGAATGTTTGGCCTTCCCATTTTTTGTCACATCTAAAAGCTGAATCGTCATCTGCCCACCCAGCCAGCACTCACCCAGCCGAAGGGGGGGTGAACTTCAACCAGAAAGACAAGTAGGGAGGGGGATTGGGCTCCCCTGAACCTAGTTGTCAACAGGGGACGGTGGAATCGTGAGGTTCCGAGGGCACGTTAAAGATTTTCTATAGTGCTGGGGAGAGCTACTGAAGGCCTCCGTGTCTGATGAAGGGTGAGTACACCCTACCGTGGTATCCTCTAGTCAGCGCACTCGTCGGCAGTAACTCGCAGGCGATGCGTGGTACGTGGGCGACAGCCCACACCTAGCAGAGGGTTCGTACGAGACGGCCTCTGTGAATAGGCAAGGCCAGTGAAAACGGTCAAAGTTCGAATAACCCATAGCTACGTGGGCTTCGGATCAGACCGTCGGGTTCCTCCTGGGTTTCTAACCGTCACTACGGGATCAAGGAGCTCGCTATCGACTGCGTCTCTGGCCGGTGGGGTCACAATGGAATTAAGTCCAAGCCAGTTGCTTGAAAGATAGAACTGGTGGCTTCCGTGCTCCGCTCAATGTACAGTCAAGCCGTTGTTAGCCGAAAGCGAATGAGTTAGTAGGCGAGCAGCGCTCTTTGTGATCGGCTGCCTTTGAAAAGAAGGGGCCGGGAAGCAAGGAGGCTTGAGTTCTCTGTCCAGGGTTGCCTGGGGGGAGACCTCAGGCGGAAAGGGGTCCAGCCCTGGACAGCGCCCTTCATCAGGGAAGTCCGAAGGACCTAAGTGACAATGACTTTTTGTCCTAAGAGTGGATGCCGAGAGACATTTTGTGGAGTTTTACCACTGAACATTTGTTTTTGCACTGAACTTTGGGGTTTTTGCATCTCACTTCTGCATGTCACTTCCATCACGTGACTACAGGAAGTGTTGTGTCGGGGGGACACATTGATGTCATGCGTTTTGTGTGTTGAGACCACACTAAATTGAACAATGAACATTTGGGGTTTTTGCATCTCACTTCTGCATGTCACTTCCATCACGTGACTACAGGAAGTGTTGGGGTCATATCTACAGCAACAGCGGAGTACGATGTGGAATGGGAATCCTAAATATTTATTTTACCAGTTTTATGATGGAATTAGGCAAAGTGTGGCAAGTTATTTTTCACATTTAGAGGTGGAACAGCTCAGGGGCACATACTAATGTGCACACACGCACACACGCACGCACACAGAAAGATAGACAACAGGGTGTGTTTGGTCTAGGAAGAAGTGCCTGTTCAAAGGGAGGTACGCGCGTACGTGTGTGCATCAGGGTAGATTTGACATTTTTTGGTTGTATTTAAAGGTCAATAAGCCAAGTATTTCATGACGTAAAGATATAGTGCTAATTCATCCTTTAGCCAAAAAAATGTTGGTGCAATTTATAAGCTCAGCTGTAATCCATTTGGAAGGGAACTCCAATAATAAAATAAAATATAAAACCAATACTGTATAGATCCTAGGCCCAGTCAATAGTGAATTACAAGTAAGTGTGTCTCATTGGGTTAGACCAACTTTAGTCCTATAAAGTCCGGATAAGTAAGGGCAAATGTGGAGACTAGGGAGAATAGAAAAGTTTAAAATAATAACCACAGTGTATTAAATTAGTACAGGACTACAGCACATACACCCTATATAACATATACCGGTAGGTCCCATTCAGTAGATACACCTGTGAAGGAGCGGATATATGCTCACGAATAAATCGATCTTGAGACAGACGATTTTGTTTTGGTGTTTTGGGACAATGTTATGGTAAGGTTAGACAAAATAGGTGTGTAAGCGTTTGTGTAGTAAGATAGTCAGTGCACTAATCTAGTCAACAGGCCTGAAATAATTTGTATTAAACATTAAGTGTGGTTAGGAAAAAAACCCAAGTCGAGTTTATTAATTACTAAGTTCAAGTTGTTAGGGTAACCCCAGAAACGATGCTCAGCAGAGTAGGCTGTAGAGTAGGCTGAACGGGCGCTTCTTGTCAACCTACAACATGGACGCATGTTTTGTGGGAGGAGTGAGAGAAGGGTGCGTATTCGGTTCAAATAAATAAAGGATTTAAATGAAGTGTGATTCAGCATAGAAAAGGCCAAATTATGAAAGGTCCGTCAAGCTATAAAGGACCAGGGAAAGAATATGGTCAAAAGAGTTGGAGGTATGGACTGGTGTGTGTGAATTGTTCATTAGATATTTTAGGGGGGTCCACCATGTGTAGTCCTTAAGAGTGGACTGTCTAACCCTAAGCTAACCCTAATATATTTCTATTTCCACAGACACACACAGGAATGCAGTCATGATGAACCAGGACCTGAGTCTGCTGAATAACTATCATTCATGTTTTTATGTCCCCAACCCGCCGGTTGTATGAAATGTGTCTGGTTAATTGTGTTTCAAGAGGGCAAATACAAATTTTATTTGCATGTGCAAGGGCAAATGGTCTGAAAGAATTAACAAATTAACCCATAACAATTGAGTGTCTGTGCTTGGTGTCTTGTTGTGGTAAAGCAAGGCCCTGTTAGCTTATCTTGTTTTGAGAACACAGAGAGCTCTGTAGAAATTGTTTTACACAGAGCAGGTGGCCCACATGGAGTGGAGGTGCAGGAAAGCACCAGTGTCAGGGGTCATTCATGTAAGTATAGACACGTCACATGCTCAAAAATACACATTTAGAAATTTTAATTGTATTATTATTCCCCTTGGATGGGTGATTGATTGATTGACGGAATATTGATGAAGTAAAATCAATATAGTATAAGGATGGGATATGAAGCTCCCACGCACACACACACAGTATGCGTGTGTATCTTTGTTCTGTTTGGGGGGGGGGGAACCCAGTGCTTTTCAGTTTTGTCCACAGGAGACGGACAGCAGACGGGAAAATACAGAAATTGAGTGGGTTTCCGGCCCCAGGACTGGTGTATCACCAGGTCCAGAAGGCCTAAGCGTTCAGCCGGGGAAGGGAGATCGCCTCGGGCATAGAACACGACCAAGGGTCTGACAGAAGGGCCTGCGCACGGCCTACAGCAGGGCCAGACCACGGCCTACAGCAGGACCATCACATCGCCACTACGGCCTACAGCAGACCAGCATGACGGTACTGCAGACCCCCGGTAGGTCTGCAAGAGGGCCAGACCAGCCACCGGACGCAGGCCGCGTCCTGCAAGGGTCTGCATCTGACAGGTCACACGTCGGCAGGCCAGGAGGGTCTGTGTCGGCCTAGACCGCAGTGACGCAAGTGTGCCATTTGAACAACGTCCTATGACCATTTTCCAGGTCTTGAACTCATGAAGGAAATAGGAAATAGTCACATTGTGACGAAGACCTATTTTGCTCAGACAATATGAGACAAGCATGGATACTGATCCTGGATCAGAATGAGCGCGAGATTTGTTTGCGCGCGATGTTTATGGAGTAAGCGGGATGCTATATCATCAACAATGCACGGCCAGGTCTATATGACGCAGGCTGGTGCGGACAAGTCCATATGCATCGGCGCACTATCTGATGGATGCGGTACGGGACAATTGCGCGCGGTCGCCAAAATGGAGAACTGTTGCCTGGGCTCTGTGCGAACTGTTGCTTGGGCTCTGTGCCATATCGGTTCCAGTAAGTCTTGAACATTTTCTGTTGAGTAAGCCAGTTCGGGAACATTTTGGGAGTAGGTTCTTGGACGGTTGGAACCTTTTCGGGAGTAGGTTCTTGGACGGTTGGAACCTTTTCAGTTTTGTCATGCGATGGTTCTTGGACGGAGTTCCTGGACGATTGGAACATATGTTCTAACATTTTCTTTTTATTAGATTAATGACTGGTTTCTTGTGTCTCAATGTCAAATATGTGTTTATTTGCTGTCATTACACACTGTCCCTATACATGACACCCACACATTCCCCTGTAGGAAAGAGGGCCTCCAGAGATACGGGAGGCAGGCATACTGCAAGTGTGGAGTGGTATAAAAGAGTGGTTAGATGTAGGGGCAATGGTCAGTTATAAATGTCAGAGATGGTTGCCTTGGTCCAGTCCAGGTAAAGACAGGCTGTACTTCCGTCCCAGACAGATCAACAACATGTGCTAGATAAGATGTACTGAAGAACAGATCAGAAGAGGCTGATCTTGGAGTGTTGAATTAGACACAAAGTAATGTTGCTAAGTGTTAAGTGATCAGGGATCTGAAGATGATATTAAGTGTATATTTTAATGTACCCTTTCCTATCCCCACGTGTATATGTTGTATATTATATAGTATATATTATATATTGTATTTATTGTTGATTTCTCCTCCTCTTTTCTTTCTGTGTTTCCTATTTATCTCTCTCTCTCTCTCTCTACACCTATGTCTGTGTTTCAAGTGTACAATCAGGTGGCGTGCGCGTGCTTGCTCAGAGATTGATCAATGATTATTGATTAAGCAAAGAGATCACATTAAATGACGAGAGGCTGGATACAATTTCCCTGGCGGAGTCCAGGTTTTTCGGTATCCATGCGTGATTGTACACTTTTCCGCATTATAAATACAGTATCAGATGACGTTGTCCTTATAGGACAAAAGAGTGGGCTGTTGTATTATAGTGTTCTGATACTTGGTACTGTGTTCGGATATGTACTTGTATGTATGGTGTACTGCCTGCCTGAATGGTAACATAAGAGTGGAGCTGTGTTAGAGCTGAAGGCCGAGCTGCTGGCAGGCAATGATTGTGATGTCTAGTCTGTGACGTCATTAGGACATGAAGTATCCAAGATATATATGCTTCTGTAAGTGGAATAAACCTGGTGAACGTTTTGATGTGACCAAGTCTCGTGTCATGTTAATCTTCTCCCGGGCCGGCCTGTCTGTCTGTCCGCCGCCGAACCATGGAAATGCCAACCGGGTCGTCACACACCAGAACCAGACGAGGGTCCAATACGTAGAAGACAGTTTATCATAACAACAACCATAGCCGCAAACATAATAACATAACATTGATATAATGCTGTCTGGCATCGAATAGCATGCTTGCAGAAGTTGTGGCTAAACTACCAAAACAACGAACACAAGCAATAGAGGGTATACGGATGCATATTGCATAAAGTGACTGGCAAATCGAGTTTAACGTCGTTTAACGTTGTTTAATGTAATCAGATAGGACTTTTCTGTTTGGAACTTTGGATGTATGGGCTGTCAAGGTCAGAAAGTAGTTAGTAGGCATTGCCGCATAATTTACGGGTATGATGATGTCACACGCATAGCCTTTACAGTGGGATTATATATTATAATACTGAGGTTTTTCATTCAACTGTTCTCATCATAGAGCATTTACTAATAAATGCCCTTTACTACTTACTTACAGTCTAATAAATATATCTGATAAAATGCATTTCGTCCTGGCAAGGAACCAGGCAGGCAAAGCTTGATAATGTGTAGCTCTGGTTCAGGAGTGTAGTTGTGTGTGTGATCTCACTGAGTGTGAGTGAGAATGATACACAACATGGGGTTTATGGTGTTAAATTGGCTATTTTCCACCAAAATGTAAAAATAAAACGTAATGTATTTGGGAAATGTTTTTAAGTAAAGTTTAAACTATGTATGATTAAAACATGCTTAAACATTTCCTCATTAACTATAGTTAACTATAGACGGTCTATATATAGACGTTTAAACAGCCGCTAATCAACGTCTAATCTAAGAATAGACGTCAAAAAAAAAACTTCTTTTTTAGCCGTTTTTATCCCATTCTTAGACGCACGTCAAATAGCCGGCTATTGCTCAGTGGGTAAGATCTATAATATTTATACAATTACTACAAATTGACATGACTTAATATACATATACTTTACATTACTTGCCAATTTTACATTGAAGTGCCCAAATGTCCCAGCTGTATCCATGAAATCATGTATCAGTATACTATATGAATTGTATTTTACCATAAAGAAATCAGCAATGTGCCCATATTGCTGTCTAATAGCTATGAAATAAAATAAAAAGCGTTTCAGAATGTAGAATTCCTCATCAATGTCATGACATTGATGAGGAATTCTAAATTCTGATTGATCTTGGCTTGCTGTGAATGTTGTTAGCTTAGCTACTATAGCTACTGTACCAACCTTTTGTAAAGACAACGACGCTCTCACGGTCTTTGCACCCAAGTGCAACATCATAACAGTCTGCTATCTTGTAAGCGATTTCATTTTCTATAGTGATAATAGATAAAATATTTACTCAGGGCTTTTTTTCAGCCAGTAGTCGGTTATAACTTATATCATTGAGTTAGCTGTTGTGCTCCTCCTCTAGGTAGTAGGTCCTCCATATTTCTTACTCAACTACGTAATTTGCGTAGTAACGTACGTAGTATGAGTGTCTTTGACAGTGGATCTCAATGGATTGGTCCTAAAATACAAAATAGCTGGCCTGCAGTGCCACTCTGTGGCCAATGCAAGGTATAACAACTGGAATGGCATGAAATACTGCAATGCAAACTGAACAATGTTGTCAGATGAAATGTGATGACATATAATTATCTTTAGTTCTTTATAATGACGAATTGTATTACATTACTTGGTAAAAAAAAACCAACATGTCTTAAGATAGTACATGTCAGGCGGAGTATTTACACCATCGTACATCTGAGCTATTTGTTTTATTCACTTCACTGTCAAAGAGGACAGTTTCACATACAGACAAAAACAGTGTGATCAATTAAATCAAAAGTTGTCAATGATATTAAATTCAAATTAACTTTATTCGCATGTGAAAACATCCGTTTACATTGACAAAGTAAGTGGGAAAATATAATTAAAAAATAAACATAGTTCACAAAAGACGGGCTGTAATTTTTATGTGAGCCCAACAGGTGTCACCATTTTATATAAACTATTATAACAGGAAACTTGTATTTTTAACAGACAAACCTGGTGGGAATTATGTTTACTAACTGTACAAATGAAGCCAAGTGGACCAGTGCAGGTCCATTTAGTTCTATGTTTGTACAGACAAATTAACAACCTAGGATTTACTGTGTGCACTGTGCAGTCAGATTGTTCTTGTTAGTTCTTGTTAGCACACATTGGACCAATTTCAGACTTTCATCTGTTATCTTATTCAAAAGAGGATCTCTGAATGACAAAAACTGTCACCAACCTTTTGAGGTGTGCATCAGCCTTAAAATAAATCTGTTATATTATAAAAACTTGCATTTATATGTGTTTTCTGTGTCAGACTGAGTATGTATACTGTATGTTGTGGCGATCCCTTGTAATGAAATAAGTGTAACTCTTATTGACCTTGTTTATGACTATACAGGCACAAACTCAGGTTGCACTGAAACAGCATGCCTATAGAAACATTCTGAAAGCAGAATTAGTGAAAGTGAAATGTCTCCATTGTCCTCGAGTGTACAACTAAAGTCCCTCTTTGATGTACGTGTACTTTGTATATATGGCTCCACTTATAGCCATACCACTGCACTGCTCTCAGTCTCCCCTACAACTCTGTTAACATTTGACACGCTCACTGAACCATGAGGAGGTGTGTGTGTGTGTGTGTGTGTGTGTGTGTGTGTGTGTGTGTGTGTGTGTGTGTGTGTGTGTGTGTGTGTGTGTGTGTGTGTGTGTGTGTGTGTGAGAGACGTGAAAGTGAGGTTGAGGTCCCTACAGACTGTAATGTTTGCAAGCCACATCCATGGAGACGTTAGGTGGAAACTCAGCAGGTGTGGTTGACTAGACAAGAGATGTGTGTATAAATAAAAGAGAAAGGGCTGCATTTTTCATATATTACAGGTTACATTAATTGAATTCCGCATACATGGGCTGGAGGAAGAGATCCCACTTTTTATAGAACTAAAAACGTATCCTCTTGTAGTCTGAGTATGAATGTTAGTTTTTCCATGACATATATTTCCTCATGGGTCCTGTTGGTACCAGTGTCGTGTGATCGCTTTCTTACTTGCTGCTAAGAGGATGTTGATTAAATATTTATCATGTATTAGAAACTCTTCAGGGATATTTCCTAACAATAAAAAGGAACAAGTCTGAGGTATCTTAAAACACGGAATGTTGAGTGGATATCCTGCCAGTATTTAAATGTATTAATACTTTAAACAAAACAAAAACAGCTTGTGGATGAGCTGTTTTCAATATTTTTGTATATTTTGGGTCTTGAGCTGAAAATAGGAAATGTATCTATAAGTCACGATCATGGGAATTGAGAGACAAGTCTTAAACCCTCTATACTTTGTTGACCGTGGACCCCCAGGGTCTACTACTTGGTCCCAAAAATAGCTTGTTCGTCTATTATGATGACATAACCAGAACAGGGACGCTAGGGTGCAGAAATTAGATGGCTTTTATAAATCATACTAGTCCATATCCAAGAAGCTCTTAACAGTGCTTATGGAGCTAGCCTGTGTGGGGCAGCACAGAGAGAATGTGTAGCTATGCCAGGTATGTGACCAGTAAAGGAGAGGAGAGGTCCTCAGTCACATGTCCAGTAGTACCCCTACTCTAGAGACAGGCTTATCATAGTTCACCTGCTGGGATAAGGTTTCTCTTGGCACCAATTCCCAGGGAAAGGCCCCCACGGAACCTCAGTCTGACGGAGGTATTTCCTCGGGGGGTTGCACTCAGATTGAAGGAAAGATATCGCCTCCCCGATGGCTAATTTATACTTGGTCATATGACCGGGACACTTGCCAAAAACAACAGATTTTCAGCGCCACAATTTTCCTTTGAAAAACCTGGTAGGCTTGGCAACATTTCCTGTCTAGAGTTGCACATTCCACAAATTGGCAGCCTTGCAATGCATTACATACATATTTTTTAACGATATCCCTGTCGTCCTTATTTTGGGCCTATCATTATAGGCGAGAATAATGTGAAAATATGAGATCTACAAGTTCACAATGTGTCACAAGAAAGACACTCAAGAAACACATTTAGATGGGATGATTAATGAATGTGAACAATTTCAACAACATATCTGGTCATTTTGAAATAGCCCTGCTTTATATCATGCTGTTCTTCGGTTTCAGAATATTCTCAAACTGATGGCAAAATTAAGTTACATTCTATCTTTCCTACTTTGACTGGCAGATGTTATGCTATGTTATGTTCCAATACATTTATGTTATGCTATCTCGGCTCTCATGGCAGCGTAGCCTGTGTATGATACTGTACGTAGTTTGACTATGTATATTTTCTTGCCTGGCTGGAACAAAACGTGTCTCTCCAACTACAGCTGTGTCAACAAACTGGGCAAACAAGTCCTTCCGAGCTCCCTCAAAATAAAGAGTAGTGGTCAAGGCTGTTCAAACCAAGCATGATACTATAACTATGTAATGTATGCAAGTATCATCAGGGTTCAATTTGCTTGAAAAAATAAATGTACTGTTAATACATACTGTAGTTCCACAAACAGCCGATCTCTACAAGATTGTGTTTCAGTGGTTAAGTGGTTAAGTGGTTCTCAAGAGTTCCGGGGACCACCAGTGGTCCTTGAGGGGGTTCCAGGTGATCCCCAGCTAAATGGAGAATTGATAACCAAATGGACTATTAGATAGAGATTTAACTCTTGAGAGTGTAAAATGAATGTGTCACTGGTTCATTTGGTTCCATTTAAGTCTACACAATTAGAGAATGTAGAAGAATTGTTATTTTGATCAACGTTTGCCTGTTATCTCTCCTAATGGTACCAACATCAATACAGCATGGAATTGTGGACAAAATCTCATTCAAACACTCAACAAAATATTCTTTAGCTTTGGGTCTGAGAGGCTATAAATGTCATCAAATGGTGGTCCGTGGCTCAAATGCTGAATAAATAATGGACCTTGATGTGAAAAGGGTTAAAAACTACTACTGTAGACTCTTGATTAATCTTTAATTCAGTCTGAGAAGCAGGGATAAAATATATATGTCCTCACCACCAGTCACCAGTGTTAAAGGTCTGTCTTCATACTAGCTCTGGTCCATAGCCTTCTACTGCTTCTACGATTCTGCCCTGCGTGCATTAGAGCTATGGACCAGAGCTATCTTCATACTAACACCCATTTCATTTGGTTACTTAAACACTATAGGCTAGTAGCATACTGTACATACTGTACTTCAATGACTGATCTGGGGTCCTGCAGGGGTCTAGACCCCTCCTTCTTTCCCTACACCAAACCTCTTTACAGCCAAGTAAACAAACTGTTTATACTGTGTGTGTGTGTGTGTGTGTGTGTGTGCGCGCACGCATGCGTGTGTGCATGCGTGTGTGTTTATGAATGAGCTAGAGTATGACAAAGCATTCAAGGGCCTATATATACGTGGTTAGCATGTGACTGTGTCCATATGAAGAGACAGTGCGTGGGGGTAGAGGAGAGGTGTTTCGGTATAAGGTGTCCTTCCTCAAGGTCTTCCAGACTGACTCACAGCACCAGCTTTGTCCTGAATGCACAAAGACCACAGTGTTCAGTTCCACGCAACCGCATGGCGGCCGTGCCTCTGCCCCAGAAAGCCAAAACCGTAATTTTGTCACACTGTCACTAACCCTGGGTACAATTTACTCATGAGTCGCGACTTGCGATGCGACACATTGTGAGCTTGTAGATCTGATATTTTCATGCAACATAAAGAAGGGCTTTATACATTTAAAGTGGTTAATCTGTCAACCATGGGGTTATTGTATAGTTACTGTACTATACCATGTTAGGCACGTTGGTCATAAACCCACAAGCTCCTCTTTAGTGCGAGGCTGTTGACGATGATGCTAATGACCCTCGCGGTACAACAGCCTGTTCCTCAGAGGACGTGCAGATAACGAGGAAACAAGGGACAGAGTCACCAAGAACACTCCAATTAAGCTCAAATGACATTAATTCTCTCAGGTGAGGGTCTCCCAGGTAGAGACAGACACGTTTCTCAGAGAAGCATCCGGTATGATGTCCAGGGTTCACTCCTGAAGTTCCCTCTGGAAGGCCGGCGATATACAGTCTATTTTATTTGTATACAGTCAATGTATTTTCTTTATAAGCACACGTACAAAAACGTTGATACTGTGTTTCACCACTACCGGTCCGGTATAGTACATGTATTTAGTACAGAGTAAAAATCCTCAGTGTTAATATAAACAAAATTGACTGAAGATTAGATTTTGCAGTGTTACTCCAACAAACAAATGGAACCAAATTCCATTTGTAAACTGTCAGAGTTAATTTAAAAGTGAGAATTTCACTGTGTAAGAACAACTTTACTGTATACCCAGTGTGAGTCTTATGACATCATCACACCAACGTGTTGAATGCACTGGGGAATCGTATTCACTACAAGTGTAGCAAATACAGTTCCACCTTTCATGTTACACTTCTCCACTGCATCTTCGGATCTACGGCTAAGTATCAAAAGCTTCTGTTCGCTCTGGCCGCGGTGCTGTCAACGGTTCGTTTAAGTACAAGCGGCTGGTAAATCATTCTTTAAATTGGCCACAAGGTCAGAGAATCTGTATGCTGTACATACATACTGCTTGAGTAACTTCAACTGAAGGGGCTTATGTGCACTGCATATTTCTACCGTGTAAGTGGATTTGACCGATCGGTGGCACTGGCTGTTAACACCTCCGTCACCTAACACTTCCACCACAGTTCAGGCCTTTGACACCTTAGGACGCCTTGCACCACAGGAGCAAGGCGCTATGACGTAAACCTGTTTGTACAACAAAGGCCATTAGAATTTGAAAGAATTTTAACATGAAGCTCATGAATTCAAGGCATTGAACATTGGGTGTTTGGTCTGTCTGGAATTGGCAAAGGTAGTCAAATACCAGTGTGTTTTAGTAGTAAACAATAGATGCATTTCACATCTGCAGAAAGCCCTGAAGCAAAAATAAAGACATTTGTGCCTTACGTAATTGGTTTTGGTTTCTAATGAGAAATCGCTTGCGACCTGTGCTGAGCCTGACAAGTCCCCGGTTTGATTCCTGAAATGGACTCTCCATGTTTCCTTTCTCTTCCCACTGTACATATCCCATAAAGACTAAGATTCATTTTTACTCTGTTTAATTTAAACGTCCATTTGAGTCCATTTTCATATCATATCCATTTGCACACTCTCATGAACACAGACTTTGGCCTCTGTGCTGATCAGTTCGCTCAGGGGCCCTGCAGCCTGTGTGGCATTGCTTGTGTGGAATTGGGGCCATCTCAGAGGGGTAAGGCCTGACTCACACCTTCGCATCTAGCATACAACATTGATGCATGCTTGTTTATGAGAATTTACTGATGCAAGCTCCCAATGCATTTCCAATGGAAGTCACATGGTTTGACACAACATTTTTGTTGTACTGTGTTTCGACTGCCCCCCTCCCCCTCATACAACAAAAATGTTGTGTCAAACCATGTGACTCCCATTGGAAATTAATTGCGAGCTTGCATCAGTAAACAAGTCTCATACAACAAGCATACATCAATCTGTTGTGCACGTGTGAGTCAGGCCTAAGAGAGTATGGCAGTTGTTACTTGTTTTGTGGGGAACAGTAATACACTATAGTGCTTTGGCCAGCACTGTCCACTGCCAGAGCTCATAATATGTTGGGTCACAGTCACAGTCAGATCACACTGAGCCAACCTTATCAGCCAACGGCTTAACTGGACAAACAACAGGCTGACAGGACTAAGCCCCCACATTCAAATAAACAGAGAAGAGACACCACACTATAATGATAATACTGGGCAGAGAACAGAGAAGAGACACCACGCTATAATGATAATACTGGGCAGAGACACCACACTATAATGATAATACTGGGCAGAGAACAGAGAAGAGACACCACACTATAATGATAATACTGGGCAGAGACACCACACTATAATGATAATACTGGGCAGAGACACCACACTATAATGATAATACTGGGCAGAGAACAGAGAAGAGACACCACACTATAATGATAATACTGGGCAGAGAACAGAGAAGAGACACCACACTATAATGATAATACTGGGCAGAGAACAGAGAAGAGACACCACACTATAATGATAATACTGGGCAGAGAACAGAGAAGAGACACCACGCTATAATGATAATACTGGGCAGAGAACAGAGAAGAGACACCACACTATAATGATAATACTGGGCAGAGACACCACACTATAATGATAATACTGGGCAGAGAACAGAGAAGAGACACCACACTATAATGATAATACTGGGCAGAGAACAGAGAAGAGACACCACACTATAATGATAATACTGGGCAGAGAACAGAGAAGAGACACCACACTATAATGATAATACTGGGCAGAGAACAGAGAAGTGATCACCACGCTATAATGATAATACTGGGCAGAGAACAGAGAAGAGGCACCACACTATAATGATAATACTGGGCAGAGACACCACACTAATGATAATACTGGGCAGAGAACAGAGAAGAGACACCACACTATAATGATAATACTGGGCAGAGACACCACACTAATGATAATACTGGGCAGAGAACAGAGAAGAGACACCACGCTATAATGATAATACTGGGCAGAGAACAGAGAAGAGACACCACACTATAATGATAATACTGGGCAGAGAACAGAGAAGAGACACCACACTAATGATAATACTGGGCAGAGAACAGAGAAGAGACACCACACTATAATGATAATACTGGGCAGAGAACAGAGAAGAGACACCACGCTATAATGATAATACTGGGCAGAGAACAGAGAAGAGACACCACGCTATAATGATAATACTGGGCAGAGAACAGAGAAGAGACACCACACTATAATGATAATACTGGGCAGAGACACCACACTATAATGATAATACTGGGCAGAGACACCACACTATAATGATAATACTGGGCAGAGAACAGAGAAGAGACACCACACTATAATGATAATACTGGGCAGAGAACAGAGAAGAGACACCACACTATAATGATAATACTGGGCAGAGAACAGAGAAGAGACACCACACTATAATGATAATACTGGGCAGAGAACAGAGAAGAGACACCACACTATAATGATAATACTGGGCAGAGACACCACACTATAATGATAATACTGGGCAGAGAACAGAGAAGAGACACCACACTATAATGATAATACTGGGCAGAGAACAGAGAAGAGACACCACACTATAATGATAATACTGGGCAGAGAACAGAGAAGAGACACCACACTATAATGATAATACTGGGCAGAGAACAGAGAAGAGACACCACACTATAATGATAATACTGGGCAGAGAACAGAGAAGAGACACCACACTATAATGATAATACTGGGCAGAGACACCACACTATAATGATAATACTGGGCAGAGACACCACACTATAATGATAATACTGGGCAGAGAACAGAGAAGAGACACCACACTATAATGATAATACTGGGCAGAGAACAGAGAAGAGACACCACACTATAATGATAATACTGGGCAGAGACACCACACTATAATGATAATACTGGGCAGAGAACAGAGAAGTGATCACCACGCTATAATGATAATACTGGGCAGAGAACAGTTGCGTTGATTGCAGTGCCTCGTGGACAGTCTGTGAAAGTCTGGGAGGACAGTCAGTTAGTTGGATAACTTTATTGTCCGTTGCTAGACCTGTGTTTTTGGCTTTACTGTGGTTGCAATTAAAAGAATAATCAGACACAGAGCCTCCACTATAAGAGTTGGCAACATTAAAAACTAAAAAGCCGATCCAAGAATTAAGTATCCTTTATCTGTGTAATTTTGCATAACAACACAGTGCTACTTTGGGATGTATTTGGGACGTCGTTCCAAATACAGACCTACCCCAGGCCTTTGAAAAGTGTGTGTAGAGCCTTTACCTGTAAGCTTGGTGGGCAACTGGGTTGAGTTAAGCTTAGACGTGTGCTTGATTCATTCAATGTCCATAGAGTTGTATGAAGTTGTATCATCAAAACCTGTTTGGCTTTTCCCCTTGCACACCTGGGTCCCATCACCCACTGCCAGGTATAAGTAAGTAACCACCCCCTGTGGTGGTTGCCATGGTGAGTAATGATGCCACACCTCTGCACCATGAGGTAGACAGTGTATTAGTTAGTGCCACCCACTGTGATCAAAATGACTTCAAAGTCATCATCGTCGAGGCCACACAATGAATTAAAATAAAAACAAAACAAACAGAAACGCATTTTGGCTCAAACAGTACATGTATGAGTGTATGCGTGCATGTCTGCGCATGTATCTGTGTGTGTGTCTGCTTTGCATTGACAGAGGGGGGGGTCATTAGTCATTACTTACTGCTGTACCATGTGAGAGTGGATGAGTGTTCTCTATATTTTTGCTACGTTTTGGTGCATTTTACAAGTATTGTTTTGTGTTTTGTGTGAAGCACATTGTGTTTGCGCCTGCGTGAATGCGCTATACAAAACCAATTTGAACTTACTTGACTACCTCACTAGATAAGAGAGTACCTAGCATGTCTTTGCTTGATAACATGCACACATAGAAAAACACACAACAAAAGAGAATGTGAGGTGCGTGTGTGTGTGTGTGTGTGTGTGTGTGTGTGTGTGTGTGTGTGTGTGCGCGCGTGTGTGTGCACTGTGCATGCGTGAGTGAGTGCCGTGTATGGCTATTGGCTACCTCACTGGACAAACAGCTGTGTGCAATACACTGCACTATCAACAGGACACAGACACGGTTCTATAATCAATTGAACTTATCTTTCAGGAAGCTGCCCAGTTTGTGATCCCTTTATCACTATGGACACATTATACTTCCAAATACCAATGTTATAAAACACTGAATACTGAATCCCCCCAATCACATTCCCTATATAGGCTACCTTTTTCCTTTTGATTCATTCATTCTTTCTTTTTTCTTTCTTAAATTTTATCCCACGATTTTGTAACCCGTTTTTTCACCCAGTGTCAATTATTATCTAATGTAATCCTGGGCTCTACACTCTGCCAACCTGGGGAGAGCAATGGACTGACCTCATGGTTCCTTCAATGCATGAGGAGTCCAAGCCGCTTCTTTTCACCTGACAGGGGGGAGTTTCCCCAGTAGGACTATTTGATTAATTCTATGAGTCACTTCAATTTGACACAGACACGTGACGTATGCACGCACGCACACACACACACACACACACACACACACACACACACACACACACACACACACACACACACACACACACACACACACACACAATATGCAAAATCACTTACATACATCACAGTCACGTCTGCCATCTTGACCCCGCGTTGGCGTTACAATTGTACATAATACAAGGATTTCTATTCTTGGCAGATACCATATTACTTTTAAATGGGGTCAGTTTTTAGAACCTATTGTCTTGGTGTGCCTTCTTCAATGACACTTACAGACCATGCGTTGTTTCCCCTTCCATTGATTGGACATAAAAGGTGAAATTTGACAAAGGACATGCCATGATGTTTCCCTTATCTGGCCTGCAGCTATAGTATCACATGACCTTCTGCTCCTGCTCCGTCTAGGCTCCGATAAACCACATGTAATCCTCCATACAAACTAAAGATAGCATGCAGCCTAATTTAGACTGGGACCCTGTATCTCTGTTCTGCTATGGCAGTGAGGTTATCAGGCCACAGCAGTTGGATTGGTTATAAATCACAGGCCAACCTCTTGACCACAGTTGCATCCAGTTGACCAATGTGTTTATTCCCACTGTCTGGATTCAGAAGTAAACAGCCGATGGGGGACGTTATGGAGGCATGCTGAAACATGAGCAGGAGAGGAGACTCAAAGTTATTAGAGTGAAAGAGAGTGAGGTAGAGTGAGTGCCAGGGGTCAGTCAGAGTTAGGGTTACAATTGGTTGTAGTTTACATTAGTTAAATTTATCTAACCACTTAAACACTATTGGGTCCCCCATGGATCTGGTGCACACCAAATCTCAATGCCAAAAATAGTTAACCACAATCTCAGAGTCACAATGCATTTAATTGTGACACCTCCTGAGATGGTACAGCTACTATTTCTGACAAATGTTTGCCTATTTATTTGATAAATATTCGCCTACTATGACATTGTGTATATATGCAAGGAACATGTTCCGTCGTTATAATCACTGCAAGTTTGCCCTGCTACTGGTCTATTTCTATCTTTAACGTCCTGGCCTCCTAGACAGGGAGATCGAGCTGGCAACTGACACTGTCAAAGCTAAGATGAGACACAGTACAGCCAGAGAGCTGAACCCTAGACTACCCCAGAAAGAAGTTGGACACATTGTGAGGCGTTGGATGGCAGAGAAAACGCCCAGTTTTATACTTCGTCGTATGTAGGACGGTGTCACATGGCGAAGATAGCAGCTCACAACGTGTTGCGATTCTGACTGAGCTTGTGAATTGGCTATTTTCACAGTTAATTCTAACAGTGGGAAACAGAGAGGATGATGGGATGGATGAGTGTGACAGCTGTTGCTTAGTGTGTAGACAGGCGGTTTGGTAATCAGAAGGTCACCGGTTCACCGATCGCGGCCTGCCCAGCTGTAGCATATATGTTGCACTGTCCCTGAGTAACACCCCCCGAGCGCCTCTGTTCTGTTATAGCGTTAACCAGAGAGTAGTCTCTCTCTCTCTCTCTCTCTCGGACAGACAGACTTCATGCCCGCTGCCAAACTCAGAGAGAGGCTGGACCTGCCGATGACTGAGATTGTGGCCAATTTAAGATGGAGACTCATGAGGGACCACTCACTCAGCCTGGTCAACCAAAATCACAACAAACGACACCTTTGACCTCATCGGTTCACTTGTCGTCAGTGGATGTGGATCCATGTGTGATCCAACAGAGTGATAAACATGATTCGATATATGGTTATGTCCTAATATTCCTGTCACCTAGTATAGCTATAGCACACGTTAGTCCTTAATAGCCTGCACAGGTCTTATAGAACATGGAGGAGGCCTGTAATTATAAGCAGAAGGGCAGCCTGGTGTGAAGTGTCAGATTTAATTGAACACATTCAACTTGGCATCACTATTTCGGGGATTTCGGGGACAACTCATCTTGGTCTGCCCTAACCCCGCGCCACATAAGCTGGCTCCTTTCCAAGCGAAGAAGCAGCGACTCTACTCCGAGTCTCTCTCGCTTGACTGAACTTCTCACCCTATCTCTAAGGGAGATGCCACTGCCAGCCACCCGTCTGAGAAAACTCATTTTGTCCGCTTGTATCCACAACCTTATTCTTTCGGTCATGAACCTACACTACATGACTATAGCTATAATATCTCAATTGTGCCAACACTCTACTGTGACATACTGTACTTGTTTAGGAGAGTGTGTCCCTCCTGCGCTTTTCATTTTGTCTGGCTTATGCAACAGTGTGAGTGACCTTATATGAACTCGGCTCCGGAGTCGGCCAGTCGCTGTGTGAGGCGCCGAGACCCTGCGGGGAGCATGGCGTGATCTTATCAAAGGTGAGTATGAAAATGACCCATGATGCAGTGGAGACACTTTCCACCTAGCAAAGTAATTGCCCCGTGTGATGCTAATCTACCCACTGCGCACAGGTAAAGAAGTGACTAATTACATTTAGGCAGTTTAGTGACCAGGATTACTGCATGTTTTTTGTGAGGGTACCTACACTAGGGGACACGGGGAGAACATGCAAACTCCACACAGAAAGGCCCTTTCGTCAACCCCGCCTTCGGGAATGGGCACTGATGACGCGGAGGAGGAAACACACCGCCAGCACCCACAGCACCCCGAGCGGGAATCGAACCCAGGACCTTCAAGCTGTGAGGCGACAGCACTACCAACTGTGCCACCGTGCCCGGTAAGTAACGTTTTGAGGTAGCTTTACTTTACTGGAGTATTTCCAATTTCCAATACTTTTACCTCTATTCCACTACGTACATCTCGGATCAAAATATTGTACTACAAATATTGTACTAAATATTGTACCACTTAATTTCGCCGTTTGAAAGTAGATCTACAAGCAACCATGTCCTCCTCATCGTCCAGTCTTTTACCAGTGGTTCTAAAACATGTTCAAGTCGAAGAATGCAGGACCCCTAAATTGTTTAGTTGGCCGCAGAGCAGACCCCCATCTGAAAATGGTTTGTAGAGCTTCCCATAAGAAAAGATTTGTGCTGTTAAAACTTTTCAAAACTATTCCAAATTGTTGGTCCTATAGGCCAGAACCCCCACTTTCTACTGACCTATCTTGACCAGGTTACCTAACATGAACTTTATAGCATTGTAAACAGTCAAACCCCCCAGTGTCGATTTATAACACTGGGGGTATGGTGTGTGAGTGTTTGTTCAGTAACAGGTGTCTCCCTGTCTCTTCTGCTTACGATCCCTGTTACTGACCAAACACTCTATATGGCAGGGGTCGTTAGTAAGTTTAGACTCAGGCCAGAAGTTCCCAAAGTGGTTCCATTTGTACACTCTCAGAGTTCAATTAACTTTTTACAATTTACATTGGGGTCCCAGAGATAGAAATGTCATTAAACGTGGTTAGGTAGCCTAATCCTAATGCATGTCAAACAGGGGGCCCCTTGAAAATAAACGTAAAAATCTTCTCTTATGGAGGTCTCTGGCATATATTTTCAAATGAGGGTCCGTGGGCTATAATTACTGTCAATTTGAGGGTCCTTGACATGAAACCACTGGCGTAGAACCACTGTTCTACGCCATTAGATGGTGGGCCAGAACGTGGCGCATACAGTATGGTGGTCTGACGTAACAGTCCGACAGGTATTAGTTCCGACACATGCATGGCTGGTGAACTCACCCGTGGCTGCTTGTGTTGCAAGACACCCGTGGCTCCCGACATGCGCTGCCAGAACAATCTACAGCAGCCTATCCAGGAAAGATATTGCTGTCCACATTCTAATGCAGTGGTTCTCAAACCATTTCATGTCAAGGAGCCCCACATCTGAAAATATAGTTAAAAATGTGTAAGTTATTGTTGTTATTGTTAGCTGATGTAGTGGCCTGAACTCATTACTTAGACCATGGACCACCATAACTCTTCTTTCCAGACCCCCCTAGCGACTGAATTAGTGAAAAGCTTCTGGAGAGAAATCTAGCTACTTTTTTGGGGACAAATCGTGTTGACAGTCGCCAAAAATAAAACTCTCCTTTTTCTTAATTTTCCCTCTCTCAGCCTCAAATCCGCTAAGTTGGCAACACTAAAGTGCTCGGCGCATCTGGCTTCCTCGGCTCGGTTATGTGCACAGAGCAAGGAAATGGTGTTCTGGGCTGGCTCCATATTTTCGTTGCTAGGGGCGCCTAAATGTCGCTAGGGACGCTAAAAAGTTGCTACCACCCCTATCGACTTCTAGAGACTTTCCGAAGAGCCAGTAGCTACTTCCGCTACTGGAGAGTTGGCAACACTGGTGTACAAATGGAAACAATGTCCATTTGTTGCCATTTGTACACACTTGCCACATAATGGTCCATTTGGTTCCTAACTATCCATCATCTGGGGACCCCCTGGAATCGGAATATAGAGCTGAAACGTTTAAACAAAACCCCATTTGTTGTGTATGCCAGGTGACCAAACGTGGACTTTCTAGGAGGCTGAATGTGACACAACAGCATAATTATTTATAATTACACAGGTACCTATTTATTTGGATCAAAAACAAAATATTTGGAACTTCAGTGGCTGCTGCTGATGATACAGTACTGAATGTGTAATAAAACAAAACAAAGAAATGTTGTAGTAACTCAACAATTGAAAGCATCATCATGCCTGCACCGCCCTGAATAAATAAAAATAGAGGAGATGTGCTATAAAAGAGCCGTGATTACATAATACAGTGCTGTATATTCATCAAATTCTTCCACACAACCACATGGGCGACATATTTACACAAATTCCAAACCCACACCATTGTTGTGTGCTACAAATGAATCAGTTCGGGCACAAAACAAAATTTGACACCTACATTTACTTCTATCATACGATACAATGTGTGTATTTCGATTACTGGTGACATCCCTGTGATATCCGTCCAACCAACACTGTCAAATCCTGTCAATTTAAGTCATGAGAGCTTGCGGGTGAGTAAGATGTCCCAACTTCTCCCAAGTATAGAACGAGTCACCTCTAGGATTACAATGGGTACAGTTTGGCTGCTTCTTGGCACCTGTTGCTCCTCACAGTACACTTGTCCTGATATGAGGTCGCATGGATTAAAACAAAAATAACTGTAAAACCACCAGGTCATAATGTGAGCGAAAGGAACCCTACCCCTCCCGAACCCTAGCAACGTTTCCTAAACAATTAACACAAATTGTAAAGTTATGTTCTAGTGACATTGTTCCTGCTGTTCTACACAACAGCCAACCCCGTGAGGAAATCAGTGAAATCACTGATAGATTTGATGGAAGGTGCTTCTGAACATTTGCTATAGTTTGACCACTTCAAATGCTCTAATCTTAAAATAATAACCGAAAGTTGTCAATCTACAAGCAGAGCTAGTAGATCGGCTACTTTCAATATTCCATAGAAAACATGCTGGCTTCTATATGGAACCCAAATGGCTGAAATCAGTCGCGGTCGACATCAGCAACAATAATAAACGTTTGTTTACAGTGTGTTCAGCTTGCGAATAAAGGGTTACATAATGTATGTGTTTGTGTGTGTGTGTGTGTGTGTGTGTGTTTGTGTGTCGCCATATATGGAGAAGGCGATGCTTCCTGTACCCGTGATCTGTATCCTGAAGCACTTTCCAAGTTTGTGCATCTACTATTGTTTGTGTTTCACGAATTTCTTGTTAAATGTGAATGCAAATAAAGATGTTAAATGTGTGTGTGTGTGTGTGTGTGTGTGTGTGTGTGTGTGTGTGTGTGTGTGTGTGTGTGTGTGGATCCCATGCATGCGTATGTATACACTGCACACACAGGCTGAAAAACACTCCTGATGCAACCAATCTGCACCGTCAGCGTCATCATGGCTTTTCATTTGTGACAGTCCGTCAAGCATGGGGGAGTTCAAAGTCCGCCGTGTGGCTAGTAAATGGCGACCATTGCACAAAGCCATTGTTCTCTAGCAAATCCGTGGCTCCACCGCCACACCATGGTTTGACTTCCAAATGAGGCACTATACTGTCTGCCTCACATTTGGAACCAGGATAATCCATCAATAGAAGGTATTTTACTGCCGCCCGGCCTCCCCCCTCCACTTTGCCACTGTTATTGTTGGGGCTGACGGCTCCTCTTAGGACCAGCTCAGGGAAGCCAGGAAATTACAGTCAACAGGTGCAAATGAAAATGCATGAACTGAGACGTCTTGGAGAGCGAGGGTGTTGAGAGCCGCAGAATATTCACCACTGTGCCTTCCTATGCAGTCCATTCCCCTGAAGTGCCAAAGAGAGAGACAGAGAGAGAGAGAGATTATTGTTCCCTGAGAATCATCAATGTAATGAAACAAATCCACAATGAGACACTTTTAACCACTTCAACCATTTATATACCTATGGCTCTATTTCTGTACATGCTAAACCCCTTATCCCTAAACTACGTTGCCATTTTTGAGTGGTGCAACCACTTACTATTTTTAAAGGCATTTTTGAATAGTTGAAATAGCTCACAATGTGTAAAAAAAGAAGTAGATTCGGGATAAGGGGTTTAGCATGGACGAAAATAGCCCCCCCTTTCCCGTCTACACCAAATATCTTTACAGAAAATCAGCTGATCTACAAGTTGATCTGCTATTTTCGCCAAATGTTTTGTTGTGTATTATGACATGCCCAGAATAGAGATGCTAGGGTTCATGTGGTTAAAAGAATAATATAGGAGCACAAACACTGAGTCAGGACAAACCACCACCTAAATGTTCCATTTATACATCGTCGAACGACATCGGATGAAAAAAAGAAGAAAAAGAAAAGGGCATCGATGCGTTTCAATTGAACACACAAGGTTTTTGGTCAGCCAACATGGTCGTTCGATGAAGTATGAATGTGCCTTTAGCGAAACAGTCTATATTACATTATTTCTCACATAAAATAACAAAAGGACCATAAGGACGGATCAGAGGTACAGAACAGACCCAGGTCATCATAAAGCATATTGAACAAGCAGGTAAAGAAAGGACAGACAGACGGACAGGTGGCCCCTGGGAGACAGAAAAAAAAGAGGAAAAAAAGCAGACAAAGAGGTGATTCATAGAGAACCTGTGGAAGAAGAAGTCGCTATGGATACAACCAGAGCTGAAATACAGGCTACACGTGCAGCAAAGGCAAGAGAAAAGACAAATCATCCGGAGAGTAGGAGGAATTAAGGGAAGTGGACGAGGTTGAGACGGCGTTGAGAAGGGAGGTGTGAGGCGGTGGCTGCACAAGGCCGCCCATAATGGGACACGACCTACGCTGTTGTTGAGTGTCTGCGTGTGTGTGACTTGTTCCCCCGTCTCGGTGTGTACGGAGGGGGTGCTGCTTCCGCTGCTGTTGGCCGTGGAATTGGTGGTTGCCCTGGGGATGGCCGAGTCAAAGGACAAGTCCGACTGGTGGTGCTGTGGTGAAGTCACAATGGGGGTCCATGACAAAGACATTCAAGAAGAGGCAAAATGGTGGAAAACTGAAAGGAAAAGGCCTGACCAGTTTCTTGTTCCTACATTGAATAATAGTAATTATAACACCTCGGTTTTGGATAGTACTCAAAGTTGCTTTATATGGAAAGGATTAACCTGCATATTTGAGCGATAATACACACCAAGCAGTGCGGTTACTGATAAATAATGGACGACGCAAGGCCTAATTACCCCCCAGATATGAAGCAGAGGACGGTTTTCTTCTTATCTTTGATAACCAAAGGGCTCAGGGCTGATTATTGATTAACCCACTTAGACAATGACCACTTAATTAATAATAATAAAAAATGTAAGTAGTATCTATTCAAGGAGCTTCTGGGTGGCACAGCGCCAGGTCAACGCCTGTCCACCACCGTGGAGACTGGGGTGAGATTTCTCCACGATGTGTCCAGCTTGGCTGCACGCTCCAATGAACACAATAATTGTCCGTGTTCGTGGCTGGGAAGCTAGACGGGGGGAGGGCGTTCTCCTACATGTTGGTCGGGACGGTAACATGTCATTGTTCCGATCTCCCGTTAGTCCGATCGATTACTAACACTATCCCATAAGATTTCAAATCAGTGTACAAACAAAACAATACAATCAAATCAACACTGTTTAATGAGCTGCACTTGTGCTTGTGTGTGGTATTAACATCTGATAGCCATAGGATAATCTAGGCGGTGGATATATTGCTCTCATCTTCATGTCTTTATGTATGTAAATTGTCTTGTTCTTTGTGTTATGTCAAATGTGTGTTCTGCATACTTGGCTGCTGTGTCGCAAGACAAATTTCAGTGTGAACTGACAATAAAGTACTATATCATATCATGATGTGAGCAGAGCACAAATCAGGGTGTAACTGTGTGAGTAAGCAACGCTGAGGTGGGCCTACTCACATTCCCTATTCCCTGGCTGATGAGAGCCAACTCTGTGGGCTGGTACACTGAACTACGCAGCTGACCGGCGTAGCCGCTGTAGCCGCTGTAGGGCGACACAGGCTTGGAACCTGGTGGGAGGGACAGAAAGACACAGGCAGGGACAAGGCAAAACAGATCAGTCATCAGTTTGTCACCCACAACAACCTCAATACATGAAAACTACAAGCCCTCTTTAACAATACATGATATATTTTGGGACTGGTGTCCCAACAACAAGGTCCCAGAAGGATTTAGTCCTAGATGCTGCTACTGGGAATCTCATCTATATACAGCAAGATGCCAGCAGCTATTTGTCACTTCAGCGATTTACTGCGTAGATATCAGAACACAGGAACACAGGAATATGCAGACACCCTTGTGTTGTGTATTAATGACAAAATAAATCTAAATCATCTAAAAATATAAGTGATGATGTAAGGGGAAATTATCACACATACACAAAAAAAAACATCTACAAACTAAATGTTGTGTTTGTTTCCTGTGTCCGGTCATCTTAGCAGTATAAAAGCGAGCGCACACACACATACGGATGTGAGTCAGCGGTGTCATTGGCGTCTTGTGGGAGTGTGGCGCGCTCCTTCTGTGAAATATCTACCCTGGATGAGACTGTTGCCACACCTTTTATCTCCATGGCGACACCCCGGCAGCGCAAACACAAGCCCTGATGTTCCTGCTGGGAATGGACGCCAGACAGAGTGGGAGTGCTGTGCGTGTGTGTCACGATGCACTGGTTAGGAACACAGGTATTATACAAGATATTCATTAACTGACTGAGAAACTGGCCGTTCCCTCTGAATCACCAACAACAATAATAACGCTGGGAATGGAATGCACTGGGAAAGGAGTTGGTACTGTACGGTCGATTGGGTTTTTATCACGTCCTGAAGTCAATCATTGACTTCTGCTCACTCACAGCCCACAACTTTGGAAACAGCACTCCAACTTCCAACTCTCTTTTTGTAATCTTTTAAAATAATGTCTTGCATGTCTTGAGATTATTAATATTATCATTAATAACAGCGTTCCTTATGTTTTTAATGACTTAAACCTGAATATTGAGCTGACTGGAGCCCCCCAGGGGGCCTAGTCTACACTAGGCCCCCTAATGTTTTCCTGTAGACTAAATATATTTTTTTTGTGTGCTTTTTTCTAGCATCTTAACTATCATGCACAGCACACATCTGCTGCTATGCTCACGCACCTATTTATATCTTATCTTATCTAAATCTTCTTCCCTTTTTTTCTTACTTCTATGAAATAACGATACGATGGGAACGATGCCCAAAAACTAATTTCACCCACTACTTTACTTCGGTAAATGATGTGACAATAAAACTGATTCTAAAACAGCTGATCTACAAGCTCACAATGCAGAGGGCTGTGTTGCGTTGTGAGCTTGCTCTTTCTGCCAAATGTTTTGCCCCCAGAATAGAGAGCGCTCCGGGAGGCTAGGGCTTAAGTAGTAAAATTTAGCGATTGAAGATTGAGAGGTTTAGACAAGTATCACCGCTTTGGCGAAGCAAAACTGCCCTTTTCATGGCTATATAAATGACATCAACACCTCATTTGATTACTGTAATTTCGTAGGGCTTTCTGGGAAACATCACGCACTGCATGCAGCCAGCCAGCGATGAGCATAATTACAGTATAACATCTCGCTAACTCTTCTGACACCAACTAAAACAATGTGTCCGATTATTTTTAGATTGGAACAGATTCAGACAGACAGTGGCTACACCACGGACGACTCCATTGACAGCTTGTCTCTGTCTGTCAGACGGGTGGGAGACATCCAGTAATCTCCTGTAGGGCATGAGCGTCCGCACGGCGCCATGCACATTACCATCTGTGATTACTCCACCCACCGGAGATGAACCGCTGCCAGCATCAAAGGGTTGTGGGCAGCGGTACGCAGTGTTCTGCATAGCCCTGTTAACTGGGTGATCAGCAGTGGTGTTCACATGCTTTACTTAAGTAAACGTATCAATGCCGCATTGTAGAAATACTCCGTTTCAAGTAAAGGTCCGGGAATTCATTGTATTCCATGTATTTGAGAGAAAGTTCAAAAGTATCGGCGTCAAAATGTACTTAAAGTACCAAAAGTACAAAGTACTCATTATGCAGAATGTCCACGTTTTCAAATGTGTAAACATCTTTTGAAAATAGCAGATCAATGCGTCGCGATGCAACGCATTGTGAGCTTGTAGATCGGCTAGTTTCATATGGCTGCAATGTACCGTATGGGGCTGAAGTGGGTCATGTATGTTTTGTATTAATAATCAAAATCTACAAAGTAACCAGTAACTAAAGTTTTCCAGTAAATGTAGTGGAGTAAAAGGACACTATTTTGATCCGAGATGTAGTGGAGTATAGAAGTAAAAGTACTGGAAATTGGAAATACTCAAGTAAACTACAAATACCTCAAAATGGTACTTAAGTACAGTATGTAAGTAAATGTCACTTTCCCCCACTGGTGATCAGATACTGTTCAGTGGGGTGCAACAATATCACCATATCACATTATGTCGGGTCATCAAGAAGCTGCCAAACTCAGCAATATTTTGCTTCAAATTCCCCTTTTTCTCTTGCTTACTTCCAAACTTCTATCGATCACTTATTCTGTATGTTATGACTTTACTTTTCTTGTTTCATGCGTTACAGTCATTTATTTTACAGAGGGACTATACCAGTGAGTGAGGAACAAAGCCTTGGCTTGCACGTGAGCTGTCTGTCAGTTCTCGGTAGAGTGCGTACTGGTAATTGTAAACAATGTTTTGCAAGTCATTTGCATGTCAGAATGTCATGAGATGACTCCCACAAAACCGTTTCATTAACTTACTTACAGTATGACACTGCTGGGTGTTAGACGTTAGATTCCACGACTATGTGTGAAGTGTAACAATTGAACAAAACACAGTGGCCTTCAGGGAAGCTGATTTCTGTTTAGCTTTAACAGGCCCCTTCCATTGACCAAAACAATAATAATATATATAAATATATAATTCTGGGTGAATAGGTGTAAATGTATGATCTGCTATTTTCACCAAATGTTCACCCTATAATAGAGTTCATGTGGTTAAAGGTGTGCCTGTTACGTCTCCATACCTTGGTTTGGTTCATCCATGGAGAAGGCCTTGTTTTCCATGAACATGTTCTGGGACGTCTGCTCCTTGAGGATGGTCTCGTAGCCCACCCTTCGGTTGGGGTACAGGTCCTCGGCGTAGCTCTGCTGGCTTTCATCTTCTGTGGTCAGAGAGCACATTTCTGGGATGGTGTAGATGAGCAGGAACACCCAGGCGTTAGCCACCAGCGCGATGGCCATGGTCGGGTCGTCCCACGTGGGGCCTCCGCCGCTCCTCTCGTTACCGTAGACGTACATGGCGATCCACGCCGCCCAGATGCCTACCGACAACAGGCCGGTCAGGAGGATGAACGCGCCGTCGGTCTTCCACTGCTTGTGCTTGCCCGCCATGATGGGCAGACTCGCCACCACCACCGCCAGCAGCAGGCTCATCACGTAGATGAGCGCCATGACGAAGTCCAGGTTGGCGATGTTGCAGGGGGTGGCCGTGGCTCTGCTGCCGGCTTCGGCGGCCGTGCCGTTGACGTCGAGGGGCCCTCGCGGGTGGCGCACCACGGTGATGATGAGCCACTCTGCGTTGATCACCACCTCCACCAGCCACAGCCCCAGAGCACCCAGACACAGCGCCCAGGACGCGGGCGTGATGTTCCGTCGGGCCAGGACGTTCAGCCTCACGCACTGCATCAGCAGGCAGGCGAAGCAGCCGGCGAAGAGCACCCCGAAGAGGAACCTCCGCGAGGCGCAGGTCGCGAAGTCCTTTTCCACGATGAAGGCGAAGGTCAGACAGAAGAGGCCGTTGGTGCACACCAGGAAGCAGCCGTGGAGAGCCACCGAGCTCTGGTGGTTCTTGTCCGTGATGAAGGGCTGGCTGGCCAGCAGCGAGATGAAGAGGACCAGGGAGAACACCACACCGGCCGCGGCCAGGGCCTCCAGCACGATGCCCCACACCGCGCCCAGGTCACACAGGTTGTAGTACAGAGAGTCCACGTAAGGCCCACAGCCCTCCGGCAGGGTCATGTTGGCAGCCATGATGGAGACTGTCTGGGAGACGCCGAAGAGGAGGTCAAGTGTGTTCTGGAGGAGATGATGTTTTGTTTTCTGTGGGTCCTCGATCCCAACCAACAGCCCCTGCATGGTCAAAAGGGTTGAGAGGGAGAGTGTGAGTCAGGAAAGCAGAGGAAAATAACAGATTTCATGAAGTAAGACAAAAATGTATGTAATCATAAAGCAGATCATATACATACTGTACAAAACTGTGTGATGATAAGAGCTGCCATGAATGAATACAAGTAACTTTGTATATATATAGGGTCTATAAGACTCTATATACAGTATACACATAATACATTAGATGTACTGCTATAATTGTGGCTTAAACAAGCCTCAGCAGCAGCTACTCAAAAAAGGCCTTTTCTACTCATTCCATCAATCATTAATGGGATCGGTGGACATAGAGTACGTATACCATTTCTTTACATTGAGATGAAAGTGCAACTTAAAAAGGATAATGGCAAGCAACCCAATTGAGAGACGTACGTCACAGAAATGTAATGTTGCATACTATGTGTGCATTACAGTTTCACTGTAGGCCAAATGTATTGAGCAAATCAAGGAGTGCTTCGTTACACAGCGCCTTTTCAAGGCTCCCTATATTAAAACAACAAATATACAACAGGGGGAACACTATAGGCTAGGCAGCCTTTTGACTGGAACCTCTCTCTATAGTCCCAGACTTGACTTTGTGCTGCGACATGCTGTTCCTTCTTTGTTCCCGTCGGATCGCGTTACACAGCGCAGAGGACAATAGTCACAGGGCAGAATCGATAAACGAGTGAGTGAGTGGTAGCAGGTGCGCTCAGTCTTTATGCTTTATGGTGGTCACTCAATCTTTTTTTTCTTCTAAACTTTTTATCCCATGATTTTTGTATTGTAACCCATTTCTTTCACCCATTGTCAATTTTCTAATCTAATCCTGGGCGCTACACTCCCTCTGCCAACCTGGGTAGAGCAATGGACTGACCTCATGCTTTCTTCCATGCATGAGGAGTCCAAATGCTTCTTTTAACCTGAGAGCGGGGAGTTTTCCCGGTTGGACATATAGTGCCTGGTAGGAACACATTATTCCAACCAGTTCCTTTCCCCTCCATCAGTGGTCACTCAATCACAACAAAGTCCAGCCTCTTCATTCCACGTGCACAGATTGGATTACTCCTCTGCTGTAAATGTTGTTTTCCACAGGCAATATGAGTGCTAATGTTTGGTTGCACGTCATCCAGTTAATTGCCTGTTAAGGAAGGACATGAACTGCCACTCACTGTCATTATAGTGTTCTTCTGTAAAGTATAGTCCAATCCAATCCACATTATTTATATAGCACGTTTCAGAACTCAAGGTTTAAAAGTGCTGTAGCCTAGTAGGCCTACAGTGAAACAACTGAGACATCACTGAAAAGTACAAGACGCAGCAGCGTCAGACAGTGAAACAAAACATTACATGGACCAAAGAAACTCAAGCGGGGTTAAAAGCCAAGGTATAGAGGGGGGTCTTACAGCGAGATTTATAGGTCTTGATGGAAAGGGGCCAATTTGACGTGGGAGGGGAGCACATTCAATCATTTGGGGGCTACAACAGAGAAGCCTCGGTCACCTCTGGTCTTTTAAGCGGGTCTTCTTTGTGACCCTGAGATTTAGCTGGCTCTCAGACCGCAGTGACCTTGGAGGAGTACTATAAACCTTAATAATACTGATAGTGAAGATTCCTGTACTTTTTGAAAGGAACACATTTGAGTTGCCACAGTGTGCCACAGTGTGATTCATCAACGCAACAATCTTTGATGCTTGGGAGTTGGGACACAATAAAATACACATTGAACAATTGAGTTACAAATGGATGATGAATTAACAATTGCAAATAGATTAATTAATTAAAACTATGGGTTTGACTGTGGCTGATAGCAGCCACAAAACCCATTATAATGGACTTTGGATCATTCTTTGATTTGATCAGTTTTATAAGATGGATGACTAAGATGGTTACAGTCATACACATGGAAAAACTGAGTAGGCTCTTGAGAGCTCACTCTCAATATGTTTTCAAACATTTGGGGTAATTCCTTGCCTGGGCTACATAGTACATACTGTTTTTTTTGCAGAGCCAAAATACTTAGAATGCCGGAGAAATAACAGTTCGAATTTTTGCTATGTGTTTATAGAGCCTATATCAACATAAATGCAATTTGGTTTCATGATTTTAGCCTAACTCAGGCTTATGTGACAGTTTTGTCTGTCTGACACAGTTGTGTCAAACAGTTTTAGCTATTTTAGCTATTTGATATTCATGTTATCTGCCCCGCCCACCCCCTTCCTATTACAAACCCATTGTAACTTCAAAAACTCCATTTGAACCATGATAGATTAATCGAAAACACAATAAACAATAAATGAAAGAAGTAATTAAAACCTGACATATTAGAGGGATAATATCAGTCACCAGAACCAAGGACAGGCGTTTTTGATGAATCTATCATGGTTAAAATGGGAGTTTGATGTTACAAGGAGTTTGTATAGGAAGGGGCAGCTAAAATGAATATCAAATATCTAAATATTGAATCAAGCAACTTAAACTGTCCAGGGTGTTCATAAGCCTGAGTAGATGATGAAATGACCAAAACTTTGCATTTTCTTTTGAAAGTGCCTGGGAAATCTTTCATCATCTTTTTTTTCTTCTTTTTTAAGAACACATTCATTTCATTTTCAGACAATTGTGTTACAATAACTTAGTTACAATAGCAATACATTTAATTTGCATAATTATTTATAGCCTGAATTGTATTTCTGGCAGGCGACACCGTCGTACTAACAAACTAATAAGTAGCCTATACTAACTGTAATGATGAGTGTAACTGCCTGCAGCAGCACAGCTGTAGGCCTATACAACCACAACCCACAACGAAACAGAACTAAAAGTAAAACTGTAGGCTTTATTATCATGTATTGTATTTGCATTTAAATAATTACTAATCAACAGCGCGATAGACAAATACTACGTGTAAAAAAAGTTAAGTCGAGTAGCCCGTTTACCGTTACCTACACAACTGCACGTGTGCCTGTCGCGAGTGTTGAACAAATCATACAATCAATAGTGTTTTATAATTACGCCTTTATGTGTAAATCCTGGGTTTAAGTTCTGTTTAATACTCGTATTTTCTTATAGCCTATCAAATCAAAAGGAAACAACATTTATAAGTGCATTAGCCTATTTACCTGAAGAAGAGCTCTTGGCAGGGAGTGCAGTCAGTGCGGCAGAGAGGTGGTTGTAGCTGTGTGGTCGAGCCTAACTATATTACTATAATAAACTAATAATCTTTAAACAAGTCGCTCTTTCACCTGTTCTTCTGTTCCTAATCACAGTAACACCTGCCGGAGGAGACGCAGCTGGTGTTCATGTTAACAATCTGTGAAGAAACTATCTCCAAAACAAGACGCGCTCATAGTACACTGACTGAGTGTTGTTTTCACTCTGTTGTTGTCTCTTCAGAGCCAAATGGTCGAAGCAACTAAGCAAGCCAGGAATCCTCTTTTCGTTTAAGAGCGCATTCAGCCTGATCTGTTACTTACTACCCCCCTCCCTAACCCTAAACCTCCCTACCCCCACCACCACATAGCTCTCACTCACACTCACTCGCACACACACACGCACACACGCACACACGCACGCACGCACGCACGCACGCACACACACACACACACACACACACACACACGCACACACACACGCACGCACACACACACACACACACACACACACACACACACACACACACTCACACGGAAAAAAAGAAATAATAAAATGTAGCTATATTTATTTGTAAACCAATTAAAAAAAAGCATGTTTTTAAATATTTTTCTGTTGATAGATTTGAACTTGGTAAACGTATGTGTGTGCACAGAAGAAGGACAAATACATATACATTTCAGAAAAATAAACAGTAGAATAGATAGATGAGACATCTGGTGGTGAGGTGGTGTAGAAAACCTAGAGCCTGCCAGTACGCTCATTAACCGCTAGGTGGTAGCAAAGGCAAGACAAGCACACACACAAGCACAGAGGCAGAGGGTCTGAGTGACAAAAATATAGGCCTATTCATATTCCCTGTTTTACAAATTACATTGTACAGGTTCAATGCCCAACGTTTCCCTCAATGAATATGAATAACTTCTCAGTTCAATCTTTGAGTTAATTAATTATAAGTGTGTGTATATATGTAATTTCAGGTTGCCGGAAATAGCAGATCTACAAGCTCAGAAAGTGTTAGCGGTGATGCATTCTGAGCTTTGTAGATGTAGGTTATTAAGCCTAAATTAAATAGGCTTACTTACGAAATGAACTAATGAAGCCTGTTTAATTCTCCTGACCTGACATGACAACATACCATGGTAATATAATACCATGTTACATATATTACCATGTGGTATTGCTGCAGTGTCAATGATGACATGCAAATACAGTGCTATTCATATTTGGCTCTAACTGTAAATCATATCCCAGTTCAACATCATAGAAAGTGACGCCGTAAACATTTTCTGGAACAATGCAAATGCTGCAGTAATAAGACACCAGCTCAGCTGCATGCCACTGTATGCATGCCTAGAGACACAGACAGTGTGAAAGTGACAGCATCCTATGTTTCTGTCATGCAGGCCAGTGGTTCTAAAACTGAAGGATTAGGGGTGCATGATTATGAAATTATGACCGATATCCGATTATTTGCAGGGTCATATCTACCGATACCGATTCTGACCGATTCCGATCAGCTTGTTACTGCAGTTTGTTCCTGTTCGCAGATGACTCGGCACTGCTAATCTCGGACAGGAACAAACTGCAGGTTGAAAAGGCCCTCAGCTCTGAACTCGGTAGAATCTGCACCTGGCTCGCTGATAACAAGCTATCTTTACACCTGGGAAAAACTGAATCCATTCTCTTTGGATCTAATCTCATCAAGGCAAATGACTTGTTAGAGTGGGTGACAATGTTATCACACGTAAAGATGACATTACCTACCTAGGTTCCATCCTGGAGGCTAATCTTTCCGGTGATAAAATGGCCACCAACGTAATCAAAAAAGTCAACCAAAGAACAAGATTCCTTTGTTTACAGGATCTCCTCACTGGTCAACAAAAACACCTTGAAAACCTTAACAGGAGACCTCGTAGCCTACAAGGTTTCTTTGACTATATGCATGCACCTCCTGGTACCACAGCACCTCAAAGGCCCTTAAAACTAGGCTCCAGACTTCCCAAAACAAACTGGTCAGGCTCCTACTTGGCCTCACCCCCAGAACCCACCTCACCCCTACCCACTTTGACAGGCTGGAATGGCTTAGGGTCGACGACAGAGTACAGCATCTTGCAATGGGTCTGGTCCACAAGATTCGATACACCACCAAGATACCCATGTACCTATCTAAATACTTCCTTAACGAAGTCCACACCCACAAAACCAGACGGAGTGCAACAAACCATGTACAACCCAGATTCGGCACAAACAAGGGACTACATTCTTTTCGACTCCTATGCCACCAAAATGTGGAACGCCTTACCAACAGTCATTAAGACATGCAAATCTCTTGACTCCTTTAAAACCGCTCTCAAAGGGCACCTACGGATGGCTGCAATTCGAAACTGGCCCCTGTAAAATCTGAATCCCCCCCACCCCTTTTCCCCCATACATCCAAACAGAAAAGTCCTATTTGATTGCATTAAATGACTTAACAACATTAAATTCACTTTGCCACTCGATTTGCCACACTTTATGCATGCATGCGCATGTTGTGTAATGGGTTAACACCAGTGACATTGGACGCACAGAGCGCAACAGCAACTAATGTTATGAGCTAACTGGAGCTAAGAGGAAAGCCATGACAAAACACAGTTTTGTGAACAAAATCAACAATACAACGTCGGAAACGAACGGGAGGTTGTTACAGAGAGGTTTTTGGGGAGGAAAAAATTAAAAGGGAAAAGATGCACAACGGAGACGGCCAAGCAGCTGGCAGTTATGACTCGAGTCATTCTTGTTTTAACTTCCGAGCACCCAGTGGTAAAAACAGACTACAAATTAGAATTCTTATTAAACCTTTATTTCCTCTCCATATAAAAGTACAACTCTAATCAGTGCTTACAGACAGTATCATTCCGCTTTACAATAACAATTGTGCCATAAAAGAAAAAAAATGAGAAATAATGTAAACATGTTTCATGAAGCCACTTCAACAACAAGGCAACATGCAAGACAACATGAATTCAAAAGTCCATTGTACACAGTAAAATCTTTGGTGTTATTTTTTTTCTTTCCTTTATCAATTCAATTCCGAGAGTGTACAAAATAATGTAACCAAACGTAACCGTCACAGGCCCTATTATTTACACTCTCAAGAGTTACATTAACACGGATGATTTTACTGCGCGTTCTACCAAATTCACTCAACAGTGAAACATTGTACAAAACACTTCATAAATGTATTTCCCAAATGGCAGGTTATTTCACATCACGTTGTTATGTTATGTCATGTCGAACATAAAGAGAAAGGAACACATCAGCTTAATTTATGCGATATCCGATAGGAGCAAACTTGGTTGGTAATCAAACCCAGCGGCTGATTGCCTTGTCTTCTCATGTTGTCACCTGCAGGATGGCAAGCATGCAGGGGCTGAATGGAGACCTGTATGATTGACTGCATGGGGGACGTCATCTAGTGTTTGAAAAAGCACAAAGCCATGGTGACAGACAGGCCAGATAGCCAGGATAGTGGTTTTCAAAGTGTTGGTGACAGGAGGTGGAAAGGATAGGTAATTGTTCAATTCAAATGATAATTTATTGTGCCAGTTTAACCTGGTGTCCCTATTTTGGACAATGCCAGCCATCAATGTTTCCAAAACGTTCAAAGATGTTTGAAAATAGCATACAATTTTCCCCTTTTTTTCTTTTTGTAACCTACTTTTCACCCGGTGCCAATGGCTAAACTGTAATCCTGGGCTCTTTGATTGATTGAAATATTTATTAACAGTTTGCAGAATTACAGTACATTTCAAGCACAAACTCAATACAAAGACTGTTAACTGTGAGTGGACGACCCAATTAAGCATTACACTTGTTTACAAGAGGGTCCACCATGTTCAATTAATCAAAACTCTACCTCTGCCAACGTGAGGAGAGCCCCGAACTGAGCACATTCTTCCTTCAATGCATGAGGAGTGACCTTATCACCTGAGGGGAGTTTCCCGGATGTAGCGCGTGGAAGGAACACGTTATTCCAACAAGTTCCTTTCCCCTCCATCAGGCGCATCCGGGAGGCAGTATAGAGACCGGAATTACTGCATGTTTTTTGTGAGGGTACCTACCGTAGGGGCACACGGGGAGAACATGCAAACTCCACACAGAAAGGCCCTTTCGCCAACCCCACCTATAGTATGGGCACTGATGATGCCGAGTAGAGAGCACGCCCAGTGTCACCAGTGGAACTCAAACCCGTGACCCTTCTAGCTGTGAGGCGACAGCGCTACCGACTGCGCCAATTTCCCCTTTCTTAAGGGCCATTGACAGAGACTGAGAACTATAACTAGAAAAATATAGTTTTAAAAATCAAGGCCCAGGCGGTGGCGTAACCGTCTGGGCACCCGACTGGTAATCCAGTCGCAGTGTGCCGCGGGTTCGACTCCCGAGCCTGACACAGACTTTACTGCACGTCACCCCCCATCTCTCACCCGTTTCCTGTCAGCCTACTGTCTGTCCCTTCAAAAAAAAAAAACAATAAAAGGCGTAAGCCACAAAAAGAATATCTTAAAAAAAAAAGTGCATGGCAGAGCAGCAGAGTTCCCACCAGACTATAAAACGAAATACAAGGGTGAACGATAGTTATCTTTATAGTTATTGCGCCCAGTGAGAATGGTTCTTTAACGCCATTTAATAATGGTGGGGGGGGGAGAGGGGTGTGCACAGCCGGAGGCTATGGCTATTTGGTGGTCCCGGGAATAGAGAAGTTTGAAAAACCACTGACATAGGGGTATTATGAGTCAACCGGGGCCTCCTCTTTGCCTGTAATAACTAGCCATGTAGCTGGGTCAGGGCCCGTAGCACAGCCCCCATTAGGCTTTAATCAAAGCCTGCCCCGACACCCTGCCACCGAGCTATGGCCTTAACTGTTTATTTTGTAATCCCTCCAATCCTCCACTCTCTGTCCCCAACTGTGTACATTCACCGGGGTCGCTGCCACTACACGCTCTTCTCTCCCCTCTCTGTTTTCTGTCAGACAGCAGGGGGGACATCTTCAAAGAACAAAGTGCTTCATAACATCTACATCTGCGCAGAGACTCTCAGAACTCAGTATGTTCGCACACTGCAAACATCCTGGGTGTCATTTTGCCTGAGTGTATACCACCAAAAAAAAGAGCCTTATGGGTCTATTTTTACATTCCCAGAGTCAAATTAACGCTGGGATGACATAAGCAGAGTAGCAGACCGACACAGACAGACTCTGGGGTTCAGGGTTACTTTCACAGCACTGTTCATCAGTATTACATACAGACTTTAGATGAATGTGTGTCGGTCTCATGTGTATTTATTCTTTAAGAGAATGTTCTACAGCAGGGGTCTTCAACAGGGGGTCCCACCAAATCTTTGAGTGATACAGAAACAAACTAAACATTGCTGCTCATCCATCACTGAGAACATGAACACCACACACAGTAACGTGGATAGCAGTCGATAAAAATAAAAAGGCACATCCAAGCTGCCGTTGAGAACAACAATGTTTGACATTTCCAGACCACTTAGAAAAATATGAACATGTTTGACCTTTTCTAACGAAACGCTGCTGATTGTACAGCGTGTCATAAAAACCATAATCATTCACAATAATCATCAGACAGCTTCTAACACTGATCCTGCAGGCAAGCAAGCTTTGAGTGTGGATGCAGCAATATCACTTGATTCAACAACATGAAACTGATCCAAAAAACATGGGAAACTGGGAATAAAATGTCATGGCATTTCTAATAGGCACAAGACAGATCTAGTTCCTCTTGAGTGGAGTCTAATAAAAAAACAACAGAGCTGCAGAACATGGTTCACCACTCTTAAAGGACCACTTCACCGCTTTTCAACTTACAGTATATAATTGGTCCTCACTAATGTTCATGATAAAAATCCACAATTTCTTTCTACTCAGTCTGTGTCTCATATAGAGGGCTGTGGGCAGTTCGGAAATGTTTTTCTTTTTAAAAACAAGGTTTAAATAATTTGTATTTTCGTGAGACTGATGGCTTCCATTATCACTTTTTCAACTTTTCTATTAGTCTCTATTACCTTGGATTCCCCATCGATGATGCCACTGGTGGACAGGTTTCTGAACTGCCCACAGAACTCCTATATAATGAGACACAGACAGAGTAGAAAAATATTGTGGCATTTCATCATGAACATTAGGGAGGACCAATGAAAGTAGGTTGAAAAGTGGTGAAGTGGTCCTTTAAGTATCTAAATTTAAAAGCAGCACTCAAACATCTTGTTAAATACGTATTTAAAAGTACATTAGCCACACATATGCCTACTTTAAGTACATATTATTATCACTTGCCTTTGATTGGTATCACATTGCAATCATGTATTAACATTAATGATTCAACATATTGGTAGAATGTTGGTTATTTCTAAAAAGGTAAAAAAACA
Source organism: Protomyctophum bolini (assembly GCF_963924005.1). NCBI lineage: Eukaryota > Metazoa > Chordata > Actinopteri > Myctophiformes > Myctophidae > Protomyctophum > Protomyctophum bolini. The sequence goes on along the minus strand of NC_137879.1, from coordinate 12,078,892 downwards.
AACAAAAAAAGGAAATGGAAATGTACTAGATGATGATGTGTGTGCGTATGTGCATGCATGAGTGCATGTGCTTATTCATGTGTTTGTATGTGTGCATGTGTGTGCGCGTGTGTGTGTGTGTGTGTGTGTGTGTGTGTGTGTGCATGTGCGTGCGTGTGCCTGTGAGCATCTTTGTGTGCACTCACTTTCATGCGTGTTTTGATCGTGTGTGTGTATGTGTGTATGTACTGTATGTGCACGCACGCACGCGCACACACACACACAATCAGCCTAATCTTCGGTTTGTTTAGCAAAAGCTTGCATGGGGGTGGTGTGGCAGAGGCTAGGGGCTGGCTGTTTGAAGAGCAGGGTCTTCACTCCTGCTGCTTAGACAGCAAGCTTTCATTTAAGGCTCCATCGAGTTGCATTTCATGAAAAATAAACACTGGCCTTAGCAGCTGTGCTCTTTGTGCCTGGGAGCGAACTGCTGAAAGGGAGGACAATTTCCTTGCTCGATTGGCTATGCTCGGCAAGCCTGATGATTTGTTGATTTGAATGTTGCACATTTCCCCTCGATTAGGAAAGACAGCCACCGACTACAATAGAGAGCAGTTTAAGTCAGTGGACTTCAACCCTTTTCACACCAAGGCCTATTTATTAGCCACAGACCACCATTTGATGAGATTTAGCCTCTCAAGACCCCAAATTAAAGTCCATGCTGTATTGATGTTGGTAGTATTGGTACCATAGGTAGGAGATGTAACAGCCGCAACGTTTATCAAAATAACAATTCTTCTACATTCAATAATTTGTAAATGAAGTAGGCTAATAATGCAGATGTTTAACAATAAATTAACTCTTGAGAGCGTAAAATTAAAGGTTTAATTTTACACTTTCAAGAGTTGAAGATCTAATAAGGGTCAATTTACCAACACTCCATCATTCAGCTGAGGATCACCTGGAACCCCCTCAAGGACCACTGGTGGTGCCAAGTAGGTCAGGAGTGGCTTAATTGTCGGTATCAGCCGGTAACACGTGGGAGTACGTTACAATGTGCTAGACCCCTGGGAGATGGAGTCTGTCCCTGTTACAATGTGCTAGACCCCTGGGAGATGGAGTCTGTCCCTGTTACAATGTGCTAGACCCCTGGGAGATGGAGTCTGTCCCTGTTACAATGTGCTAGACCCCTGGGAGATGGATTGCTGAGGTGGTGCACCACACCTACCGTCAGCTCCCAGTACTTCCTGCACAACTTGCCGCACCCAAGCCATGCATGCTTTGACATATGCTGAGTTGGCGGTGCCCGGGATCGAACCCATGAACTTGTGGTCCAATGGCGAGAGCTCTACCAACTGAGCTACCGGGACACACGACCGCTGGTTGAGAACCATTGGTTTAAGTGAACGCACTCCTAGCTTGTCTAACGGTTCCGCCTCAGTGCTCTTGAAATCACACAATATACCGGGTAGGTTTATGTGGAATCATCTGTAACCGTATATGAATGTCACTCGAGCGCGATTAAAACCAGAAAAGGCTAGATGAATGGGATCACACTTGGCAGCATGCGAATTACAAGTTACAAGTACAACCTTGTATGTCAACATTCTTCTCCCTTGACTTAGCAAACCAAATGATAAAAACCACAAGGGGTTATCAAACGTAACGCAGTCTGACTGTACAGTATCTGTCAACTGACTGTAAGATGTCAAAAAACTATCTTGCATGATATTTCAGCCGTACATGGCGGGGGGGGGTAGCAAATGTTATAGTTTAATTTCGCCAAAATTCCTTTCAAGAAAAATAAATATGTTCTTGTCATCTCAGCTGATTCATGCTTAGAACAACAGAACAGACACGACACTTTAATACCCATTCTAAATCGTACAAAACCAAAAAACATACCGTTTTGTGACTCAGTGTTTTGGGCCTTTTGAGAAATCTCCAATGGTGACTGGCAGCTGTCCATGGACATGGCTGGAATGTAACATGTGGCTCTGAGGTCACAGGCGCTCCGGGGCCGTGGGACGAGCGTCTAGGAGGAGGAGGGGGCGGACGGTGTGGGGGGCGAGGTGACTACCTTTTTCGCAGAGCCTGGGAGCTGATGGGCGCTGATGAGGCGCTTGTTTTACATCACCAGCTACGACAACTAGTAGGAAGTAGTGGAGCGCCCTCAGGGTTGGCCTTTCTCACATTCTAACACAGCCAGAAAACCCCCTTCTGGCAGCCAGCTCAGTAGCGCCTTAGACTCCCAACACACACCTCCTGGTATCGAATCCCGCTGCCATCACTGTTTTTCCAACAACCGCAGACTACTTTTTTGGCCGATAAAGTACGTTAGGGTTACGGTTAAAGTTAGTTTTAGGCATAGTTTTGGTGAGGTTATATAACTACTTGCGTGAGATCCAAATACACAGCTGAGCGCTCCCTACCCCACTGACCCCAAAACAAGCGCCCCGTCAGTGCCCATCAGCTCCCAGGCTCTGCGAAAGATGTAGTCCCGCGGGGCGAGAGGTGGGGTGCAGGGCAGGCCAGGGTCAAACGGTCTCACTGGGCCCCACGCGGCGATGGAGATGGCAGTGGCGACGGGGGGTCATCGCGCGGCAAGCGCTTGGCGTTGTTGGCGCCGCTGTACAGAGAGTCGACGGACACGTTGGGCGGGGTGTGGTTCCGCCGCAGGGCGTTGGGCGTGGTTCCACCGCCGTGGTGAAGCAGCGGGCCCCCCCGGAGCAGCAGCACGTCGCGCACCACGCCGCGGAACGGCTTGCTCACGAAGCAGTACAGGAAGAAGTTGACGGCCGTGTTGAGCATGGCCAGCATGTTGGACAGGTCGTAAGCCAGGTGCACGCGCCAGTCGCTGTGCACCGACGCCACGTACAGGTGGTAGATGACCACGGCGGTCCTCGGCGCCCACAGCACCGAGAACACCGAGGTGATGGCCAGCAGCATGGCCGTCGTCTTACCCAGGCCACGCCGCCGCTGGACCACGGCGCCCGGTCCGCGGTCGCTGCCGCCCTCCTCCTGGCAGCAATGTTTCCGCTGCCTCGCCCGCAGCGTGCGGATGATCAGCGAGTTCAGCACCAGGAAGACGCCGCAGGGCAGGAAGTAGATGATGGTGACGTGCGACCATATGAGCGCGTGGTCCAGCGGCGTGGGCGGGTGGCTCTCGCGCCACAGGTCCGACCACCAGAAGAACGGCACGCCCGACGCCAGCGACAGCACCAGCACCGCGCCGATGATCCTCCGGGTGCGCGCCGGGTAGCTGATCTGACGGTGGAGAGCACGGTTATTATTGTTAACTGAAAGAATAAAACTAAAATAAATTAAAGCATTTTGAGTTTTTATTACACAATACTTACTCTTGGTCCTTTTCAATCCCACACCTGACTTATTCAGTCAGGTACAGGATTGAAAAGGGCCGGTGAAAGAAAAACACTAAAACGAATAAGAACTAAAACTAAAAAGCGTCATACTAAAACCAAAATACAAAGACAAATCCCAAACTATATTCGAACCTGCCGGTGGAGGAGGGGGTGGCACAGCGCCACGTAGCGGTCCACAGTGAGCGGCACCGTGGACCAGATGGAGGCGTGGTTGGCGGCGAACTCTGCGGCGCTGACGGCGTGCAGCCACAGCGCGGGCACCTCGCGGTGGAACACGGCCGTCTCCAGCAGGAAGCCCACGAAGATGATGAAGAGCTGCGAGAGGATGTCGGAGCCCGTCACCGCCAGCAGGTAGTAGTACAGAGGCTTCTTGGTGCGGCACGCCAGACGGGACAGAGCCACCGCCGTCAGGATGTTCACTGATATGACAGACAGACAGACAGACAGACAAACAGACAGAGTCAGAGAGAGACAGAGAGAGAGAGACAGGGAGTAAGAAAGCTTCACAGCAACGGCAGGCCTACTTGGATAATCATACTCCAGTTTTTTGCGACCGTAGGTCACATTCCTGCATCTCCTATCTGTCAATTAGTTAGTCACCCCAACCAAGCCTCCATATATGGTCACGCCTCGTGACATCACGCCTCCATGTATGGTCAGTGGTCACTCCTCGTGACATCACACCTCCATATATGGTCAGAAGACTGGATCATTACCTAGATCTGCGCATATATGGAGCCGGCCAGCAACTCTACATATGACCTCAAACTGCAACCTGACGTCGCCAAAACACACCTCTCTTGTTTTTACTATAACTATGCACCGTTTTGGTGGTCACCTTATAACCTAAAACTGTAGTACAGGCCTTTAGGCATTTAGCAGACACTCTGCCAGTCCACACCAATGCACCAATGCAACTACCATACCAATGGCAGTTGCAAGGAGTTGCATTGGTGTGAACTGGCCTTAAAACTGTTTTGTTTCAAGGAGTTGCGACTAGTTGCATTACTGCATGGTAATCTAGGATCATAGGTAAACAAAGTACATATTATCAGTCTAAACCGTATAATAATAAAACATCTATAAACTGTACATTGAAACTACACAATGCCAGGTCAACAAATGAATCATGTCTAATAACTTTTTAAACTTTGCATAAGCCTGCAAGGTCGTCAAGGCTAGGGCAAGTGCTACAGGCAGCAGGCTAAGGTGGAGTCTGAAGAGACAGATTACTTTTCAGAAGCAATTGAAAGGATACCCTACTTACTACATCCAGGGGTCGATGCCCCGGTACAGTTTGCCAGATCTTTGCCAGGTAAAAGACCAAGACGGAGATAAACAGAAACAGAGACAGGCAAAGGCTGCCAGATGGGAGGTAAATCAGAGAGCAAAGCGATATCATCATCAACATATTCTGCTGGATGCGTTCACAGTAGTATGAGTTACAAACAAGGCATTGATTTGTCTGCAGAAAGTCATGATCCATCTTCCAGTAGCTACATTTTAAAGCCACAATGCGGGACTTATTCACATTATTCATGTGTATGTTAATACAATATAACAAGCCCATCTGCAGCGGTTGAAGGTGTAGGCCAGTAGTCGACACTAATGATATAGAGATCTGAAATCTGAGTCATCTGTCATTTCCGTTTACGAAAATATATTTTAAAATGTCTTTAGATCTTTTTTATTTATTTATTTACATTTCTGCTAATAACCAAGCTATATAATACTGTATGCTTGGTTAATCGATATTTATTTATTTATATTCGAATACATTTGCACTACTGTAAAAACAAAACAGAAGTGGGGAGGAGGCTTCACTTCCACTTTATCGCTTTAATCATCAAAAGAGCTTCCAGAGGAGACTAGTAGGACACTGACTGGTTGATAACGTCAATCAAGTCATTTGAAGCAGACAGCGCATGCCACATTGTATACAACCTATGGATTGTAGATTTAAATATATACAATTTATTTGTTGATTGAGGATCTCAAGTCTCTACACCTGGGCTGGTCCACTGTGGTTTCCTTCTACACATACATTCCCGGCAGAAATGGCAGATCTAAATGTTCACAATGCGCTGCATATTGCAACCGATTATGAGCTTGTAGATTTGCCTATTTTTGCTAAACGTTCGCCTATTATGAAATGCCAATAGGGATGCTTCAAGTGGTTAAAATAATTTCAACTACCGTACATATTTTTAGCTACAGCTATTTGGAGAGCAGAGCGCCAGGCTTTTCAGGACCCTTTCACCCCTACAGTTGTTGACTCCAGCGGGCTGACCTTTTTTTTTTGTTCCCTTCGGGGCCAATTACGCTGCAATGCCCTTGATGTGTCCCATGAGGTCATCCGGAGTGTCCACTGTGACGGGTCTGATATACAGCCGGTCAGAACCCCTCCTTCCTTCCACTCCACAACACTCTCTCATCGCCGCAGGATCAATACCAAATCACGGCCATCGATTTGCCTGTCTGTCTAGCAGTCTCATGCACAGTAATGACAGCAGTGCTGCTGTGAATTTAGCACGCTGCGATGACACTATTGGACACCAGAGGGTTTGGAGCGATGTGGAATTATAAGACTATCAAAGAATGAATCCTGTAGTCTAAACTGCCTCAGCCTGGCCAGTCTGATGGAGGGGAAAGGAACTGATTGGAATAACGTGTTCCTTCCACGCGCGGCGTCAAACCGGGGAAACTCCCCCCCCACTGTCGGGTGCAAAGAAGTATGGCTTGGACTCCTCATGCATAGAAGGAGGCATGAGGTCAGTCCGTTGCGCTCCCCAGGTTGGTAGAAGGAGTGTAGCACCCAGCATTACATTAGTCAATTGATACTGAACAAATGGGAGGGTGGGTTTCAAAAATTGTGGGATAAGAAAAAAATTAATTAAATAAAAAGAAAAAAGACTATCAAAGAATGAATGAATGGAGTGATGGAAGGTGGATGGATGCTCACAAACTATAACAGCAAAAATCCTGACTGTAAATTAAATTCTGAGTGTTAATGGGCCCGAAGCTATCAGAACTTGACTCCATGATGAAACCAGGGGAGAAAGCTTGATCATGTGTGATTATAGTAACTCTCCTGGCTGCTAAATGCACCAGTAATGTATACCTAACTCACTTGTGCATTGATCGTGTCCATCTTGTGCAGTCGCTCAACCACTTTCATTATGAATAGACATGAACGGACTGAGAGATCCATCCGTCCAGCACTGCTCGGTCCAGCTATTGATTGCGGTGTAACACAAGCACATCTGCTGTAATACGACTATCAGTTAAATGCACTTCTGACTGACCTTCAGTTCTTTTTTAGGCATCTGTGCAGCTTTATTTAGATATACAACACACAGCAGCACCGATTCTTGAGTGAGACCCGAAGGCAGGACAACATTGCGTCAAATGTGACCAGCAGAGCGTCAAACAGTAGAGCCACTGGGGCATCTCTGTCCTGACCTAGCCTGGAAAGCATTCCTTTTTCGGGTTTATGATCTGGTCGGGAGTGGATGGTAACATGTTGTAGTCACTGATTTGTAGTCATCAGGCAGGAAACCACAAACCGGGAATCAGAAGTACCCAAAGTTCCCCGACATCATAAGTTTAGGGCCTATCCAATAAAAGCCTTGCGTCGTATGAATCCGACAAGTATATGTCTTGGAATAGTTTAGTTCCATATTTGATTCCAACTAAACTAGTAGCGATTGGCGAGACTAAACACAAACAGGAGGACCAAAACAAACCGATGCCAAAATAGCCGGAAATCACAAAGTGGAATAAGAGTTTTTTTTAACCATCCGGTCTAGACAGGATCAACACATTGGTAAACACAGGTGTTGCCAATGCTATGAATTAAGGTTGTGTTCCATTCAGTTCAAATAGAGTATAGGTGCTGCTAGTGTGCATGTTGGCTCACTGGAAACTGGCATTTCTACACTAAATGGAACAAATCATTAATTAGTATGATTGGTAACACTATAGAGCGCAGCAGTCCCGCCCCCTTTCAGAAAAGCGAGTGGCCCAGGAAATGAAACCCCAATGCATTTTTCCATCGGCACTTCGAATATAATTTATTTAAAGACGGTTACGCTGCGGACAAAGCCAATTCGGATCATGACAAATCATGACAATGAACACAATGTTTTGGGACGATCAAATCATTAGAAAGAAGAAAATAAAGGCAGGAGACAACACTATTTGTTTTGTTTTTCGTCTTATAAATTATTTGATCGTCCCAAAACATTGTGTTCATTGTCATGATTTGTCATGATCCGAATTGGCTTTGTCCGCGGCGTAACCGTCTTTAAATAAATTATATTCGAAGTGCCGATGGAAAAATGCATTGGAGTTTCATTTCCTGGGCCACTCGCTTTTCTGAAAGGGGGCGGGACTGCTGCGCTCTATAGTACTATATAATCAGAACAATTGTGGATATTATATAATATACGTAGGGACCCCCACACAGTGGATAACACTGTAGTAGACATCAGGAGATAACAGGAGAGATTCAACAGAGACTAACTTTGTAAATCAGTGTTCATGTCAAGGAGAGGGAGCCCCAAATTGATATTTATTTGACCGCGGAACCCTTTTTGAGAAAGATGTTGGTTATCTGTGCAGCCAATGACCTGCATCTCTACCGGGGGTGTGGTCTATAAATGTTTGGTGGTTATTGTGCCCTGTATTGTCTGTCCTGATCCTGATGAAGGTCTACTCTAAAGCGACCGAAACGTCGACCTGTTGCTGCGAGAGTGAGAGTCTAGCCAACACCAACTCGGGATTCCTGGATCGCTGCCCTAATAAACGTCTACCTAATAAAGAGCAACATTTGTCTGACAGTGTCTGACAGTATGCAGGACCCTTTCTTTGTTTTTCAAAGATACCCTTTTTGAGAAAGATTTTGTGCCGGGGACCCCCATGAGAGAAGAACCCATGAGAGTATGCACTGTGAGCTTGTAAAATAGCCGAAAAGGTCGAATTTAAAGATACTAATGTTCCTCATTTTGCCTAGAACCCACTCAAGGACCCCTGGGGGTCCCCTGGAGGACCATACTTTGAGAAGCAGTGCATGGTAAATGCTTTTTATGTGATGTATTCCCTGGGGGTCCCCTCGAGGACCATACTTTGAGAAGCAGTGCATGATAAATGCTTTTTATGTGATGTATTCCCATGCTTTTTTGTTCTTGCTTAATGTAAGTCGCTCTGGATTAAGAGCGTCTGCTAAATGCCTAAATTGTAAATTGTTATGGTGTGTATATGTAGTTAGTATATGCAGTGTACCTGGGACCCCCACACAGTGGTTGGTGTGTGTATATATATATATATATATATATATATATATATATATATATATATATATATATATATATATATATATATATATATGCAGTGTACCTGGGACCCCCACACAGTGGTTGGTGTATATATATATATGCAGTGTACCTGGGACCCCCACACAGAGGAGTGCGCTGTAGTAGATGACAGCAAAGAAGCCCAGAACACACTCAGACGGTCGTAGCTCCTCTGGTTGCAAACTGGCGGCCACCGTCAAATTAGGCCACTCAATCATGACCTTACTGCGTCACCTGAAACATGAATATAAAAACACTGTCAAATGGGCTATATGCATAGGCCTATATATGCCATTTTGGAAAGAACTTGGGGCCCCTTCCCTATACCTCCTTCACAGGTGTTACAGATGATACTGATGAAGGTTCTGTTCCATTCTGGTCAAACTGTGTCAGGGTGCTGCTACTGCCTATTGTCTTGTGCATGTTGGCTCACTGGAAACACTCTGCTACACCAGTGGGTCTCTAAAGTGTCCTTCGGTGTGTTCCAAATGGCCCTGCAGGTCTACTCTGAGAGTAATGCGGGTCCTTCAAATTAAAAACTTTGAGAACCACTTCACCCTAGCCTAAATGGAACAGAGCCTTAATTTGAGTAGGGAAGCAAGCGGTTTAGGAATAGTTATTCTGTGTGCATTGTGCCACTCAATCATGGTCCTTACTGCTTCACCTGAACAATGAAAATAAAACAACAATAGAACATGGAGGTTTAGATGGTAAAGGAGACAGATTTGAATATTGTTCTGTCGGGTGGAAAACCTTAACCGTTCTTTTTTTATTAGGGGAAAGCTTGAAGGCCCCTATAGTTTTTCTACCGTTTTTTGAGTGGTAACCACTCCCTTACGGACTTATGTGGGTGGGTGGGTTGGTGGGTGGGTGGGTGCCTGCCTGCCTGTCTGCCTGCCTGGCTGGGTATGAGCACGAAAACAGCATGGTTGTTTTTCACCACCTAACACACAACCTAACAACCTAACACACACACGCACATATTAACTGTATATATAATGATTACGGGTGTGCCACTGCAGTACAGTGACAGTACAGTACAGTACAGTACAGTACAGTACAGTACAGTACAGTACAGTACAGTACAGTACAGTACAGTACAGTACAGTACAGTACAGTACAGTACAGTACAGTACAGTACAGTACAGTAGAGGGACCGGCACACGGTAACTCTGTCATTTCTTAACCGTTTCGGACACGGGACGGCACGCCGGAACCGGCCCGGCCCCCTGGGCGCGTTCCTGGGGGTCTGGAACTGGAATATGATCCACACTATCCACTCCTGGGATTTCCGTAGCCTGGTTAACCGGTCCATTCCCCCTTGAAATCGCATTTCCATTCATTTGTGTGGAGTCTGGACCCTGCTAATGCATGGTTGGCCGTGGGAGTACACTAGACAACCCCTTCAGCCAATCAGCTTAACAAAAAAAGTAATCTCCAGTCTCCAAAGTTCGGTCATCACAGTGTTTCTATGTCTTATTGTGCATATAGCGTATAGCTATTTTCTTTATTGCTTTTATGGCTTGGCCCTGTCTTATCGCTGCTTGCAGCTATATGTCATATTTTAAAATACTGAAAAAAACACTATCTACAATTAAGCTCACAATGAGTCACATCGCGACATGTTAACATGTAGATGGGCTATTTTCATTATCTTTGTGCGATACTGTTGTTGTACGATAAAGAAGGGAATTAATTTACCAAAAAAAAGAAAAAACGACAACAACCTTACAGAATGAGAACCTTCCATAATATGAATGGGATTAACATGATCTTCAAAGTGTTTCATAATTCACAGAGGGTGGACAGACCTCTGTGCACTTAAACACTTGAGCATTTGATGAACTCTAGATCAGTAGTTCTTAAACCTTTTTATGTCAAGGACCCCCAAATCGATACGCTTTTGGCTTTTGACTCCAATTTGAAAGTATACAATTTGCGACACAGACCCCTAAAGATAAGAGGCTATCACAAATCCTACTGTCATTCCTCACACTTATTACATGAACAACTTTGATTTCTGCCTTCATCTTACACTATGCCCCAGAGGCACAATGCATTCTAGCTGTGAGAAGAGAGCATCTTCCTTCCACTCTCCTGGGCTTCACACCATATGTGACATTCTTTATACAGTAAGTGTTAGATTAGATATCACACTTGTCAAGGACATTTCAAGGATATGTCATGGACCCCCACCAAATTGATGTGTTTTTGGCTACGGACCATTCAGCCATCCATCTTCAACCGTTTATCCGTACTCGGGTGGTGGGAGCAACAGCTCCACCAGAGAGCTCCAGACTTCCCCTCAGACTTCATTCTGGGGAATCCCGAGGCCGTTCCCAGACCATGTTGGAGATATAACACCTCCATCTGATCCTTGGTCTGCCCCAGGGTCTCCTCCCAGTGAGATGTGCATCGAGGATCTCCCTAGGGAGACGCTCGAGAGGCATCCTAACCAGATGCCCGAACCACCCATCCTTTTCATGCAAAGAAGCAGAGATTCTACTCCCGAGTCTCTCTCGCGTGACTTCTCACCCTATCACTAAGGGAGACACTAAAAAATAGCAGATGTACAAGCTCACAGCACGGCAAGAGGTGACACGCTGTGTCATATTTTCCTGATGAAGACCTTGTAGGTCGAAACGTTGCAATTTGTTGCCTCTAAATAAAGTAAGTCTTGGAGCTCTAGAAACTAGTGTGCGGATGTTCTTTCTCTTCCTTGATGTTTGCCTTGATGCCGGACATCCAGCACCTGGCCTAAATATAGGCATTGAGATGTGCACACAATCTGAACAATGTGAACTATGTCTAAATTGCCAACATACAATAAAGTGGTTAAAATTATTCTCTATTCCACATGGGGCAAACATTCAGTGACAATAGCTGATCTGCAAGCTCATAACGCATCCAGACGAGACGATTTGGTGTAGCTTCATTTGGTGCAGGGGTCCATTTAGCTGGGGACCACCTGGAATCCCCTAAAGGACCACCAAGTGGTTATGCCCCATTTACCCAATCTCCATCCACAAGCTCACACCACGTAGAACCTTTTTTTGAGTGGCACTACCCCCTCCTATATTCAGCTATTAGATGTGTAGATTTCCGTCCTACACAAACATTAAATTCCCATTGACAATGAATGGAGAATTTTACGTCATAGTGTCTGAGCAAATAGGCATAGTGTCTATTTTACGTCATGACGGTGTACGATGATATATGATGAGGTGCGATTGTTTTCTTTCTTTCTGTCTTTTTGGACATTTTGTCATCCCAAAATAGGGATGACAGATTGAAAGTGCTTTAGGAGAGAGAGAAGGATGTTAGATAAATAGTGCTGGCTGGGCCTGGTGTCGTGATGTTTGTCAGGGAGAAAACTGTCTCTTAATGGAGGTCAGTAAGGCCATGGAGAGATGCAGTCCATTTAACTGGACGGACGGTCACAACAGCAGATGGACAGTCCTACGTCGGTGACCCCTGTGACGTGGTCGGTCACTCATTATTACACCGCTTGTGTCTGTCCGTCTCCGCGCCTCACCCTTTCACCAGGACGCCATCAGTGGTGGAAAAACTACTCACGTTTGCTACTTCAGTAAAAGTATCAATACTGCAATTAGAACTACTCCGTTACAAGTACAATTACGGAATTCCAAATGCAGTACAAAAGTATTCAAATGTAGTACAAAAAGCATCAAAATTTACTTAAAGTACCAAAGGTAAAAGTGCCAATTGTGCAGAATGTCCCATTTAATGTTTTGTTGTAATACATAATAATCTTTTGACAAGATCAAGCTCAAAATGTGTCGCATCACGACACATTGTGAGCTTGAAGATCAGCTATTTTCAAATGGCTGAAATGTATATAGGGCTGAGTAACTACTAAAATCTTCATATAATTGTAGTGGAGTAAAAGTACAATATTTGGATCCGAGATGTAGCGGAGTAGAAGTAAAAGTACTGGAAATTGTACAAATACCTCAAAATTGTACTTAAGTAGAGTAGTTAAGTAAATGTACTTTAGTTAATTCCCCCCACTGCTGATCTTCCTCCCCCGACCTCTCCTCCACCTGCTGTCATCCTTAATTCACTCGGCTCATCCATGCGGAAGCATATTTGTCTGTGTTATCTCCTAGGCTTCCAGTGACACGACATGTTTGTGGACGCTCGACCAACATCCCAGAGCCTCCTTCCATCTCCTGCTCAGCTCAGCGGCCATCAGTCTGTGACACCACGAGGAACAAACACTATGACGTGACGTGCGTTTGCCGAAAAGTAATACAGTCAGCGATTAAAGGCGACTCATCCTCAGCTATGAGTTATCGATTCTTGTCGTCATTTGAACTGCACAAATTGTATTCATAACAGCAGTCAAACCCCACACACAATTATCACTAAGTAAATCATCAAATTGGGAGCCACGTTGCCAGGCCCAGCATTGTACATATAAGATACATTTGGCCCTGCAGTCCTGCGGAATACAAATAAATACAATGGGACCCCCCTCGCCCCCCCCCCCCCCAAGTGAATATGTTATGACATGCTGTCTTTTCTTCTGAATGATTGATTAATTGATCCTTCAGCCACAGGTCTGGTGCTCCACCAACGATACATGTTGTAATGAGCCCACTAATACATGCTGTGCGGTTATTGCCGCAGACATATACATATAAGCCAAGCCATAAATCAATATAGCCTTTCCCTAGGACAATTGCAGAACAGGCAGCGCCTCTCTGCATTTGAAGGAGTCTCTTCTTAAGCGAGCAAGCGAGCGGCTGCTTGGTCTATCAACCGTATCGGACTCAAAACACACTCATATTTCATCCTTTGTTATGTAAGGTCACTCACACTCTCGCTGAGATAGGATGTCGTGGTATTAATAGAACTTTATAGAAGAAGAACTCCTAATTAACAGGGGGTGTGAGTCCCAGTGGAAGTATAGACTTGGTATAGGGGGACCCGTAAGGGTCTATTCTGACACTGTCAGAATTCAAACAAACACGCAGGATTCTGCAGTGCAACCGTATCGGTTTGAGTGGACGACACCGTTGTGCTCATCCATTAGCATGACCAGTGACCACAACAACTATATATTGCCTTCACTGCCAAAGCAAAAGGTCACATTTCCACGATACAAATACCCCATACCAATAGAAAGAATTGTAGCAGGCAACATGCAAATTGAGTGGACGAGAAACACATAAAGAGATAGCCCTGAATGACCATAACAGCTCTGTAACTAAGTGTTCAAATAGAACCAAACGGGGTCCTCGCAAATAAAACATTTAAGAACCACTAGTACTACAGTAGTTGGAGTCCTAGTGTGCCATAGTGTCGTAGTAAATAATACATATTCTGAAGAAAACCTGGAGACTTGACATTCAATAATTGGGTCTTATGATCAAAATAAGAACATTATAATAAATGTTTAAAAATAAAGTCTGTGTATGGACATATTGCAGACCTCAGGCCTTTTGGTATTTAGAAAGAATGGCTTTGTTCTGATTAACACGCATACTCGGAGACAAACATTTTTAAGCACGGCCACAGCTTAAAACAAAACAGGGACAGAACCAAAACTGAGATTGGCCCCATTATATTCACTAGTGCAGCTTGACATTAAAGAGGAGACACTGCAGCATGTTTCCGTCTCCACTGCGTGTAGGAGGAAAAAAAGGAAAAAAATAAGAAACCGGGCAGATTTTCTTCATCTGCAATCCACGTGGAGATACGAGTGTGTGTGTGTCTATGCAGATATGTACAGTATGCATGTTTGTGTGTGCATGTATGTATGAATGAAATCCCAGTCTCAGAATTGGTAGGAAGATTAGATGATTCATTATGAAAAAGGCACAGATTGCAAGATAAGGACACCACTGATTGCAGTCGGCATTCAATAACCCCACAGCTAGTACTTTCATGCTAGAGTCCTATACTTAAACGGGAAAGGAGGCAGTAATCACAAAGCATGATGAAAAGCCGAGCCTGCGACACATCCAACTGTCATTCCTCACGCTTATTACATGAACAACTTAGATTTCTGACATCCTATAATGCCCCAGAGGCACAATGCATTCTAGCTGTGAGAAGAGAGCATCTTCCTTCCACTCTCCTGGGCTTCACACCATTATAATGACATTCGTTATAGGTGTTAGATTAAATCTAGCACTTCTGACACGACGGTTATGGTCTTCTTTACTCACATCAAATTGAGAACTGTTGATTCACCCATGTATATATATCAGCAGATAGTGTCCTCAGAGGATGAAATATCCCGGCCAGAAAATAAGTACGGGAAGGAACTTGGAACAACTGAGCCACCCATAGCTTAAAGGATCAGAGGCCAGTGCATGTTCCTGATTAAAGCTCTATCATTTCCACGGCCGTCCCATAGTTTGAGTTCCGGCACAGAAGGGCTGGAAAAGGGGCATTCGGTACCCACGGAGATGAACTAAAACTCTATCTGCTGTCCCTTCACTGAAGTCTCTTAATTATTCATGGAGCGGCCACATGCACCTGAAACAACAGCGCCCGGGAGATTAGAGAGGACTGAAAGGACGCTTGCTGCCAGCATAACTGTACACAAAAACGTATCACTGTTTCATGTCACAGTGAAGAGAATGCGTTTTGGTTGTTTGCGAGGAAAAGTGTTCAAAGTTTGGGCTTGACGTCAGGCCTGTCTTGCAGCTGGAGAAGCCTGTGTCGGCTGGGGTAAGACGGGTGGGAAGATGTACAGTGCAGGGCTCGGTTCGCCCTGGGCAGTAAAGAAACGGCTGACAGGCAGCACCGGATCCGCTCTCTGAAGAAGCCCAACTTCCTGAACATACAGTTTATGAGTCGTTCAAAGTTCACAAGCCCAGTGATACCCTGACCCGAGTTGTTATGAAGACATAACCCACGAGTGCATGCTGGCGTCAGGAACGACACAGAATAATATTATGACAAATGTGTCATAAGAAGCCCTCCCTTGGAATATGAGGGGGGTGGAACATGTAGAAAAATGCCATAAATATTATTTTTATGGTTGATAAAAAACTGAAACTGAGGAATCTTCTGTTGCAAAACACAATTGAAATGATAAAGACCAGATCCTCCCTTCATGCGCCTTTTCTTGCCTATTAACTTTTATAAGACAATGCACGCAACGTTTGAAGTCAATGACAGTTACAGCGCCGATTTACACAAGAATTACCGGTATTAGCACAGCTCTTTTTACCAAGTACACGTCTCAGAAGGAAGCAAGTTTGTGTTACCTTTTACGGTCCGTCCTCGTGTTTGGCGATAAACAACGCATGCAGGTGCAGGTCAGGACTCTCACCTTCACTTCAACTGTTCACAGAGCCTCTCCATCTGCGTTAGAGACTGTCTGTTGACCGCTCCGATACGTCTGTCCCCCCGGCCCGGCTGGCTCCTGCTGAGTCCCCGACATCGCTGCTGGCCACACTCACGACCCACAGTGCACAAGTGGAGGAGGAGGAGGAAGACAACGAGGAGGAGGAGGAGGAGGAGAAGGAGACGTGGGCTCCCAGCGGTCGGTACATCACTGCAACGAGTGCAAGAGTGAGTGAAGGGGTCGAGGAGGAGGGGAGTGAAAAAGGAGAGGAAGAGAATGAGAGGAGGTGACAGTGAGAGAGCGAGAGAAAGAGAGAGAGAGAGAGAGAGGTAGAGAGGGAGGGAGGTATAGGAAGGGGAGGGCAGATAGAGGGATTGATCTGTGGATGGAAAACAGGTAAATGAGAGGAAAGTGATCCATTGAAAGAGTGACGAGAAGGAGTTGCAGAGCGAGCGAGCGAGAGGAAGAAGTGATAAAACCGTGGCTGAAATTACAAACAAACTCAAGCATGTGTTAATATACTTACAGAAATCTAAATGTGACATTACATTATAAACATAGATGGTTTCCTCTTTGCGACATTACCCATGCAGACATGATGTGTGCTTTGCGCCCGAGTGAGGTTTAATGAGGTCTCAAAGGCTTTTTGTAGGTTGTGATCGGAATGTAAATGGACCTCGGCCCTCCAAATATAGCAGTGCCCAGTCCACAGCACGCAGGGAGACACGTAGCATCCGAGAAACAAAGTGATGTTGCTAATTGTATGTATGTATTCATAACAGCAGTCAAAACCCACACAATTACAACTAAGTAAATCATCAAAATGGGAACCACGTTGCCAGGCCCCTGGCCCAGCATTGTACTTATAAAGATAAATTTGGCCCAATTACTTGACTAAATTCTCTGAGAAAAAACACTTCCCACAATTGCAAATTGTTGATGGTAGCAACACTCCAAAGCAAACAACACAGAATGACTGTGGCTTAAACTCATAGATTAGGAAAACCTGCATCGCTTTCAGGCCGGTCTGTTTGGCAAACCATGTGCAGACCTGATCAGGCCTAAAGCGAACTCGTTTTGACCCAATATGGCCACCCTGCAATCAGTCTATAGAAAGAGCTGCAGATAAGAAGACTGCATGCAGAGTTAGAGGATCTCGGTGCAGGAGATAGGCCGAGGTCATCACGATCATTGTCCTCTGCGTGTTCAGCTGTTTACTTGGCATGCACAATACTTAAGACTTTACAATGCACCAGAGGTTCACTGAAGTATCTAATAAACCGCCCAGCGACACGAAACGTGCGCTGGCAGGACGCACAATCAATCAGGCTCCTTGGACTATAGGGGTGGATACTGTATATATGGGGGACAATGGGGGAATATTGATCGGGTGGTGGTCGCCAGCATTCTTTGCTTCGTGATACTAATGCATATGAGCCATAGCTCATATGCTCACTGCCTCATGTACTCGGTGTACCTTTATCCACGGTAATCAGCAGCAGTGGTGGGAAATGTAATGTTCTACCTAACATAAGAATAGAATTACACAGAAACTGTGTTCACATGCATGTTGCACATTATTATGAATATACTTCACTGGGTTCCAGTCACATTTTCCGCTGGCCTTTTATTACCAACAAGAGTGTGCACACACAAAACCACAATTCAAACTATTATCATTTAAAAAACGGCAACCAAAAGGTCTCACAAAAGAACATTTGTAGCTCCATCAATGTACCGTATGGCTTGTTGTCGTCAGCAGTGTTGATTTCGTCGGCTAATACTGTGACAAAAAATGTTCGTCGACTACTTTTTTTCACTGACTTAAACTAAATGGAAACTTAACTGAAAACTAAGCTATGGACCTATAGTGACTAAAACTAAATATATTGACAATTTCGTCAACAAATGTTATGTTAGGAACTTAAGTGACTAGTGGAGAAGAGATCCAGTATAAGTCATTTTACACTTGTAAAATGACTTACGGTGGCATCAAGGGCCGCCAAAATACATTTTAGTCGACTAAATCAACTATAGATTTAGTCAACCAAAATCCTATGAAAATTCGTTGACTAAAACTAAAACTAAACACTAAAACATTCCAGGTGACTAAAATGTGAGTAAAACTAAATGAAAACTAATCAAGAGACTATGACTAAAACTAAAATCAAAAATGTGCTGTCAAAATCAACACTGGTTGTCATTACAGTATTATTTTATACTGAACCCGTCCCAACCCCTGCAGAGTGAGGGTCTCTTCCATTATTTTTGGAGCTATATATACACCTGTGCTTATACTGTTCAGTGATAACTAATGATAAGGGCCTGTGTGTGGGTGTAGTGTAGATTGTAGAACTATACCTTGTCACGCGGCGCATTCCACCATTTCTGTCAGCCAACCTATTATTTATTTTTACTTTTGTTTAGTACCAAATGTCTCATAAAGTCAAGCACCATCATCCAGTGTTTTATCTATTCTGTTACCAATTATGTAAAACACATTATCTATCGCCCACCCACTGATTGGAACAATGTCAGCGTGGCCCAGCCATCACATTAACCACCTGAAGCTCAGCATGCATGAATATTCTGGGGGGGGAACATTAGATTAGCCAGAAAGATCACAACACTTCTTGCTGCGATGAACTGTGAGCTTGTAGATCGGCTACTTTTGTCGTGGTAATGACTGTTTTTGTGTAGCCTACTAGCCCATATGGAGGCAATATGCCACGCCTGCAAGGTGTAGTCTGAGTTATAGGCAATCTTTATCTCACCAGCCTCTGCTGCACAGACAAATGCTAAATAAATCTCCCTCTGGTCTGAACTGTGTGTGTGTGTGTGTGTGTGTGTGTGTGTGTGTGTGTGTGTGTGTGTGTGTGTGTGTGTGTGTGTGTGTGTGTGTGTGCACGTGCATGTGTGTAACCTGCATTTCTTCTGTGTTAGCCTGTGTGTGTGTGTGTGTGTGGAGAGAGAGAGAGAGAGAGAGAGAGAGAGAGAGAGAGAGAGAGAGAGAGAGATAATGGAGCCATTCCACTGAGATAAACTGATGCTGAGACAGAGCACTTTGTGTAGGTCACCCCGTCCCTCAGTCCTGGGCTGGCTTCCATAAACTTTGCCTTCTAAACTGTAACTGTGACTCAGTAGTACAGTACACAGAAAGCAGTACAAGACTCTTCTTATCTCGCTGGGGTTCAGCCTTGCAGTCATGTCTTGACTTAACCCATTCTGACCGGGCACCCATTTTGGTGTTGGCATCATGTTATGCTTTACCTATTGAAAAATAGCAGATCTACAAGCTCATATCGCGCCACCGAGTGGCGCGATACGAGCTTGTAGGTCTGCTATTTTTGAAAAAAATCGAAGAACGATTGACATTTTTAGAATCTGATCTCAGGTCAGAATGGGTTAATCAAGACCAGTGTGTGTCCTGTGGAAACCTCGTATGAATCTGATCTCAGGTCAGAATGGGTTAACATTGTTCAATTCACACACTAAATGGGAACGTGGTGTCCTCCTGCCACTTCTGTTAGAAGTCCTGTGTTTGTTTGATCTCCAAATTACCTGAGCTCCTTGTTGTGGCTGGTTCATTTACTAATATCATTCACGGCAGAGTTCACAGTTATCTTTTGTTATTTCAGCTCAGACTCATACCATTGCCGTGACTCTATTTGGCCAATAATCCAGTCCACATTGTTCACTCAATTAAGAGCTTATTTTCTTTTGTAATACAAACAAGCTGTGGCAGTGGCACCAACATGACTTCAATGGGCCTCCATTAGGAAAAAATTAACAACATTAATTCCTGGTGCTTAATTAATTTGATTACAGAGCATCGATTCTCTTATTGAAATGGACTGAGTAATGAGGGCACAGTTAACCACATTAACCCTGGCGTCTCCATTTTACTCCTGTCCTTACAGGCAATGTTCTTGGATTTGTTTCTTAAAAATAGCTCACATAGCCTAAGGCTACAACTATGATTATTTTCTTGGGGCTACAACTATGATTATTTTCTTGGCGATTATCCTTTTTATTAGAATTGGCTACTGGGAGGGTGAACGGAATTGACATCGCTCTGACTGCAGACATAACCATAAACAAAGTGCCATACTCCATATGGGCAGCAGGACCACGGCCACGTCATTATATAGGCATGTGAGAGAAGTACTACCGTTGCAGACAACCCGCAGCACTCCAGGTTCAAACAAAATCCTTATAGGTTCAAGGCTCGAAAATATAAGTTGAGATCTACAAGCACGCACGCACACACACACACACACACACACACACACACACACACACACACACACACACACACACACACACACACACACACACACACACACACACACACACACACACACACACACACACACGCACGCACACACACGGGCAGATGAGGTGACTGATTTGCTGTGCACAGCTGATGAGAAAAGCCTAGTGTGCCCTCTGGTGGTTGTGAGACGTTAATGACAATCATTTAACTTGGGAAGAATAAATGGATAGATATTAGATGGTTTAATACAATAGACAGCAATGATCTTCAAGGCTTTCTCAAATTTGATTACAAAAGTATTGGCATCAAAATGTACTTAAAAGTACCAAAATAAAAGTACTCATTGTGCATTTGCAGAATGTCCCATTTCAAGATATCAAATGTAATATCTTTTTACAATAGCAGATCTGCAAAGCATGGAGACACATTGTGAGCTTGCAGATCGGTTATTTTCGAATGGCCGAAATGTATATAGGGCTGAAGTGGTTACTGTATGTTTTGTAATAATAATCAAAATCTACAAAGTAACTAGTAAGTTTTCACATAAATGTATTTGAGTAAAAGTACAATATTTGGATCCGAGATATAGTGGCGTAGAAGTAAAAGTATTGGAGTATTAAAGTACAAAAAGTACAAAATTACAAATACCTCAAAATTGTGCTTAAGTACAGTACTTAAGTAAATGTACTTAGCAGAGAAATCCTATATTTGTACACCCTTTGATTTAAATTGACACTGAGGATTTAGTGTGGGAGTTGCCTGGCTTGCATTTGAACCGAGAATCAAGAAGATGTTATTTAGCTTATTCCATTTTAAAACCTAATCTAAATCGTAATACCTTTGGATTACTGCTAAATCAAACATAGATTGCAAATATTGCACCTGGCCTTATCATATCAACATTCAAGCTTCAATGACAATAAAGATAAAGACTTTATTGTCCATTAAAATTGACATTAAATGGGAATTTGTCTTAAATATACACAAATGCATTAAAATACTATATAAAATGCATTCAGATAACGCAGCAACAGTGATCATGGGCTGTGGGGATTAGGTGGTGGAAGTATTTAAACATTTTCTTAGGCAAAAACGAAGTGTTGTAATCCTTCTTTTTTGCTAATTTCAAGCCTCCTGCCTGCCTGATGGTAACAAGTCAAACTCAAGGCGAAGAGGGTGGGTACTGGGTAGAATCATTGTAAATCTGAATTGCCTTTTTGGTTATGGAGCGAGTTGTACAGTATATGTCCTGAAGATGCAATTGTTTGTCTCCAATGATCTTACTAGCCTGGTTGACTACCTGGGTAATCTTGTTTTTATGTCTAACTGAGAGATTCCCATACCAGGACAATATTATCTATAGTAATTACATGTTTCCAAATGCAATCTATGCTGATTATAATTATACTTCATTTTCATAATCTGATTATGTAATCCTGATTACCATAATAGTCAGTTACTAACCAATCCTGGAGACCTCACAACTATAGATGTTCACTCATTGCTTTTCAATCGTCATCCAGCAATGGCGTTGGTTAGTCCACATTCTCACATCACATTTGCTTTCTGGGTACCAAATAGACATTATGACACAAGCTATAGAGCTCCCCCAGTTCCTTTATAAAATGTAGCCGTACCACTGTAGTTTCACCACAGTTTTACTGTGGTCTTTGTTCACAGGAGGACACACACGCTCAAAGCAGCCATGCACCAATTATCTGCTACTGTAACTTATCATTATGTTACTTTACTGCCTTCAAACATTATACTGTTGTTGGAACTAGACATATCCCCCCTGTTATCCTTGACCTGAACTGTATCTAGTTATACACCTTATAAAAAACTATGAGAAGAGAAAAACAAGCCACATCTTTATCCTGATCCCATCACAGATATCCCACTGATGTGGGCCACACACACACACACACACACACACACACACACACACACACACACACACACACACACACACACACACACACACACACACGATGAGCTAGCTTTTTGGCTGACAGCCAGACACACTGGTCTCCTCTCACACAGACAGACTGGAATAAAAAGGACTTGTCCTCTGGGATGATTATCGACTTTGACACAATCACGCCTGATCTCGATCCTGCCACACACAGTATGCACACGCACAAGGAGCAACCGGTAACACCAGCAACCACATCACTGTCTGCAGGAGCACAATCTCAACACATAAATTACACACAGTAGTAGTACACATCATTTCCTTGACGTGACCATAAGACTCTTAGTTTAGATCATGTTTGGTGCAACAGTGATGAGGAGGTGAAAGTGAGCATTGCCATAATTATATTGATTGATTCTACTATTTAGTCCTTCTAATGAAGCACGCTATATGGCCGGGAGCAGTGAATAAATTGGCAGTTTCTGGCCTACTGAACTGAACCGGCTGCACAGTGACCCACATTCAGTATGCCCCGGCCAGAATAGGGATGCTATGGTTCGTGTGGTTAAGACACAACCAGAGAAAGCTTACATTTTCTTGCAAACCCTATTTCTCATACCCAGCTCTTCCTAATCAGAGCCGACCAAGGTCCCCCATGGCTTACTTACTATAGATCAATGCCACGCAAGAGCATTAATACACAAAGATGGGGAACTCGAGAGTCAAAATGGTAGCCATGGAAACAACCTAGGCCTGGATTCCGCCCACCAATCGATGGGGTGATCAGCATTGCCGCCCGGATGTGCCTAAAAGAACCCGTGTCCCACATTCAGATACAGACCCCCCCTCTTCTCCCAGGACAGGACAGAAGCACGCACCCAGAAAACAGATCTCGTCGGGGACAAGAGAGGCACGGAGCACGGAGACTGCGAGAAAGATAGGCAGAGTTCACAGACGAGTGATAAAAAGATGTCCATTCAAGCAGGGATGCTTGTCCAGATCTCCATGAGGATGCTGCTGTTGGCTCTCTGTCTCCACAACGGACCGGTCGCTGTAGGTAAGTCAGAGTCCGTCTCAAACGCTATTCGAACTGCCCAGGGCATTTTGTTTTGACGTGCTCATCTGTAGAAACAATTATGCATGAAGACCAACTTCTGCACAGCTTCTCCCGGAAAGACGCTATGGTCATTCAGCCTTTAACTACAATGGAGAGGTCACAACGATAACCAGACCTTCAATGATCTGTGGAAATTCAGTCCAGAGACCTTCTCCTGGAAGAAGGTTGAGCCCAAGGGGAAAAGACCATGTCCAATGACCATGCTGATGACCTGTACATCTAACCCTACGTTTTAACAGCGGGCGACAGCCAGACGAATTTTCCGGAAGTGCATTATTTGTCAATGGGACCAGGCAGCAACTACTGGCGAAAGAGAAAACAGGACAGGGTCGCTTCCCTGTGGACCTCAGTTCCCCTCAGTGATGATGCCATATTGACAATGTCAGTTCCGAAAATTAAGGGGGTGTACACATGGAACCAAATGGATCATCACAGATTACCTGTAATAAAACCCATTTTAATTAGTCACAATAACTTAAGATAATGTTTAACATTCTTTATGGAGTTAACCACTAAACCCCCAATTTATACTCTGTCGCATGATGGTGTCACACAGCATAATAAGCTCATAACTGTGAGCTTGTAGATCTGCTGTTTTTTGGAACATTTGCCACCTGTAATATGACATGCCCAGAACAGGGATGTCAGGTTGAAAGTGGTCAATACATTAAACACCTGCGTCTCTGCACACCAAGAACCTTAAACTCACGCTCTACAGCAGGGGTGTCCAAAAGGTAGATCACAAAGTCTGTGCACATATATGATATGCCCCTAAAGAATACTTAAATATATATCAGTCTGTCAGCTAAAACCCACAATGCAATATTTGGTTTCCAAGAGTGTTGCTGTGCCCAAACGTTGGTAGCATTAAAAATTAAATACAAAGAAAGCCCAACCTATTCCATTTCTCACCCTCTATTTTCCCATTCCAAGTGCATTTGGAGTTCCACACACACAGGAACTCACCCAGGGTGACGGCCCGGGTCCAGCAAGCAGCCCTGCGTCCGAAACGGTGACAGAGTTATCATGTGGGGGTCCCCAGGGGTGTGGGGGGGGAAGCTCCAGACCCCTAGGAACGCGCCCAGGGGGTCGGGCCGGTTCCGGCGTGCAGCCCCGCGTCCGAAATGGTTGAGAAATGACTCTACTGTGCTGTACTGTACTGTCACTGTACTGGCACACCCGAAAGCATCATATATAGATTAATATGTGCGTGTGTATTTGTGTGTGCGTTTTGTTGCGAACAGGTGGTGAACAACAACCATGTTGTTTTCGTGCTCATACCCACCCAGCTACCCACCCACACACATAGCTCCGTAAACAAAGTGTGGGCCCCTGCTCTCTACGTTACCGACGGCGACAGTGTGCAGTTTTGCACAACCTACTGCCCAACCTAGTTCCCTTTTCGTTATCAGGTTAAAGGAAGTGTCACAAACAAGCCAAGAATCAGAAAGAGGAACACCGCTATGAATCCGACGATGAATCAAAGCTCACATCCTGGCAGTGACAGAGTCAATGGGTGGGTGCTGGGGTTATATCTCAGAAGCTCAGCAGCAAATGAGGCAAAGCTCTAATTAATTCTTACCCACAACTGCTCATTATGGAGACAACCAGTGCAGCTGTGCTAATCGATGCCATGGATTTGGGCGGTACAACTGCCTGCCATCACAGCAGGCTTCCTTCTTCCCTTCCCACACCACCCCCACACACTTTTCACTTTTGTAGTCTTGTGTGTTTTGTCCGTAACTACTTAAGCCCTATTTTAGATTTACAAATTCGAAACTTGAGAACATCGCCCCTCAAAATATAGAATATAAGAGCCTTCATCAGAATCATTCTGATGAAGACTGTGTCGACATGTTAAAGTCTTGACTGGGAGCTTTACAAAGTTAGTGTGCCGACTTCTATTTTGTATGCATTGCCTCGTCCACTGTTGGTCCTGTACCTGCCATCCAGTAGATGTGCCAGTTCTATTGTTTCTCTAGTGTTAAACCAAATTTCACCTACTTCCTTCAAATAGTGACGGTGGGAGCCAACGGAGCCAGCGGGGATGGAGGGGACATCATTAGCCACACAATCGGTGTGGTACAGCGTCTGGAGGCCCTGCTGACGCAGGGAAACGCCAGCGACGTGACCCTGAGGGTGGAGACGCCCAACGTGGACGAGGTGAAGGTGATCCAGGCCCACTCCCTGGTGCTCTCCCTGCAGAGCCCGGCCTTCGAGGGTCTGCTGCTGAGCCGCAATGGCAGCGGCACCCTGGTGCTCAAGGAGAGCTCGGACTGTGCAGCCGTCTTTGACAAGTTCATTAGGTGAGGAACAGCTGCACAACTGAGCAGATTTACTGTAGAAGGAAATGTAAAATTACTAAAGGGCAGGGAAATATTCAATGAAGGTTAATTATTTAGATACCACAGAATAAGGGGGAAATGTTGCATGGACCCTGGTATACATCGTGCAGATTTCATGAACTTAGCATGCCCTCTACTGGGGTGAAATGTGCACTTGCAGCCTGACGGGTCTACAATCAATGGTACAGTTTGTCACTGACTGTAAAACAAATTAACTGCTTTGTTCCCAAACAGTGTCAGTGCCTGCCTAGTAGTGCAACAGCAGGGTATCTAACTAATGCTAATGAGGTAGCATATTGATCCAAATGTGATGTGTTATATCTAATATCTTATTATGCCAGTGTAAAAAGGCTGGATTCTTTCACAGATCGCTTTTGCAAATTATTTGTAATATTCATATTGCAGGTATCTATATTGTGGCGAAATCTCCCTGCAATTGGATCAGGCCACCCCTTTGCACAAGCTGGCTACCAAGTACCGGGTGCTGGCGCTGCAGGAGGGCATCACTCAGTACATGACCCAGAATCTGGCCAGGGACTCTCCGTCGGGCCACGTGGTGGGCTGGTACGAGTACGCCCTTCAGGCCGGAGACTCGACAACGAGGGACAGCTGCCTCGACTACCTCGCATGGAACCTGTCGTCGGTGCTGCGGAGCAAAGAGTGGACCGCCATCAGCGGTCAGCTGCTCATGTCGCTGCTCCAGCGCTCCGACCTCGTCCTGCAGAGCGAGATGGAGCTCTTCGCCGCACTGGAGGCCTGGATCCTCCGCAACGAGCCCGACGGTCTGACGACCGAGAACGCCCTGAGGGCAGTGCGCTACGCCATGATGCCCCCGCGCGAGCTCTTTCGCCTGCAGACCCAGTCACCCGTCCTGGCGCGTTACCAGGAGTCGGTGCGCGACCTGCTCTACATGTCCTACCAGTTCCACTCCGCCTCGCCACTGCACATGGCCAAGTACTTTGACGTCAACTGCAGTCTCTTCGTGCCCAGGAACTACCTGTCTCCGGCCTGGGGGTCCCCCTGGGTCATCAACAGCCCGGCCCGAGACGACCGCAGTACCAGCTTCCTGGCCAACCTGGGTCCTAGCGGGCACGACTCCAATAAGCGGGTCACGTGGAACGCCCTGTTTTCCCCGCGCTGGCTGCCCGTGAGCATGAGGTCCACGGAAACGGGCGGCGCCACGCAGCCCGCACGTGTGGACGGGGCTCAGCCTCGTATCATCGTCACCCCCGCAACCTCCAGCGTGGACTTTGCCGGCGTGAACTTCCAGAAGACGGTGCTCGTGATGGCTCGCCAGCAGGGCAAGGTGGTCGTGAAGCACATCTATAACTTTTATCAGAGCACGGAGGAAAACGGGGATTTCCTGGCCAACGCTGACCTGACTAGCCGGAGCTCCCAATACCTCACTGGTGGCTCCCTCTACCTCCATGTGGTAGTCAAGCCTCTGTACCAGACCCTCATTACTACCAAGAACTGAACCAACCACATTCATCTTCACATACAGGAAGCTACTGTACATATACTGCTGACAGAAAATGTTTAAACTTTCCAAAAGTAGGCCTACAGTATCAAAAGAAATTGTTAAACATTTACTTTCAGAGACCCAAATACATTTTCAAGTTATGTTTGAATTTGGAGACCTCATATCACATTTGGGGGGCAAAGTTGAATCCTCCTCATGTGTTTATTGAATTTAAATGTTTAAATGTTTTTTCCCTGTTTTTTCTTTTACCATTTAGCCCAGGGGTTCTCAACCTGGGGGTTGTGGCCCCTCGGGGGGGTCCCCAAATTATTTATTTTTTTTTGCAACTGAATGGCTGGAAAATGGAAATGTAGGCCTAGAGCTAGTTTACATAGTACACATTGTGCATGCATAAACTTTCCTTAATGATTGGTTTTCAATATTTATTTATGATGTATTTTAAGGTTATTGCGGTCAATTTGTATTGGTGGTGGGTGAAACGGGGTCGCGAGACATGGCCAAAGCATTTTCGGGGATCCCCAGCCAAAAACGTTGAGAACCCCTGATTTAGCATAATTAACCAGGAGTAAATATATTAATTTATACAACGTGAACGTGGAGTGTCATTTATCATGAGAACATATGCTGCCAAATGCCATTGAACAACACGTGTGTATAAAAGCTTGAAGAGTTTGTAAAAAGGTTCTCTCTTGGTAGGCTACACACTATAAGTTAGTAAAATAGTTAGTAAATAAGTTAGTTTTTGTTGATTTATAT
Source organism: Protomyctophum bolini (assembly GCF_963924005.1). Classification (NCBI taxonomy): domain Eukaryota; kingdom Metazoa; phylum Chordata; class Actinopteri; order Myctophiformes; family Myctophidae; genus Protomyctophum; species Protomyctophum bolini. The sequence continues at coordinate 12,050,960 of NC_137879.1, read as the reverse complement.
TCATGTTTAAATAGCCTACTCACCGTGTCTTCAGACAGATAGTGCTCATTTTGTTTGTTATTATTAAGCAGGTTTGCTAGATTCAATGTTTGACCAATTAACGCAGATTATCAGCACCTGTTTTGAAACAGTAATGCACACGTTCAACCAATTTCTATTTGTGAGGGAGGGGAATTATCACAGAAACGCAATAATTCACATATTCGCAAACACGCAACTAACGAGTAACGACGTTATCAGTTCCCCCTAAGTAAATATGATAAAAAAGGTTGGTAAATAAATTGGTAGCAAATCGTGATACTGCAGGACTACAGTTCCCATAACCCCCTTCGCTCTAAGCAGGAAGAACGTTCTTTCGCAGGGGCTCACACTGATCCAAGTTAGGAGCTTTCGACTGCCAGCCTTGGCCCATCATGTAAGTGCTGCGGAGAATTCTTTGCAGTGCAATTGCAAAATTGTGCGTTTCCCTGGCAGTTCTGGAGGTCGTGCAATTGTAATATTGCTCTTTGCACGGATACCTACGACTCGGACGCAAAAAGGCTCCAGGTGCATGAAGATCGAGGCTTGTATTTTGCATCTTTTGTTGCAAAGCGAGCCGCTGAAGCAGCTCCAGTGCGAGGGCGATGGAGGGAGGGAGTGAGAAAGAAGGCAAAGTCTTTTGTGCTACCCCTCCCCCCCCTCAAAGCAAAGGGGAAATGTCTCAGCCAAAGGGAGGTAAGAATATGAATTGCGATCTGTGCAAAACTACCGATATGCAGTCCCTGCTGCACGTTTTGCAATGTGCATTGCTGCAGGTTGAATGCGACCAATGCATTTTAAAGTTAGGTGCTTTAAAAGGGTCAGTTGCATTTCCTGTTTTAAGATCTTCCCCTTTGCAGAGTTCCTGCTAAGGCGATGCTGTGTACTCTCTCATATTGACGTTATTTGCATTCTCTGCAACCAGCTTGAACCAGGGATGTAGATCATGCCCTTTTTTCCCCAGAGTCACGAGATTTCAGAGGAAAATTGCTACACTTTGCAATAATAAAGTATGCAGGAGTTAATGCAAATTCCTTGCAGTGCATCTGCATTATTATTCAAGGTAAAGAATAATAAAGCACGCAGCTGCATGCACGTACATGTACTCTCTGCTACAGTATCTTTTTGTGTAGTTAGCATTGTGCATTCGATATGGCTCTAATGGAACACGACGTGACCACATGCAGCTGTCAAGTTGTTGTGACAATTACATTAGGTGCAGATTTGCTTTCTATGCGAGACCGCGTAGGTAAATTGTCTCCGGAACGCCCCACGTCCTGCTAAGGTTTATTGGTGTGTTTAATACATAGACGTACAAAATATAAATCAAAAGCTAAATATAGTATTTGTTGTGTGAACGTTTAGGTGGTGCTAACAGTTCAAAGAACTGTTGCAATAGGCTATTAAAATAACTAAGAAGTCTCCAAGCAAAAAAAAAGTCCTAGAGTAAATAGGCTGTCAGCTGCTACTTCTATTTAAGTGGATAAAACCCCTTGGGTGCATTTCCACTAGTATGGTGGGGTGTTGTTTGTTGCAACATGCATTTATGTGAAACTTTCTGCATGCATGCACTAATGTTTTCACACATATAATTGACCATATCAGCTGTGCCGTGTGCCGTGCGCATGCAGTAACATGCACTGCACTGCACTCTTGACTTCGTCAAGTCTGTATTTAGTTTAGTCTTTCTTGCTAAACGGCGATCAATAAAATTCCCATGATGCACTTTATTGGAAAATAACCCCTTTCCTCAAAAGCTCCACCAAGAGAAGTCAAAAGAGGCTAGGTTATATTGCATAACATAACACACACACACACACACACACACAGCCACACACACACACACACACACACACACACACACACACACACACACACACACACACACACACACACACACACACACACACACACACAAAGGCTTTGCAGGGCATGACTACGTTTTTGTAAGCCCCCAATGGCCAGGGCCTTGCAATGTTTACCTACCTGTGCTTTTTAGCACAATGCATTATCAGCCTGGCTACACAGAAGAAGGGAGTTGTTGCCAGAGTCACGTAATGTTGTTACTATGAATAATACAAATCGATTTTTGATGGATGGTCAGTTTTAGGGATTTCCCAGGCTGTGACTGGAAATTGGTTTCTTTCCATCATTAAAATGGCCAGTCAATTGGGAGAGTGACAGCCAAATTAATTGAATTTGGCAATGGCATATTTAACAAAACCACGATCATAATTTCTGTCTCTCTCCTTTAAAAAAAGGAAAATGTTAATGAAAACACCTTTGTTCCAGTTGCTTGCACCCTGCTCTGTTTTCATTGTACCTTGTCATAGCATTTGGCACAGAATGCTTCCTACTGTACTCAACTGTATGTCTTATGACTGGTCCTCAAGGGCTCCCTGTGTGGCCCACACAGTTGTGTGCCTTCACCATTGTACAGTGTGCTGTATGGTGTAGTCTGTACTGTGATGGCAAAGTGACAGTGGTCCTCCCAGTCCATGTCCCCGGCCTGCAGCCTGCCACTATTGCAGCCTCAGCCAGCCCTTGCAACCCCGCACCAATGGAACATTTGTCATGCAAATGGAACCTGCGTTTTCAGCTGCACAGATACTAAATTTGCTGTTTCGACGGGCCAATTGTTGGTCTGGTTCCAGGGCCTATAGTGGATTTCTGCTGCAATAACAGTAGAATTGTCCACTGTGCATTGTTCAGATGATCCACGAACTGTACTTCGGCGTTTTGTGCAAGGTTGACTGAGCAAGCACGTTCACACTCCCAGTCCCAACCACTCACTCCAGACAGCAGCAACTTATCCAATATGGCAAGAACCACCAGTAGCATTTGCGATGCTCAGAATTTCCCAAAACGTGAAAGGGTTCCACTTACAATATATCCCAGCTTTGTCCTGTATTGTGAAACACCAGCTTAATGCAATTGTGACATAGTCCCTTTTCTAGGCATGTCCTAATCGGAGGACATTTTGTGAAAATAGCAACTCTTCAAGCTAAATATACATCACAACACGACTCGTTCTGAGCTTGTAGACCAGTTATTTTTAGTGAGGAGATTTGGTGTTGAGCCTTAAAAAAAGGAATGGGCCAAGGAGGATCGACCCCTGGGGGACAAAGGATACCGTCTCTGGGTGGAAACCTCAGAGTCACAACTGTTACTTTTATTTTTTAAAGTAGCAGATCTACAAGCGTGAAAGTTTTGATGATTTTGTGTGACGCTGTAATATGATCAAGTAGGGAATTCATTTACGAAAAACATACAAACATACAAATATGGAGATAAAAGGTTTCTGCCCGACAGCAAGATAGCCTATAGAGTTTTAAGTGGTTCATTCCTTTTCCCATTGATTGCCATTCAAACTGTCATACCGGTATGCATACAGTATACGCACGATCTGGTTACAGCCATGCATTTAGTTTTTATTAGCAATTTTAACTAATTGTCTAAAAAGGCATATCAAGGAGGTAGTTGAACTTTGATTCCTTGGGTCAGATAGAGGCAATAAATAGCTTGCTGTTGTCATCGTGTTTGGATGTGTGTCACACTTGTGCACTGACTGCACTTAGTTCCCCCCACCTCCCGATTTTTCCACTTTCATAAAACGCTAGCTACCATACCATACATGCATTCAAGAGCATGCCTGTCTCGCAAAGAGCTTGCACTCAGTTACCACAGAAGAATGTATTGCCCTCTAGTTGACAGCTCTCGGATTTGTTCTGCTGGTACTAGGTCTATCTAGAATTTTAAGCATTCCCAGACACTTTGTTCCACACTTAAATGGTGATTTAGAAAAGTAAAGTGGCTGCACTGTCTGCTCTTGGAGAAAGAGAAAAATGCTGCAGTTCATCTAAAGAAGCTTCATATGGTTGCTTTACTAATCGGCCAGTCATGTACACCTGCACACTACATTGCGAGTAGTTGCATCAGTAGTTGCAACCATTATTCCCAGTGGCAATTACAAGGTGGAGTTGCATTGGTGTGACATGTAGTGCTGCACGATTCTTGCTCAAATGTGAATCTCGAGTTTCCATTCCACAATAATTGAGATCACGATTCTCACACAATTCTCACTTTATCCATGAAAAAAAAAAATGTATAAAAAAAAATAGTAACAAAAATGAATTAGACAGCCATCTAGTGCTGCATGATTCTTCACAAAATGAGATTGCATAGGTGTCTGAATCTATTTTTCGATTAATTGTGCAGCACTAGTCAAGTGCTTAACTGTTTTGTTGCAAGGACTTGAGACTAGTCGCATTGGTGTGGTTTGGGCCCTTGTTGTTAACTTTCTCCACTTTGCATCTTTGCGGTGATGGGAAGTGGGATCAGGACTTAACGTTTTGTGTCAGTATATTGTCACATCCTGTTTCAAGGTGGGTCAGCATGGTGGGGAGGGGGACATTTGTTTCTGCCTCTTTACGTAATGCCTCATACTGAGCCAGATTATTTTGCAGAGGCCCCTGCCAGCCAAATCAAACATGCTGGGCCATCCTGTAAATATCGGCCACAGGCAAACAGGCATGTCTGACATATTCCGTATGTCAGACATGGCTGGTGTATGTACAGTAACAAGGCCTGCAGTAGCAGTTGAAGTCCACCCCCTCCATTCAGTGACCTAAATGTATTTCTTGCTTATGTCTTATGCTAATTATCAGTGATAATAAGCGCCAATGAAAGGGGATCAGGTGCTCATTGATTGCCAACGTCAGGGTCAGGCAGTCGGGGGTATTAGACTTTTATCATGATGTTAGAACTCTTAGCTAACCAGTGGAAGGGGGGCCTCTCTCTGGAGCAATCTGAAGCCGATACCCTTGCACATATTGCTCTCCGGTTTCGGAGTATCGTTCAAGACCAGTCGAGTGCATGCTCAGGAAGTATAGTGTAGTCGGTGACGACACGGTTCCCAATGGAGCTTCCAGTTCCAACAGCTGTAACCTAAAGGATCCGAGTGTAGAGTATCTCACAAACTGCCAGAGCGGTCAGGAGGGGCCAAACAGCCGTCGGTTCAAGAGGAGTTATTTTCATCCCCCCCGCCCCTCTCTCTCTCTCTCTTAACCCCAACCCAAATCACTCCACAGTCCTCTCTCTGTTGCTGTTTTCTCCTGTCCTTAAGCTTATTGGTTCTGCACCCCCCACCCCCCTCTCTCTCTCTCTTGTGTGATTGATGTGTCTTCCTCCGGGTCTGTGGAATTCCATTGAGGAACTCTTAGGATTCTTGGAATTCCAGACCGGAGTGCATGTGTGGGTTAGGAAGAGGGAGTGGGTGGCTCAGACGCCCCTGTGTTCCTGTCATCCTGTGCTCATTATCAGCCAGGCGGAGGCCATCGCCTGCCTCGCCTCGTGCACGCAGAACGTTTCGCCCCAGATTTACCCAGCGCTCTTCTTCTTCGAGCTGATTTATGCTCCGCCGTACAGCTGAGCTGTGACACGTGCCGCAAATTCCTGATCACTGTGAGAACGAAGCGTTGTGTGAGCTTGTAGATCTGCTATTTCAGGCATGCTACACCGCCGTGCGACAAAATATGAATCGTGGCTTTCCCAACCAGCCTCCATATCGGTACCGAATCGTGCTGGCAGCAGGCAGCCGTCCTGTCAGCATACTCTTATCTTGCAATGGCATGCTGCTGCAACTTGCGGCTAACTTATGCACTGTTCCATATTAATGCTGGGTGGGGCAGAGTTGTATACCGTTGTCTTTTTCAGTTGAATTCCTCTGATTTGTTGTAGTCCTCTCCTCTGCAACGTGTTCATTGTGCATGTTGTGATGAAACCCTATCATTTTGCTTTCCTTGGTGACAATCATTGCAGAATGGACTAGGAGTGTTTTCGATGCAGATATCGCTTCCTGTGGCCTCTCACTCATGGCATTTATTTCACTACATACTTCGGCTCATGTGCTGCAAATCACCAGGAATAATATGTACTGCTGCTTTTAATTAACCCTTCGCTGCCTGCGACAGTAAAAAACATTTGATGCTGAGCTCAGCAAGAACAATGGGAGCGTGTGTATTTGAGTTATGCAAGATAATCTAGAATAACTACTAGTGTAAAACCTGCACGATATTCATGCACCATGATTCCCAGTACTCAGCCTTTCAATATTTGATCTTGTATAATTCACACTTTGATGCAAGTCAAACAATACAGCTCATTATTGTTGCAACTATCCATAATGTTCCTGTTGCTCCAACCCTCCCACCCCACTATTTCTCTTATTTCCATTCCACATACAGTATCTCTCTCTCTCTGCTACATGCACAACATGTAGGACAAAATATGCTCGCTCACACACACACACACACACACACACACACACACACACACACACACACACATATACACACACACACTCAGTCACACACTCAGTCACTCAGCAGGTTTTCTAGTACTCGGTTCATCTCTGCAGGAAAGCTGAGCATAAAAATCCCAAACATTTAGACTGATCATGCCCTTGCTCTGGCTCAGTTTTATTTGCATGCATGCCTGATGCAGTGTCACACACTAGTAGTAGCATGTCAATACCTGACTGTGTTACCTCCAATTGCAGCACTTTGCATACAGAGCATACATTCTTTAGATTCTAAGCCAAGACACTTGCACACTACGGCTGCGTGTGCAGCATCCATGAATATTAAAGTGGATTGGAAGTGCTTGGGGGATTTGCAGTTGTCAGGTCACGCACGGCGGTTTGCACGGGGTCTCGGGAGATAAAAGCTCCGTCCTTCTCATACGGAGCGTGCCGCATATTGTCGTCCCATCATCCGGATGCACGGAGGTTGTAAAAAGTTGCAGACTCCATGCTGCAAGCCTGCGGTGCATGCGGTGCATGCGCAGACCTAAAAAACAATGATGCAAGCATGCATGCGCAGTCATATGTAAAAGTGATGCAAACAAAGCATGCAGTGCTTTGTACAGCCATAGGTAAAGTGATGCCAGCAAAGCATGCAGTGCATTGCACAGCTGCATGTAAAGTCACGCATGCCTGCGGTGCATTGTACAGCCATTAGGTAGGCATGCGTGCATGCAGTGCATGGATTATGTTCAGCCACAGATGTAAGGCACGGTAATTGTATTTGTGTATAGCACATTTCAACAACAAGGAGGCAATTTAATGTGCTTTACACAACATCAAGCAAATGAAATGCAATCATAAAATGATAAATAAGCCTGTGGTGCATTATGCAGCCACACAGTATGTACAGTCAGTGATGGTGGTACTGATACTTGATCACCAGTCCAGAAAACATTAAGGCGTGAATAGAATGTGTGAATAGAACCGCTGTGGTAATGTCATGGGGAAAAACGTTTTCACGGTCACGTCTTGCGGAAGATGCACATTATTTGCAAACCATGGATTGTGCCATGTTTGGTTGAAAGTTCTAATGTTGTTGTTTTTTTGTTATGCACTTACCGTATTAGAGTGTCGTTTTTCAGTTACTATTGTTGTCTGTGTAAATGCACGTGGGAGGGGCTCTCAGTGACATTGTAGTGCAACAACACAAAGCTGCTTTGGAAAGTAGAGAGACTGGGAGGCTGGGAGCATGAGGCCCACCGGCTGGAGGGCTGCATAGCAGAGCACAGAGTGGTGGCACACCCTGCACTGTTTCACCCAAACCAGGACACGGCAACCACACTCGTGCGTGCGAGTGAAAGAGATGTCCATGGCATGCAAAGTGGGCCTTTAAGGGCAGGTGATCATACTGTATCTGAGTGACGGACAAACAAACGTACGGGTGCTAATGTATCGGTACTGCTTTTGTAATAATGTAAAACAGATTTGAGTCTTTCCAGACAGTGGCAACGTTTCATTCCAAACAGAGATAAGATAACCTTTAGCTCAACTGTTATTATTTATAGCAGCAGGGGTATGACTAGGGCTTTGACGATTAATTTTCACACAAATAAATGTGATTAACGTGTTTTTGCCTGGCGTTATTGTGCATTGGAACATATGAATAATAATAATAATAATTTCTCTTTGGCTTTTAGGCTTCGGAAAACAAAAGATGCAATGGTCCGATGCGACAAATAACTTAGATAAACTAATAACTTTATATATGAGTAGTGGAAATGAAAATCCAACATGGAAATGGTTATGACGAAGATTGTTCAAAAATAATTGCGATTATCTCTCTCTCTCTCTTCTGCATCATGGCCGTTGGGGGAGTTGCACCACTCAGTTCACACGGGTGTGATTTTATCTTCTTAAAGTTGATAAATACAATGCACAAATACTTAGTATTGATATCATAAAATGGATTATTTACATTCCAAAACGATTCGATTGCGATTATTTACATTGCAAAACGATACAAAGTCAAGCGATACGATATCTTCTGTTTACATATCAATATACTTCGATTGAACCTATACACACACCTTATACTGTTGTTTAAGCACGGCTAGAATGCTGTTTAAACCAATCAGATTGCTTGCTTGAAACGACCTGTTGTATAATGCAGAATAATATCAGCCTAATATCTGATATAGAGACTGTGGTCAAACAATCTGTGGTTGTTAATTTGACCGTTATGCAAAATGTTGGAGTGTCATGTTGGGTGTAATTTAGCCTGGCTCGGGGAGTACTCGGGAGCACTCCCTTATCAGACCCAGCTACTGGACGGCCTGGTACACTCAGATGTGTGCCAGACTCAGTCGTACACCCATTTTGGGCGGGAACCTCTTTTGGTGTTAGCATCATGTTATGCTTTAGCTATTGAAAAATAGCAGATCTACAAGCTCATACGAGCTTGTAGGTCTGCTATTTTTGAAAAATCAAAGAACGACTGACATAGAAACATAGCTTTTTCAGAAAACTGTCAGGATGTACAAGACATTTTTAGAATCTGATCTCAGGTCAAAATGGGTTAAAAATAAATAAAATCTATATTTCGATACAGTTACTATATCGTTAGTTACACCCTACTGCATACATAACGTATGAGCAGCACATATGTTTGCTGTAACAAGCTCCAACCAGGCCGGGACCACTCACTGAAGAGTAAGCCAGTCTGGGGAGGTTTGAGCCAGAGGCTGCGTCGAGACAAGGCAAACAGTCACACAAACACACACACGCCCTCACACGAATGCGCGTGCACAGAAGTGCACATATAACAGTCTCTGTAGGTCACACCCAGCAATGCAACACCTGGGTTAACAACACAGTGTACCGGTATCTCCTTCAGATGGAGCAACCACGCCTGTCCTCCTGGATTGACGGATATATTCTTCTTATAGTTCACACAAGGGGAGATGCAAAGATACAGTTCATTGTCAATGGAAGCCAGCGACATGAAGATACAAAGGTCCATGCGACGTTTGTAGCTGCTGCAAAAGCTACAAAGATACAGATACAGCCTAGTTTAACTTCCAGATGCAAAGCTACAAAGCTACAACTGTCTGTAGCTGCAATTACACACGTCACTACGGAGTACGGACGCACGCTGGATGGCGTCAACGACCGTGTGAGCAACAGATATACAAAGTAACAAATATCCTGTGATCTTGGCATTTGCCTCGTGTGAATGCAGCATTACTGTGACAATGCTTGTTTGGTCCAATGAAGCATTGGTTCCCAAAGCTTTTCATGTCAAGGACCCCCAAATTGACATTTATTAGCCTGCACATGGCCATTTGAAGAGATATGCCAGGGATATGCCATAAGAGAATATTTTTTACAGTTCTAGCAGTGATTCTCAACCTGTTTAATTTCAAGGACCCCCAGTTTGACCTGCATTAGTCTCCGGACCCCCCCATTTAATGGCATTTCTATCTCTACAAAATGTGTACAAAATGGTCTTAACAGCACGGTTGGATGCAGTGCAGTAAGTGCACCAAATGGGGTTCCATTTCTACACACTCAGAGTTGCAGAGCCATAAGGGTCCATTTGGTTCCAAACTATCATTTAGCTGGGGACCCCCTGTAACTCCCTCAAGGACCCCTGGGGGTCCCCGGACCCCACTTTGGGAAGCACTGCAATAAAGTATCTGCACTTACTGCATCCAACCGTGCTGTTAAGACCAGAGTGCATTCAGAACTAGATGAGCCACAGCAGATTGTTCTGCTGTATGTGCTGTAGCGCCGTGGCCACAGCATTTGCAACTTGAACATCTGTTATTTTATTTTATCTGTTATTCTCACATTATCCAGCACTCGACCTGATGTGCCAGCAATTGTAGATGTGGTAAGATGCTACTAATTGGCCGGGGTCCAGCACACTTGTTAAGCTTTTTATTTGATGTTTTATTTATGTTTTGCTCTGATGCTGCAGCCCCTTGGGCTAATTATGTCCTAGAATATAATGGAGCTTAAAGTTGCTACTTGTACCTGCTGTGCACGGTGCAATAGATGGACTGTGCTGACATTACAGTGGTTTTGCCGTTTGTTATCCTGAGGCAGAAGTAGTTGGTACCATACCCATAGCGTACGGTGGTTGTTGAGAGAAATGTGTGCCCCCTGTGAGCATCAGTCTCAAATGAGTGGGAGTATTTGGATTCATGGCAGTTCTTAGCTTTGTGCAGAGCCAGCAGGCCATTCGAGTCTTTTGACTTTGAATTTCTGTCTCTCTGTCTTGAGACATTTGTTACACAGTAAAAGGAGCAAAACCTAATCGTCCCTACGGTAGAAAATTGCGTGAATAACACTGGATTACAAGTGTATACAACTGATTCAAATCTTGTCCAACAGTGTTTTTAGTGGCCAACAGGGTTTGCAGTGACATGGGTAGGTTATAGTTAACTCACCCGCTTTGAATGTAATAACCGATACTCACCAATATGTTCCTTATTAGATCATGCAATGGATCAATATGGACGTTTCCTACACGGCCTACCGCGACTAGGAAACGCGGAAGTGAAATTACTGCCGTCAAAGTGAAAACAACGTGAAACTGCACTATACAACAACTTTGCTTTATGTTCAATGACATGGGCTAAGGGCCGATTCATACTCCTATTTTAGAGACGAATAAAAGTCGGCTCGGCGCTGTAGAGCATACAATGTGACGTCATTTGAGTTTCAGGGGGGCGGGTACCGTCCTAAAGTCGCCTCTTCGGTGCTACTGAAAATGTCTGACGAGCCAAAATCATTTCGGCACTACAGCGCCGAAACAGCGGTAAAATAGGAGTATAAATCGGCCCTTAGACTGAGGTAGGGTTAGAGTTAGTAAAAGGGTTAGTAGTCGGACAACGCGACCAACGCGACGTCGGACAATGACAGCTGCTGAGATCTTGGTAGGTCGATAGATGGCTACTGAGACCATTCTGATACTGATTAAGCGTGATAATGTCCCATTCAGTGCACTGATGGCATTGGAAGCCTGGGATGCAAGGCGTAGGCCTATTCACTGTACTCCAGTGATTCTAATCATCTTTCTGTCTTCTTCTGTCAGGTAAGAAGACCCGGAAACTCAAGCTGTTCAAGGAGGCCTTTGAACAGCCTCCTCCTGCAGCAACGTAAGATTGATGTTTTACCATTATGAATTGTTATGAATACATTTAAATACTGTATTAATACTGTATCCCAATGATGATATTTGGCTATCTGATATAGAGACATCTGTGGTTGTTAATTTGACCGTTATGCAAAATGTTGGAGTGTCATGTTAGGTGTAATTTAGCCTGGCTCGGGGAGTACTCGGGAGCACTCCCTTATCAGACCCAGCTACTGGACGGCCTGGTACACTCAGATGTGTGCCAGACTCAGTCGTACACTGAAAATAGCAGATCTGTAAGTGAGCTTACAGTAGATCAGGCTATTTCGGTGCACGACACCCGGTGCACAACCAATTATACTATAAATCACCTTTATTCCCTAGGCTTACAGCGGGAAATGAGTTGGGAAGAAATTGTTATATGTTGTATTTGCTTTGCCAAAACAGATACCATAACAAATCAGGTTTAGGTGTTTTTAGGTGACGATATCATCTTTGTTGCAGCCCTCCCAGAGATTTGGATTCAAAAGCGTGTGTCACCATCGGGGATAAGGTATGTGCTTTGTGGCTCATTTATGAATATTACTGATGGTTCATATTTCATGTAGTTGCTCACGTTTGTACCTTTACTTTGCCCTTTACTTTTAAATTATCGTGCACTTTTACTCAATCATTCAGGGTTTTAAAAAATAATAATTGATTGAGTACTATAGCCCTACTAGACCCCAGGAAATTACATCTGTCCACAAAAGATCACGGGATCTATTAAATGTGAAGGGGGATGTGACGAGACTATTTAGACTATGACACCGCTATGGCAAGAAATATTCAAGAGATCGCTGTAAAATGTGCAAAAAGTCATGTTAAGCCTTGTCAAAAATAGCTAAAATCATTAAAAATATTTTACTTTCTCTAATAACAACCTAAAACATGAACCTTGGTTGAAACCCCCCTGTTCTCTCTGCAAAGCGGTTGGCTCAATAAAAAGGACTCATAGCTGTAAAGAACACCCCAGTGAGCATTACCGCTGAATTGAACACTTCTGATTGTAGGCAGACTGGAATGCCTTTTATTGACCATTAGGCAGTAAAAATATTTATTTTATAAACTAATAACTAACTATATAAACTGGAATTTTCCATTGGCTAAGATTACTTTTTCACCCTTACCTGATACCCTTTTTTTCCTCTTTATTTGTTTTGTTCCCGTGATTAATGCATGAAGAGTCCTTCATCTTTCCCCATTATAGAGCAGTGGTTTTCAAACAGTGGAACGGGGACCACCAGTGGTCCTTCCAGGTGGTCCCCAGCTAAATGATGGAGAGTTGGTAACCAAATGGACCCTTATAGATCTTTAACTCTTGAGAGTGTAAAATTTTACACTCTCAAGACTTACATTACGTTATTGTTAAACATCTGCATTACTTAATGTAAAAGAAGTCTACACAATTGGAGAATGTAGGAGAATTGTTATTTTGATCGTTTGCCTGTTATCTTTCCTATACCAGTGGTTTGATACCACATCAATACACCATGGAATTGTGGACACACTTTTTGGGTCTGAGAGGCTAAATCTCATCAAATGGTGGTCCGTGGCTCGAATGCCAAATAAATAATGGACCTTGATACTGTTACAGAGGACAGATGAGTTCTGTTGCTGAGTGAGTTCTCAAAGTTCAAAGCCATGCGGCCACCCTCGTAGTAGCTGTTCAAACAACAGAGATACGGCCGTCCTCACGGTTACTTGAATACAGTACTTAAGCACAATGTTGCATGTATTTGCACTTTACTTGAGTATTTCCAATTTCCATTTCCAATACTTTTACTTTTACCCCACTACATCCATCCATCCATCTTCAACCGCGTATCTGTAGTCGGGTCGCAGGGGCAACAGCTCCAGACTGCTCCAGACTTCCCTCTCCAGAGCAACATTAGTGACTTCCTCCTGGGGGATCCCTTGGAACGTCTCTGAATCCCACTACATCTCGGATCCAAATATTGTACTTTTACTCCACTACTTTTTTTTTGAAAATGTGTTTTTCTTTTCTCTTATATTCCAATATATATTATATTTCTCTCTCTCTCTCTCTCTCTCTCTCTCTCTCTGTGTGCGGAGCAGAACTTTGTGGTGAAGGCAGATGATCTGGAGCAGATCAGCGAGCTGGGCAGAGGGGCGTACGGGGTGGTGGACCAGATGAGGCACGTGCCTAGCGGGGTGATCATGGCCGTCAAGGTGAGTGAGAGGAGCTAGGCAGAGGGACATGGAGCTGGGCAGAGGGGTGTACAGGGTGAGCAGAGAGACATAGAGCTGGGCAGAGGGCCGTAGAGCTGGGCAGAGGGGCGTATAGAGGTGGGCAGAGGGGCGTTATCTATAAACAATGACCACTCAGCCATACATTATCCCTTACTTATAACTAAGAATATTCCCTAAAAGAATAATCTTAATTTGCCCTACTAATGCCCAGTAAGGGTGGGTAGGTAGGTACGTAGGTGGTGTGTAGCTCTGCGCCATGACACCGATGTGTTTGTCCTCTCCCTTCCAGCGGATCCGGGCCACGGTGAACACTCAGGAGCAAAAGAGGCTGCTGATGGATCTGGACATCTCCATGAGGACGGTGGATTGCTTCTACACGGTCACATTCTACGGAGCGCTGTTCCGAGAGGTACCATACGTACCACTACAGCAGTAGTTCTCAAACTATTTCATGACAAGGACCCCCCAAATCGACATTTATTATTATATTATGGACCCCCATAAGTGAAGATGTTTATGGCAGTGATTTTAACCATTTTAATTTCAAGGACCCCCGGTTTGACATGCATTGGGCCCCATTTAATGTCATTTCGATCTCTGGCACCCCAATTTCAAATCACTGCTAATTTGACTTGGTGTGTAACAGGTCTATTTGTACACTCTCTGAGTTACAGACCCACAAGGGTATATTTGGTTCCCTAACTATCTCTAATTTAGCTATAGGGACCCCCCCCCAATGCACTACAGAACCTGATCAGTCACACTTGTCTTAAAGGCGTAGTGAAATGAAAAAGATGGTTTTCACACTTTTAGACCATATCCGTGGTCATCATATGGGCATATGGGCATACCTAACAATGAATAAGAATGGAAATTCTCATTTCTGTGTGTTTTTATATCAAAAGTCCATAAAAACGATTGTTTTATTTATTTATTAAAACGGAAACGTGCTGCGTGATGATGTGTAGAGATACACATCGATAAAAGCCAATAAAAATGAAGCTCACCCATTTAATTCCCCATATCAGCGCATCCGTGCAGCACAGCTGCTACTGATTACAGAAATCCGTTTTTATTCCCATTCAAGATAACATCCAGACAGTGTTTTACTCGGTTTCAACTTAATCATCACGCTAAAATATGTATCTGAAAACATTATAGGGTAGAAATAAGCCACATAACAGTAAACTGGTACAGCTGGCCAACCATCTGATTTGTAAACAAACACACGCCATGCTGCTGCGTATAGCATTGCTACCGTCCCTAGCTACCGTCCCATCGCCTGAAGGGATGCAACGCTCTGATTGGTACAGAAACTTCAGACCGGTGTTTCATGTTGAAACCGTTTGAAACTTCAAAATAAATTGATCACCAACACCATTTCCGTTTCCCTACACCTTTAACGTTGTCTCTACTAGGTGGGTGGTGATAGTCAAGTCAAAACACTTCATGTGACCATTTCAGTGTATGAATGAACTGTGCATCATACACATGACATGCAACAGTTCTATGTCAGACACTGTCACGTTTAACCAAACTGGCAGACATGACAAGGAAGGCAAGAGTTTTTTATTCAAAAGAAGACAAGCTTGTAGATTGGCTACTTTTCAGAATGCTGGCTGGAGCTGGGGTGGTGGGTAGGCTGGCAGGCAAAAAGACAGACAAACTGAAGCAGAGGGGAAAAAAACAAAGTAAAAAAACACTGGAACAAAGTAGAGCAAAAACACTAGGAATAATTGGCTAGAAAAACACTAAGAAGCACTAGGAAACAGCTAGAAGCATTACCGCACAGAGGACTGTGGGACGATCTGGCAGCGTGCGGCGAGAACCAGGGCTTTTATGGAGTGGTGGTGATGAGAAGATGGCAGGCAGGTGAGTGAGATGAGATGATCAGAGCCAGGTGTGCCAATCTGGAAAGCCAGGAACCAAGCCTACGCGCACACACACACAGACAGACAGACTAACACATATAGGGCGACGAAGGGCGCGTTCGGAAATGGCGCACTGAGCGCACTGTGCAATGCAAACTAATAGGTGAGTGCGCTCCTGGTGTGCATTTCCGAACGCGCCCATAGACACACACAGGACAGGGCCAGGCAGGGGGAGGCAGTTTACTGGTTGCCTTTCTGTGTAACAAACACAAGTTCGATCCAGAATACTCCCAAAGAAGATGGACCCAATCATAGCATTGTAGTGAATGATGAAAACTTAATTAAAAGATTTCTCAAGATTTTGCGGATGCGGTTGACTTCCTCCCAAAAGTGTGACAGTCACTCCACAGGATATCCCCTGCTGTGAGTCACGTTGGAAAAAACTGTAGCTTCCTGTTAAGTTTGATCGCTCTGTCAAGAAGAGTGTGCCCTTTGTTGGCATCATGTTTCCAGATTCCACTTCCCCAAGGGCCAAAAATGTCCCCTGCCCCCCCCCCCCCCTCGCCTAGTTCTAGACTACGTCTGTCTGTAACCATGGTAACGCCCCACCTGTCTCTGATTGCCCCCCTCCTACTAGTAGTAGTACTACTAGAAGTACAAACCCACAATTCAACATTTTGGTTTTAAGATGTTGATATTCATTTTGTATTCATCCTTAGGACCCCAAAGGACACCTTGGAAAGCATGAGTGTCTATTTCAAACAAAGTGTTTTTTGACTGGGGGCGGGGTCATATTTTGACAGGAGGAATTGCCTGTCATAATTAGACCCCCCTGTATTAGGATGTTGATATTCATTCATCAGCCAACACTCTCCACTGACAGGTAGTACCCCCCCCCCCCATCAAAAGGGCATGTGAACTCAAACCCACAATTCAACATTTTGGTTTTAAGATGTTGATATTCATTTCAAACAAAGTGTTTTTTGACAGGAGGAATTGCCTGTCATAATTTGACCCCCCCCCCCCCTGTATTAGGATGTTGATATTCATTCATCAGCCAACACTCCCCAGTGACAGGTAGTACCCCCCCACCCCCCAGAGAGGACGTATAGGGCCTTAGTCCTACTCTTCCTCCCAGACAACACTCCCCACTGACAGGTAGTAGTACTACTACTAGTAAGAAGAAGGCACCCACGGGGCGGAGCACATTATCAGCCTCAAATACAAATTCCAAACCACCTCATGCAGCCAGCTCGCTAGCATAATGGTCGAATGTCTAGACTACGGATCCCACTGCCTGGGGTTGCCGCAACTATTTTTCCAACTACCGCAGAGTAGGTTTTTTTGGCCGATCAGAGTATAGTTTTAGACCACGACGGAGGGGCACCGTCTCTAGCGAACTTGAGCCATGGGAGACACCACAGAGTTGCCGTGTCGATCGTTAGTCGCTAGAGCCGACTCAGCCCTGTTCGAGTTGCAACACGATATGGACAGAATAGTAAATTATTACCCCCCCCCCCCCCCCAAGGCAATGCCAACACAGAGTAATATTTATTTCCCACCACGGAGTAACATCAACCCCCCCCCCCCCCCCCCGCCTGTCGACAGGGTGACGTGTGGATTTGTATGGAGCTCATGGACACCTCGCTGGACAAGTTCTACAAGCAGGTGATTGAGAAGGGGATGACCATCCCAGAGGACATCATGGGCAAAATGACCGTCTCTGTAAGTATAGTCCAAGCCGTGTGTGTGTGCGCGTGCGTGCGTGCGTGCGTGCCTGTCTGTGTGTCACAAAATGGAACCACCTTGGAAATGTCTCTGCACAACCAGGAAATGCCCGACAAAGTGAAAGGGAAACTTGTGTCAAAAAATGTGGATGCTAGCTAAACTTCATTTCTCTCCCCTCCCCCGCCCCCAGTGAATCTCTTAGTTAGAAGGCCGTGTTCTCATGAAGCACCTTTGCACTTACAGGTGAAGTAGTAGATGGGAGAGGTAGACCCTCACCACAATTGGACATTCCCACAAGCGGCCAACCTGTACTAAAACTGTGTAGTGCGACAGATGAATTGTGATTTGTGTGAATTAATTTGTTCCCTAATTAATTATCGCTACCCACCCAAATCGCTATATACTTTAGTGTGGACAAAATGTCGTTATCGGGGCGCCCACTGGCCAAGTGGTCCAGGCGCATGGCTTTGGCCTGACAAAGCCTATACGTGTGTTGCGTGTTCGAGTCCCGTTCATGACGACCTTTGCTGCATGTCCCTCCCCTTCTCGCTCTCCCTCTTTCCTGTCCGTCTTCACTTGATGCTATCACTAAAGGTAGAAAGGTAGTGATATACTTGTGCAGCCGCCGCGTGAACACGTTATATAACGTTATGTAATGACCTGTGCCCAATCTCACCAGCCTCTCAACTCTCTCTGCTGTCTTACAGATAGTAAAGGCTCTGGAGCACCTGCACAGCAATCTGCAAGTCATACACAGAGGTAAGAGCAGGGCTGGATCCTAACTGACTATCAGATTTCCCCCACCGCCCCAAAAAATGACCATATCCGGCTCAAATTACATTCGGACAATGTGTGATTAAATTATAGTTACATCTTGGCTGTCTTATACCTATGGCAGTGGTTGTAAACCATTTTCATATCAAGTTCGGTAGCCTCTCAGACCCAAGACTAAAGAATATTCTGTTGTCGTTGGATAAGATGTTGTCCACAATGGGCCGTATTATCCATGCCGTATTGATGTTGTACCATTAGGAGAGATACAGTAACAGGCAAACGTTGATCAAAATAACAATTCTTCTACATTCTCCCAAATGTGTAGACCACTTCACCACTTTTCAACCTACATTCATATAATTGGTCCTCACTAATGTGATAAAAACAAAATGCCACATTTCTTTCCTACTAAAAAATCTGCCTAACGATCGCTGTCTGAAAAGGTTGAGAACCTCTGTGCTAGAAGATGGATACATAAAGTGTGTAAAGCGTTAACCATCTCTTCACCTGGACTGAGGAGACAGACTCCCGGGTACTTCATTTATTCACGTGTTTCTGTTGCTGGGCTAAAGTTCAGCTGCTCGGTTAAAGTCTTCTGTCTAAAACCACAGCAGTGGTCCCACCACCATAACCACAGTATGGCTTTTGCTGTATCCAAGGCCCGTGTAGGCATCGAGGAAGATTATATGTCACTAAAATAAAGTGCCACAACTGGGCCTTAACGATAGCCACTTAGTACTACCATTGCTGAAGCGTGTTTCAGGGGCTGTGTAAGACAGAAGTACCCCCCCCTCCCCCCCAGGACTGCCCTCCCCCTTGGGGTGGAAGACAAAGATGGTCTGTGTTGAGGTACTTAAAAAATCACACCCGTGTGAACCGAGTGGTGCAACTCCCCTCTCTCTCTCTCTCTCTCCCCCCCCCCCCCCCCTCTCTCTCTCTCTCTCTCTCTCTCTCATTAGCAGGCAACAGTGCAGCACTGTCTCTCTCTTTCTGTTTCTGGCACAACAGCGCCCCTACTGGTACTCATACTGGTGCTCATTAACCAACACATAGGTGAACAACACGTAGGTGGACACGGACATTGCTGTTCCTTGGAGTGGTTGCACCACTCAAAAGAAATGCTGTTTGGGAACCACTGTAACCGTTCTCCTAGCATGGCGAGTGGTGACTATGGAGTCTGGTGAAGGCACAGGAATGGTCTCCTAATATTGGTTGTGCAATTCGCAAGTCCACGTTGCTGACACCTTTCCCTCTGCGTCTCTCTCTCTCCATGCATGGCCCTCCTCCAGACGTGAAGCCCTCCAACGTTCTCATCAACACACAGGGCCAGGTCAAGATGTGTGACTTTGGCATCAGTGGTTATCTGGTGGACTCTGTGGCCAAGACCATGGACGCCGGCTGCAAGCCCTACATGGCGGTAAGCACCGCGGTTGGACAGGCTGGGTGGAAGTTTTGTTTGTTTCTTGTAAGCAGAAAACGATACAAAAGAAAAATTGTAGCATTCATCACTTGCATTAACCCATTTTGATTTGAGATCAGATTCTAAAACTGTCTTCTACATCCTGACAGTTTTCTGAAAAAGCTATGTTTCTATGTCAGTCGTTCAAGCTCGTTCAAGCTCGTAGCGCACCACTCGGTGGCGCGCTATGAGCTTGTAGATCTGCTATTTTTCAATAGCTAAAGCATAACATGATGCTAACACCAAAAGGGGTTCCCGCCCAAAATGGGTTAAGTAGAAAAGATACAAAAGAATGAAAGAAAAAAAAATATTGTAGCATTAAGTAACATTTGATATTTGACAAATGATGATGCTATTGTGCAGCTATGAAGACATGTGAAAACACCCCCGACAACGCTAGCTTTGAGCAACGTTTCTGATGAGGATTTTCACAATAAAATAAAACTTTGACAATTTTGACCCAAAATGGCGACGCCAGGTTGAACGTGGTCAAACTGGGCAGAACAATCACATGAATTTAATTTGGATAGAAAAAGAAAAAACAAGTTGGCAGCCCCCACTTGAAAACTAGTTTTTTAGGCACAGAATCTGTGTATATAAACAGGGCTCCTGGCTTCAATGTAGGACAGACAGGTGGGTTCCATCCATCTCATCATTAGCCGATGCACACCCGATGACCCCCTGTTAACATTTTAACTGCCGTAACAACCAATGAGGAGTGTGGCTCCACACTGGCTGAGAGCATTTTTTAGGGGCTTGGCGGTGCTCCATGGGAATAGTGTTGATTTTGAAAGCAGATTTTGATTTAGTTTTAGTCATAGTCTTTGAATAAAAAGTAATTTAGTTTTAGTCATAGTCTTTGAATAAAAAGTAATTTTGTTTTAGTCATATTTTAGTCATCTGAAATGTTTTAGTGTTAGTCTAGTTTTTCGTCGACTAAATACAATACGTTTTTAGTCGACTAAATCTACAGTTGATTTAGTTGACTACCGGTAAAATGTGTTTTGGCGAGACTTGATGGAGTCATAACGCCTGATTTTACACGTTGGTGCATTCTGAAAATAGACGATCTACAAGCTCACAACTGCACGTTGTGTGCTTGTTGTGCTTGTAGATCTGCTTTTTTCTAAATGCAACCACGCATAAAATGACTTGTCTTTTAGTTAATGTGGTTCTCTCTTCTCCATTAGTCCCTCCTTAACATTTTTGTCTAGTTTTTATTTGTTAAAAATGTTAATAGTCCAGCAGCCGACAGGCTTCTTTTGTTTAATGTGGGACATTTGGTATATAGTCTTTTTTTATTGGCCTAAAATATTGTCTATATACATACATACATTCATGAACCACTTGCTGACCGGCTGTCGGTATTGAGTAATTTGTTTTATAGGGGTTTATAAGTGATCCTACCATTAACATCCTACATATAAGGCAAGATTTTATTATGCTTTATATAGCATCTGACATGTCAAACTAGGGGGTTTTCATGATTCTGAATCCCTTCCAAGCATTAGTTTTGCACAAAAACCACTCCTTGGGCTAAAAACGGCCATAGACACTTGCCCAAATGTGCCCAAAATGTTCACATTTATGATGACAGCTATGGCCAGGTGTGCCCGTTGACTCAGACAACCGACCCCTGTGTGTGTGTGTGTGTGTGACATCATCTGTGTGTCCTTCTGTCCCGTCAGCCGGAGAGGATCAACCCGGAGACGAACCAGAAAGGCTACAATGTCAAGTCTGACATCTGGAGCTTAGGAATCACATTGGTGAGTCTGTCTGTCGTCTTTTGCTGTGGTTATTGCTTTTATTATGTTTTGAAATGTGTGTCTGTGTCATTTTGTTATTTTTCTTTTTTAGAACACACAGGGGGTCATACCCGTTGTTTATTACCATCTTTTTGTTTTCTCCCCTGGCTGGCTGCATTCATTGCTGCAAAAAATAACCTCACAATAATAGCAAAGGTTGACCGGCTTCGTAACGGAAGGGAAAGGCCAGCTGTCTGGAAGCCATGGCTTAAGAAAGACAAAATGGTGTCTAGACATTTTTATTATGAGTTGTGACATTTTCACAGCTCGCTTGTTTGCACATTTCCAGCTCACACTGGACGCGATTCAGCAGAACCTTGTTAATTCGTCCAACCACTTCCAATCTCTCCTTAATCGGACTGGCCATCGTAGGTATAGACACTCTATTGTCTATTAGAGGCTAAAATGCGTTTGAATATAAAACGACTTAGTATCCGAGGCTTTGAATTATAGCTTCCTTTTTAAAGCTTCCGCGGGTACACTCGCAGTTAAATCCTCATTATTCATGAGAGTGTAAAAATGGGGTTAAACTTTCGGATGTTTTAGTAGTAACCTCTGTGTTGCGTGGTTCCGTGGTTGCAATCAGAATTGCAGCCTCACTCCCAATCTTCCGCCGCCCGTAGTCTGAAAACCCACCTCTTCAGACTCCACCTTAGCCCGTAGCACTTGCCGCAGCACTTGCACTAGCCTCGACGACCTTACAGTCGTATTAGACAATAGCACTTTATAGTGTATACGCATAGCTTCACTGTACAATTGTTCCTCCTCAGATCGAGCTGGCGATCCTTCGCTTCCCCTACGACTCGTGGGGCACGCCCTTCCAGCAGCTCAAGCAGGTTGTGGAGGAGCCGTCGCCACAGCTCCCCGCCGACCGCTTCTCCCCGGAGTTTGTGGACTTCACCTCCCAGTGGTACAGTACATGACCTTATCATCTTTTCAAGGTTCTTTATTCTGTCCGGGTAGCTCAGACTATAGAGCTCTCGCCTTAAGTTTGGACCACAAGTTCATGGGTTTGATCCCGGGCACCGGCAACTCAGCGGATGAGTAGCACAGCTTGGGTCCAGCAAGTCGTGTGGGAAGTACGCATAATATCTGGGACAGACCTCCGTGTGTTACCTGCTGATACGGACGATAAGCCACTCCTGACCTACTTACTTTATTGTAATGTCACGTACAGGACAGGTACGTGAGAGTAAAAAGTACTCCTCAAACTTTGCAACAGCATAGTAACAGTGATAAACAACAACAATATAATTGGGGGAAAAGAAAGGAAGACATCAATATACTGTTACATGCCTGTAGATGCTAGCAGCAAATGGAGATAAAAGTACACTTGACTGTACACATTTTCCCTGTCAAAAGGTGCAAATGTGACCTGTATCAATTAATGTTTCTTTGGCATTGTTCATACCATGGTTTTTGGGGGGAGGGAGGGAGTTTTTCTCTCCCAAAACCATCAGAACCACTTCTTAAAATCAAACATTCAAAACTCTGTCCGAGGGGACAGGGGTGTGTGAGAGGCGGCTGTGGCTCAGGGGTGGAGTGGCCGGTAGAGAGGCCAGATGGGAAAACCGTGAGGTTCCCAGTTTGATCCCCAGAGTTGGTGTCGAAGTGTCCTTGAGCAAGACGCTGAACCCCTAATTGCTCCTGATGTGCAGGTTGGTCCTCTGCCATCAGTGTATGAATGTGTGTGTGTGTGTGTGTGTGTGTGTGTGTGTGTGTGTGTGTGTGTGTGTGTGTGTGTGTGTGTGTGTGAATGGATGGGTGAATGTAATGCACAATCTATGTAAAGTGCTTTGGATAAAAGCGTAAAAACATATAAATGCACCATTTTGTGTGTGACTCGAGGCTGGCCATATCAAAGAGAAAGCTCCTACGAGTCTGTAGTACTCAACAGGATTCTCTGGCCAAGTCCACCGTTGCTTTGCCACAATAAATCATAAAGCAAAAAAATAAAATAAAATTGCATTGCTTCCAAGTTTTGTGGAATAGAGTTCATTATGACATTGTTTTACATTTAGCTGTTGTAAGAGGCAGCCTGTACTGACCTGGACAGAATGTAACGGGGCGTGCCAGCCAGGGCCCTTGAGCTCTGAGTGGAATGTGTCTGATGTGCATTCTCACCAACCTGTTATTATGTCTAGTCCGCGTTGCTGCGTGGATTAGCTTATCCCGTGCCGTAGAAACGTTGCTCAAAGCTAGCGTTGTCGGTTTTCATAGCTGCACAATAGCAAAAGCACTCCCCCCCCCCCCCCCCCCCCTGAAAGTCTCTTGGTCTCCTGGTACAGGTTTGCACTGTTTGTCCAATGGCATTAAAAATGCCTTGCATCTCTCTGTGTTAACAGGCAGAATGTTACTGATGATGTTTAGTGTTATTGTCATTATATTCATGTACCCGCTAGGGCTTTAAGCAACTAGTCGACTATTCAAGTAGTCTACTAGTAAATCCACTAGTTAACCTCGTTGGTACTAGTTGACTAGTTGATCTTTTTTTCCCCTTTCTCCCATTTTTGTAGGCCTCAAGATCAGATAGATTATAGTTATAGTTACCAATGTACAGTTTTAAAAAGAGAAAGAGAAAAAAATAAGTTTTATTATATACTTTTTTAAACATAATTGGCAGGCCTAGTTGAACAACTAGTCGACTAGTAAACTAGTCAACTAGTAAAAATCACTAGAAGCTCCAAAGGCTTGTGTGTGAAATTCTATACGGTCTGGCTCTCCTTTTTATATTCAATTAAACTTTTTTATATATATACACACGGATACAGAGATTCTGTATTGAGGCTTTGTATTATTATTGTAGTGCACAGCATGTGTCACCAGAGGGCAGATTTAAACTGAGCTGTGAAAGGTTTTTGACACTTTTTGGGGGGTATTTTGAGTTTAAACCATTAAGACCTGAGAACAGATTATACAAATGTCTGCTAAATCATGATAGTTTTCTGAAAAACCTATGTTTTTAATGTCCGTGGTTCTCAAATTATTTAATGTCAAGGACCCCAAAAATGGTTGCATCCGGCCGCCGACCTCCATCTGAAAAGGTTTTGTACCAGAAGCAAAGAGTTAAAAACGTTTGCCGTGAAATAATTTACTGTATAATAATATATAATGTGTTCAAAGATTTGAGACACATTTTCACGATTTTTCTAAAATATAGTTTAAAATAATGGTTAAAGGACAACTTAGAATATTTTCAACCAAGGTTCATGTTTTAGGTTATTAGAGAAAGTCAGAGATGAGTATTATTAGCTTTTTCTGTGTCTATGCCACTCCGCTCTCATGCACACATACTGTACAAAAATATCCTTCAAATATGCAAGAGACTCATTTGCAAATATGCAAGAGACTCAAGAGACTCATGATAGCACTGACGAAGGTCTGAGGACCGAAAACGTTTTGCTTTTTAATCTCACCATGAGCACAGAGCACCATGAGCACAGCATCTTAAAATAAAAGAAAAATTATTTTTCTAAGTCTCAAGTCTAAGGAGTTTTACTTCTTTGTTTATACGGTGAGCGAGTCTTTTTCTGTCAAAGAGACTCATTTAGCCCCATGTTCGAATGCCCTCAAATCTTTGAATATATATTCTTTCAGAGCGAATGTTTTTAACCAAAATCTTTGCGATCTGGGAGGTCCCAGGAACAACATATATATTCAGATGGAGGTCCGCGGCCAATTACATATAATTCTGGGGGTCCTTGACATGAAATGTTTGAGCACCACTGACAGAAAAATAGGTCTTTCAGAAAACTTTTCGGATTTAGAAGCCTTTTTTTAATCGGCCTCAGGTACCCTTAAGCAAACAATCAACACGTACTGTTTATAATGCAATTCGTCATGTCATGTCACGTTTTCATATGCTAGGCTAGAGTTTCATTTGTAGCTTTTTCTGTCTATCCCACTCTCCGCTCTCATGCACATATCTCATACTGTACAAAAATATCCTTCAAATTACGAGAAATCAAACTTCAGTCATTGAAGTTTAACCGAGTTATCCATGTTGAAAAAGTGATGAGTCACATTTATTGTGAATTAATTCTTATTTTAACTGCTGTTTATACCTCCAGCTTAAAGAAAAATTCCAAAGAGCGGCCAGCGTACACAGAACTCATGGTGAGTGTGGTTTTGGATTTTGCATGGGAACATACTGTATATTTACTACTATATGTTTTGGTAAATGATTAGACCCCAGGCCGCTTTTTAATACTGTAGATCAGCCACTAGAGGGCGGACTAAGTCTATTTTTGACATTATGGTTCACTTGCTGCTGCTGGGTTTCTACTGTAATGCTGGTGCTAGAGAGATTCTCAACCAGTGGTCTGGGGACCACCAGTGGTCCATGAAACGGTTCCACGAGGTCCCTAGCTAAATGATGGAGAGTTGGTAACCAAATGGATTGTTGGTTTAATTTTACGCTCTCAAAGAGTTGAGTTGTTATTGTTAAACATCTGGGCATTACTTTAATTAATTTACAAGAAGTCTACACAATCAGATGATGTAAAATAATTGTTGAATTTGATCAACGTTTGCCTGTTATCACTCCTAATGGTACCAACGTCAACACAGCATGGAATTGTGGACAAAATCCTATCAACAAAATAGTTTTTGGAGAGTATAAATGTCATTAAATGGTGGTCCGTCCGTGGCTCAAATGCTGCATAAATCATGGACCTTGTTGGTTGAAATGTTTGAAAACCAATGCACTAAAGTGTGTGTGTGTGTGTGTGTGTGTGTGCATGCATGCGTGCGTGCAGGAACATCCCTTCTTCACGTCCTACGAGGCCAAAGAGACAGACGTGGCATCATTTGTCAAAGTCATCCTGGGAGACTGAGTGAGGAGAGGTGAATACAACAACTACAACAAAAAAGAGAGAGAAAACGACAACAAATACATAAAAAAAACAAAAGAAAAAAAAATCAACTGCGATACCCCCCCCCCCCCCCTGTTACCTGCGTGGGGGGGGGGGGCTTCATGGTACCCTCCCACCCCTCCCTCTAGCGCAGAGGGAGAGGACAGACAGGCGGTGGGCTGGAGGAAGAGATGTCCTTCCTTTTTTTCCCGTCAGGAAGGCGAGGAGGAGTCTGTCCCTGTCGGTCGGACGTCCCCGTCACTCACACCAGACAGGGCGGGGGAGGACGGACGGTGACAGACCTTTTTCACCAGAGGTGACCGTTTTGTGCATAATCTGGATTAATTTAAGTTGTCTGTCTGTATGCAAAAAACTATTCTTTAAATGACAACTTTCGTTTTTTTTCCAACCAACATTTCGTGTTAACCCATTTTGGGCATTATGTTATGCTCTACAAGCTCATAGCGCGCCACTCGGTGGCACGCTATGAGCTTGTAGATCTGCTATTTTTGAAAAGAATCAAAGAACTGACATAGAAACATAGCTTTTTCAGAAAATACATTTTTAGAATCTGATCTCAGGTCAAAATGGGTTAATAGAGAAAGTAAAAGATTAGAGCATTATTAAAATAGTATTTTTGACATGGGGGAGGGCAGGGACATTCAAACATTCCAACAAAAAAAATTACACAATTTTATGGCGAATTATTTATTATTATTTACTACGAGCAAATGACATCTGGCCACAGTAGTTGTTTTCTGTGTGTCTGAACGAACAACCGACTACTCGGTTCCTGCCATACTGTGTATTATAGGCTCAATATGTCAGTTTGTCACCTCTTCCTTCACATTCAGTAGATCCCGTGATCTTTTGTGGCCAAATGTAATTTACTCAGGTCTAGTAGGACTATAATAAATAATAATAAAGAAATCGCCATAAAATGGTGTAAAAAAAGAAAAGAAAAGTTATTTAGCCCCATGTTCGAATGCCTGCGCTCCCCCTGTCAAAAATAGCTAAAATCGCTAAAATGAAAGAAAGCAGCAAATTAAAAATAATAATAATAATCTTTTACTTTCTCTAGTAACAACCTAAAACATGAACCGTGGTTGAAAAAAACATATAAGATACTTTTCCCGCCATCGTGATTGAACGCCTCCCCTCCCACCACCACCATCGTTAGATGTCAGTGAGTTGACCGCACGTACGTGGTCAACCTGTATTAAAATAAGAGTGCAAAGGAGATGCAGATTATATATATATATATATAAATATATATATAAAAAAAGATGAATGGTATAATTATATCTATGTATATCTAAATGTTTGTATTCTCAAGCAAGTGATGCATTGATCTGTTAATTGACTGCATGTACAGAATATATTTCTGGGCTAAATTTGGCTCCAATGACCTTTTGAAGGACACTTTAAAGTCTAACTTGGGTCGAATAGCCGAGCAGTAAGCCTACAGACCTGCAGATTTAAAAGCCTCGTCGTGGTCGGACGTAGGTGCTGCACTGCTGCGACTGCTTTCCCTCGAATACAATAGAGATCTACAGTACTACATGTCAAATGGGCTCTGCTGTGTGTGTGTGTGTGTGTGTGTGTGTGTGTGTGTGTGTGCGTGTGCGTGTGCGTGTGCGTGCGCAAACGTGTGTACGTTTATTTGTGTGTTTAACACAAAATCGTGGCATGTGTATACCGTCGTTGTGGTCAGTTATTGGCAGAGGGGGTGTCCTTCTTTAGTGTCACCTCTTTGCCTTGTCTGTACTGAGCCAGTTGCAACCCTCTCTCTCTCTCTCCGTTCCACACTCAAGGTGAAAAGGACTGGAAAATATTAATTAACTATATGTTTTCATTATGGGGCTCGAATGGCTTCCCCCAAGGATATTTACTGAAGATTCCTTATTTATTACAGCTGCTGTTTTCCCCATCTGGAAACTTGACCTGATCCAGTTGAGACATTTTTGTGTGTGTGTGTGCGCGCGTTTTGTCTATGGTATTATCTCGTTGCATCGTGTGGTTCCACCAGGTGACAACAAAAGCTTCTCTATTGTAAACATACCATAACCTGCAAGCCTTCTGTGTGTGCCTCTCTCAGTACTCCTCTGTGTTCGGTCAGCCTCGGTTCCCGTGCGGTCCACCTTCCCGTTGACACATTTCAATTCCACCTTCTGTTTGCTTAAGATATTATTGAACATGTAACATTTGTGATACGATGAATAGGAACTTCAAAGTATACTGTGTTAGTTCCATTGATCCAAGCCGGAATACAATTGATTGATTGATCAGTACATGCTCTGAAAAAATTCATGGAATGATTCAAGTGTGCCCTGATCCAGAACAGGTTGGAAACTACTGATGCTACTGTACGTAGTGAGGCATCGACTAGCCTTGTGCTCTCCATAGGGAGCGGTTTATGGCAAGGTGAATTGTCTTTTTGTTTTTATTACTTTGTTCTCGATGGCTTGATTGTTTCATGTCGTGATAGCGGCTAGTTGCTGATAGATAGATAGATGGTGTTGGGCTGCTCAGAGGGAGAGATATATCGATGGCGTTGGGCTGCTCAGAGGGATATATGGCGTTGGGCTGCTCAGAGGGAGAGCCAAACCGATACCTTCACACTTACTTTACTCTTTCTGCCTTTCTTAAAAGTACTACTCGAATGTCAACGGGAAACTGGCAGTGTATCGTCACAGTTAAATAATGCGTTTGCATTGTTCGGTAAACACGTTTGTTTGCCAGGTTTCTTGTGTGTGCGTGTGTGTGTGTGTGTGTGTGTGGGGGGGGAAGGGGGTCCTGGTGTCTTACATAAGTGTCCATTTCAGTGATGGCCTTTCTTAAATTGTCTGTCGCGTAACAAACTGACACTTTACAGTATTCTTACGTCCAGTGCATGTTTTTGCATCCGTGTTCATATATCATTCACTTGTATCTGCTTTATATTTACAGTATTTCATTTTATAACTAGGCAGTCTTTTTAGGACAAATTTATACTCGGAATCAGCCAAAAATAACCAATTTCCAATAATTACACTTACTACACGTGGTTGCTTGGTGAGGCTCCCATCTTTGGCCTACTGCGTTCTCTTGGCCTTTCTTACAGCCCTCCTTCCCCTTTTGACCACCCTACACCGCTTAAGGTTTCTCTTTAGGAAAATGTGTGGTCTGGAGCAGTGTGATCTGGAACCGGTTCTTTTGTCTCCCTGATCAGTTCCATACCTGAATATCTTACGGACACGCTCTATGTCCTGGTCCCAAGGAGTCAATTTCATGCCGTGCTGTTTCTTGTGCTGCGCCGTTTCTGCATGACCCACTGGTCGCATGTCAAGGAAGTAGGATCATTATCTAAGAGTTTGTTTTTGAGTGGCCTTTTTCTTCTTCTTGGCCGTTTGGTACAACTTTTGCCACCCAGCACACATGCCCACATTTCCCAGTGTCCCAGTGGACCGTCCTGCATCATTATGGGGGAAGGAATTCATTTGATAATCAAATGAACATTCAGAGGGACACTGCAGGTCTGACGGCTCAAGTCGATTTTTGGTCGGCCACTTGTAGCAGCTCTTCTCCAGCGTTGTTTCTTCATCAATGACGTCAAGCACTCCCCTTCTCTGCCTGTTACTTACTTACTTCTCACCCTGCTGTGCATTCCTATGTCCTTATTACAGTTTTTCTGTTTGGAGGCGTGTGTGGAAGGCATGTGGTGTTTTCCCACTCCACACAATACTCCAGTGTCACCTTGCAGTCGCAGAAAAGCCTTCAGCTGTATGTCAAGTCAGTGGCATGGAATGCTAAACTGCTGCGGTCTCCGAGGCTATAGTGGCGACTGACATGCAGACGTGGACTACCTGTGGATGGTGACTGGCGTGCAGACGTGGACTACCTGTGGATGGCGACTGGCGTGCACGCTGTTCTGAACACCAAACGAACTGTGCACAGCTGTGTTTGCTGTTTTAAATGACGAAGCATTTCAACTCTACATAATAAAGCATCAGCTGTTGTCCTGAATCCAGTACATTGAGCAACATCAACAGCATTCAGTCACGAATGTGTCCTATTTTGATTTTAACACTAAAGGACTTTCTCTTTATAAAACACATTTATTGATTTAATACTTAAATAACAGTTACAAATAGTACAGTACGATTATACAATGATGCATAAAAAAAAGAAAAGAAAAAGCTCTGAGGGCTTATTTCCATTGTGGTCCTATTTATTCAATTCAATTCAATTCAATTCACACACACACAAGACGGTATTAATCCTCATTTTAATTTCTCACATCATGAAGTGATGTTTGAGTGGTTTTTGATGTGTCGCCGCTGGGGTCAGTTTGGAAGGTGGAGGTTCCAGTCCGTCATCAGAGGGGTCTTTTGGATCTTTTGGGTGGAGGGTGGGGGTGGGGGGTGCTGCCTTGGCCTTGGCAGTGGTTCAGGTGGCTTTTCAGCCTCATGAAAGGCTCCCCACAGAACGGACACACCTCTGAGCTCATTATTTCACACACCGTCTGCACATTAACTAATCAGTCAGGACAAGATGTTCCGTAATAACTTTGATAACTAGGAGGAGGAGGAGGAGAGATGGAGCTGGAGGAGGAGGCCTGGGCAGCCAGCTGTTTCATTTCGTCCATCATTTTTGTTGACACTGACGATGATGATGTCGATGCTTTGATCTTGGATGAAGACGATGCTTTGATCTTCATGGGTGAGTTTTAACCTGCCACGAGTTAGTTTCATGTCGGGAGCCATGGGTGAGTTTTAACCTGCCACGGGTTAGTTTCATGTCGGGAGCCATGGGTGAGTTTTAACCTGCCACGGGTTAGTTTCATGTCGGGAGCCATGGGTGAGTTTTAACCCACCAGGGGATAGTTGTATCCGGCCACTCGGTGTGACGGTGACGGCGACGGTGTTGTCGGACTAATGCCTGTCGCCCACACAAAGACACTAAAAATAACGCCACCTTCTAGAATAGTTCTCAGGTTTCTAATGGTATTGTGACACGCAGTGGATCATCCACATCCCATTTTCCCTTTTTATTATGCCTGGGATAATCATCATTTCTATCCATTTTAGTGAACGAGACCAAAGTGTGTCACTGCTCAGGACCACGTGGAGCTGGGCTCAGGACAGAGTGTCTTTGATCAAAGGGACACAATGTGTTCCGTGACTCAGTCCTCCTTATAATATATTATTATACCATGAATAAGTAAGGTGACGAATACAGTCCTAGAAATAATTGCGTACTGTAATGTACATCCTGCCCACGCTGAAAATAATAGACATGTCCCCATTTGCTACATGTGCCAACCGCGTGGATGATCCCCATAGCAGTAATTTTGCGTAATGTTCCGAGGTTAAGTGCCTATTAAGTAATGCCCAACACTCTTTTGTTCAGAGTTTCGATCCTGTTCTGTAACACACTGAAGCTGCACGTTGCTGTGGTTGTGCTGGGCGAGTCAAATCAATCACACAGGGCTGGCTTTTTCCTACCACAAGGGAACGCCAAATGGGCTACATCGGATGTTACCGATGATGCTAATGAAGGCTCTGTTCCATTCTGGTCAAACAGAGTCAGGGTGCTGCTATTGTGCATGTTGGTTCACTGGAAACACTCTGCTACACCAGTGTGGGTCTCAAAGTGTCCTTGAGTGGGTCTCCATCTGCACAGGGCGCTTGTTCTCCTCATACGTTGTTGGCCTTCTCCATGCGTTCAAGCTCAGAATGCTGATTCTGAATGATCTTGTCCTTGTCTGCCGGCTTGCCACTTTGTTCACGGATACAAAATAAATGTGTTTTTCAAGAAGATAGCCATCCTGTTATGGGGGTCCAAAACCACTACACTAAATGGAGCCTTAACCCATTTAGGCCTGACCTTGAAATAAAAAAAATGTCTTATAAATCCTGAAATAAATATTTTTATGATTTTTCAAAAAATAGCAGACCTACAAGCTTGTAGCGCGCCACTCGGTGGCTTGTAGTCGATCTGATATTTTTCAATAGCTAAAGTATAACATAATGCTTGAAACACCAACGGGGGTTCCCGCACAAAATGGGCTAATTGGTATCATCGGTAACACCTGTGAAGGAAGTAGGGAAGCGGCCTGGAAGTAGGACGAGTTATTCTGTGTGCATCGAGCCCATTCATACCACATAGCGTAGGTAGGGTTTACCGTATGCACGGTCACTGTGTGAATTTGGCACGGACAGTTTCTAGACCATTTCTGGCATTCACTGTTGTTTTACCTCCTGGACAAGCATTGACGAGCATGCATAGCTTATGTGGTTGCAGCTGCCTCGTATTCAATTGACTGAGCTGCCACTCAAATGTGAAGCTAAATCCAATCACTACGGTTTGTTTCTTGTGCGAGTGTGCCACGTACGTGCCTGCTGTGTGCACTGTAAAAAGTCCTTAATTTATCATCCATTATCCATTTGTAAGCGTGTGCAAAAACATTTTACCGTGTGTCTGTGGGCTGGCCAGAGCGGCAGTGCTATCTTTACCCCCTGCGCTTCCTGCGTTGATGATGCCACTCTTGGAAGATAATGGGATCAGTCACATGGCTGCATGTGATCTCTCATACTCGTGCGCACATGCACACACACACACACACACACACACACACACACACACACACACACACACACACACACACACACACACACACACACACTAATTGGCATAACACAAGACAAACTGAAAAGTGTTTCCTGCCTCTGTCATGTTCAGGTCTGTTTATGTGCGTGTGTGTGCGTGTGTGTGTGAGCGTGAGCATATGTGGATCTTTGTCCTGCGTGTGCTTGTGTGTGGGAATGCACGTGCGTGATTCTATTCGTGTGCATGTGCGCTACTCACCTGCTGAGTAAACGTCTGGGGGGTGGGGGGGGGGGCAGGACGTCGGGAGTGGAAACTGTCCTTCCCAGACGACGACGCTTCCCGTTCTAATTTATCCTCAGTTTTCTTTTTTTTTTCTCCGAGCGTGTATTTATGGATCCTCGTGTGGGTAACCTCGGGGCCCGTTTACCGGAACACAAAGCCCCCTTATCTAAATGGCTGGTGACTCGTGGGGGGTTAAATTAAAGGTGAAATGGAAAAGCCGTGTCGGCTGCCATGACAAGAATCAGAGGAAGCCTGATCTGTGACCATCTTCCTCATCCTCGGACAACTGTAAACACATGAGTCATGACACCTTGAAATTAGTATATTGATTCCTCCTATTGTTTTATCCTTTATCAAAATAAAAAACAAGTGCAGTCCATCAAATTACATATTCATGTATGAGCAGCAACTCTGTTTCCCTCTCATCCTAAGCGAGACCCTTCTTTCAAAAAGTTGTAAATTGTGTTATGCATTTGCCAGACTATATCAATTGTAAATCTGTTGTATGTGTGCGTGTTTTTTCTTTTTGCGTGTGACATGTTTGCTCCATTTATATTTGAATACTATGCTTTTGTTTTTATTCAATCTATTGCACACGGCCCTTTCGCTTGAACGGTTCCCTGGGGAACTGCTGCGTCTGTGGCATCATTGACGGAATATTACAATTATTTGTGAATATCAGAGCTTTATGTCTCTCTGTTGCGGATGGTTAACTGCTGGTGCATACTCGGCTGTATGTGACGTAATGTTGCCGTGCTGTGTTCTCTTATTGGGGTTTTTTTTTGAGGAGAATGGGGAAGAATGGGTTCTTGCTCGATGCTGACTGGTTTCAGAATAAAGGTCCTTTCAGACTGGGACGCGAGTGGCGCAGTTGTTTTGGCCCTGGATCAGCGACAGGTCTGCTCATGAGGGGCGCGGAAGCATGTGTTGGGTGTGACTTACTAACGGGCATTAGTCCTGACACCCTAACCTTACCCCAACCTCACGTGGAAGTGTTAACCGGCAACGCATGTCGGAAGCGTCTTAATACGTCGGACCAACGTATCTGCCCTGTGGGACGTGTATCGTAAAGAAGAAGAAAAACTCGCCACAATCCAGGTCTAGTCGCCCGCTGGCGTGTGCACAAAACGAGCATGCGAGCGACTATTTCACAAGACCTGTGTCTGTGAAAATAGCGCTTACGTAATCGCCCCCCCTCAACTTTTCCACACGTCCAAAATAAAAGCACGCCTCTGATTGAAAATGAATTACTAAGGCGCGTCAGTCGCTCCCTGTCTAAAAAGACCTTAACACGTATCCAGAGACGCTACTGTATGTGGAAAAAGGGGCATCTTAATGATTTGGTTAATTATTTTTATTATAATTTTATTGGGTGGGTTTGGGGGAGGGTAACCACAGCTACAGTTCCTTTGACCCCTGCGTGGGAAGTGAAGTTCTCAAGTATATTTATGTCTCTTAAAGCCTCTGCTTAAGACTGATGACTGTTCATTTAGAGCTCAATGAATTTCTATTAATATTTTAGATTGCTCAAATTGATTGTGTGCAATTGTAATGACGGAAATTCAATAAAAAAGAAAAAGAGGTATTTTTACACAATATAAGCACTCCGTGTTATGCTCTTTTGTACCAGTGCCTTTCGTTGAGGTCAGCCCAAGAGTGAAGGGCCTTTTGGGGGAAGGTTTTCTGTTCTTTGTAAGGCCCTTGACTCAAATAGCCAGGCTGAGCCCATGCAGGCCGGCCTAGCCGCCCGGGCACCGAGGATGCTAATTCTAAGCCTGACAGCGTGTCGCGGGTCCGACTCCTGATCCCCACGACCTTTGACCTGTACACTAAAATATGGTAAAAAGCAAAAGACAGACTGACCGGCAGCGTGCTCCTGAAGTGGAGACGACACTCATTCGGAGGCAGTGATAGAAGTACTCACAAGTACAAGAAGTCGAGTAAAGTAGTACTGCAGTAAAAGTAAAAGTATCTGCATCAAAATCTATAAATGCACCACGTGCAAAATCATTTTGGCGATTAGATGCATTGTAAGCTTGCAGATCTGCTATTTTAAAATGCCCAAAATGTATACAGGGCTCAAGTGGTTAGTGTGTTATTTTCCTCAGAGATGTAGTAGAATAGAAGTAAAAGTAATAGAAAGTAAAAGTACCTGAAAATGTTCCTTAAAGTACGGTACTTGAGTAAATGTACACCAGTGGTCCTCTCGGGGGTTCCAGGTGGTCCCCAGCTAAATGATGGAGAGGTTTCATTTTACACTCTAAAGAGTTAAATTATTGTTACTTTATTTACAAGTCTACACAATTAGAATGTAGAAGAATTGTTATTTTAATCAATCAAACGTTTGCCGTTATCTCTCTTACGGTAGCGATTGTGGACAAAATGTTATCCAAGGATGACAAAAATATTCTACGTTTGGGTATGAGAGGTTAATTCTCATGGTGGTCCTTGGCTCAAATGCCCAATAAATAAATACTGGACTTTGATATGAAAAGGGTTGAAAACCACTGCTTCTGGCAGAGAAATGTCACGTAGCACAAGAGGGGTGGAGCCTTGGTCTTGGGAATTGCACCCAATGAACTTCCGTCGTGTACAGTAGGAGGATATTGCGTGCTTTAAAAAGAAACTAATAAAAACACAAACTCCTGTAAATATACGGCAAAACAAAAGGAAGATGGAAGGGGCCGGGGGTGGGGGGGGGGGTGAGAACACTGAAAGAAAGATAAATAAAACCCCAGGCAGTGGTGGAAAGCTACTCACATTTATTTACTTAGACCTGAGACCAAGATTCTAAAAAAAAATCTTCTAAATCATGACCGTTTTCTGAAAAACCTATGTTTCTATATCAGTGGTTCTCAAACTATTTCATGTCAAACCCCAGAAATTATATTTAATCGGCCACCGACCCCGGGTCTGAAAATGTGTTGTTTGTTACACCTAAAAGCGTCCGCACTGAAAGAATATATATTCAAAGATTTTGCCACGTTTTCACAATTTCTCTAAAATAGCAGACCTTTAAGCTCGCCGCGCTATGAGCTTGTAGATCTGCTATTTGTCAATAGCTAAAGTTTAACATGATGCTTAAAACACCAGAAGGTGTTCCCGTCCTGAATGGGAGTATCAATACTGCAACATAGAAATACTCTGTTACTACTCCGTTACTTTCAAGTTCTCAAATGTATAATTATCTGTTGAAACTAGCAGTTCTGCAAAGCTCACTTGTGAGCTTGTATTTTCAGTATTGCTATTTTCAGATGACCGAAATGCAAATGGCGCTGAAGTGGTTTCTGTATGTTTTTTGTAATAATAATCCAAATAATCTACAAAGTAACTAAAGCTGTCAAATAAATGTAGTGGAGTAAAAGTACAATATTCGCCTCTGAGATGTAGTGTAGTAAAAGTGCTGGAAATTGGAAATACTCATGTACGATACAAATACCTCAAAATTGTACTTGAGTACAGAACTTGAGTAAATGTACTTAGTTACTTTCCACTAGTGATGCACCGATGTATCGGCCACATAATCGGTATCGGACGATATTGCTGTTATCAATATATGGCAGTAGCCGATATGCATCTGTTGTTGATAAATGATAAGCATACATTTTGCATTGGCTATAAATTGTTGGTTATCTCATCTGCAGCCTACCAAGTTGTAGATTATTTCTTGTATTGAAGATGTATTTGTTTCTCTTGCACAAAAGGGGGAAATAAAATCAACAAATTAAATTAATCTATATGGTATCAATATCGGATAAATTGTTATTTTAAACATATCGGTATCGGCCAAGAATTTCCATATCGGTGCATCCCTACTTTCCACCACTGGCAGCAGTATAGTGAGAGACGAGTAGATGAGAGACTCCCCTACAATGCTTTAGTTTAACAATGCCCCCCTCTCCGCCCGTGTTTCACACACACACACACACACACACACACACACACACACACACACACACACACACACAGACTTTACTTCCATGTGGCCCCTAGCTGCTCCATCCAGGGCCACCTGTTCTGACGTGTTGTGTTTTGATGGTACATCCCTCCTTCCACTAATATCCTACAACACGACTTTTGCAGCCAGAGTATATATTTATAGCGCGCCACAGAGACAGACGGACTCTGTGTGTGTGTGTGTGTGTGTGTGTGAGAGACATGTCATGCCACACAAAGTCTTCCTTCCCGTGCGTGACCCACCTCTAAACCTCAGTGGGAGCAAAGGTCACCCTACAGGTTGGAATACCCCCATCCTGCATTCGTGGAAAGACCCCAGTGAGTGACAACCAAAGCCAAAATAAAACTTCCAACAGAGCGAGTTCCAAAATGAGTTGAGAGAGAACCACGATGATGATCTTATTCTTTTTAAAATCCAAGGAGGAGGGCAGGCTTTAAAGGGGCCTTTGTTAGCATGGCTAAACCATGGCTTGACTGATAACACTACATCAATTAATTTAAATATAATAAACATTTACTTTTACTACATGCCATTTTCCTCTTGAAAAGTAATAAGTCTCTCTCTCTCTCACACACAGTGAGAGAATCGGCCTACCTTTCAAGGATAAGGTCAGGCTCCCTGTGCGGCCACTGTCGGGCAGTGTTGTCCCTAATGTCAAGTCATCTGGATATCCGGTTTCATTGGAATGCCGTTCATCCCGTATATGTATTTTTATCGCCTCCACAGCTGGGTTGCTTCTGTTAAATTTCTTCTTAATCCTCTAATGTTACTTGGCTTCCTCTCTCTCTACCCTACACGAGGATAGCTCGGTGAGGGACATTTCAACAATACCTTCCACCTCAGTTTCACTTACCTTTGATGGCCAGCCGTGCAAACCACAGGCTTTGTTGTCCCTGGTTTTGCATTGTGTTTATACTTTTATGTCTGGGTACACTACACGGTAAGGAAGAGACACAAAGGTGACACTGTTTATTCATTCACAGCAAATCTTTTGTTAGCAGGTGTTTGTGGGATGTGTTGCAAGGTTTCCTTTTTAAGCTAAATATTTCACTCACGTTTCCTATGAAGCCTATACAGTAGCCTATGTCTATAAATATAATTAATTATAAACGCAATCGTAATGCATTATAATTTGTTTCAACTAACACTCAACATATTTCTGCCTACACCTTCAGGAATGTCATAACTTCACACCACACTATATTGCATTAGAATGGTGCTTATTATAATACATTTTATTACACGGCTCGGTTGAATGCTTGATTCTTATTGGACAACTGCTGAATTCAGTGGTGTGTTATTTTGTGATAACAGACTGCTGTCTAATCAAAGACTGGTGCTTGATTTGATTTTGTAACCGAAAATGTATTTCTATTTGATCAATCAAGACTTCCTTCCTTTTTTTAACTGTAGGAAAAGCTGTTCTATAATCCTACGAGGGATGGGCCACAAGGTGGCATGACACTTAAATTAAATCATTCATTCATTGTTTTACCTTTGACCGTGTACGCCCTGAACAACACTTATATTACAATATTTTCTATTAATAGTTATTATATTATAGTCACTATTAATAGTTTCACTACTTTCAATACCGTAATCGAGGAAATACTTTGTTTTGTTGTTACTTTTGTGTTAATTTATTACTTTAAGCGTCCGTGCCTATCAGTTAGTTTAATTTCTCAACATTTCACAGCAATTCTCACTTACTTGCATAATGTAGGCCTACAACTATAACAATACACTATGAAAATTATGAGTGTCCAGAACTTATTAAGTATTAGAATGCCTTTTAAGTTATTATACGATGCTTTATAATGTGTAATAATTGTTATAAAGAATTGAGTAGGCTTTAATTATCATATAGTTTATAAGCAGTATATGCAAATTTATTTATTTTTGAATGTACCAATATTTGCAATGTTTAATTACTACTTTCTTTCTTACATGGACAAGAACCCCACCTCACAATGAGCACCTCTCCTTTTTTGGAAGTGTTTTTAAGCCAAGGCAGTGTCATTTTATTTTCTTCTCGCTAAAGATTTGTGTAGGCATTTCCCGTTCCCTCCTCGCTATTGCTGTTTTATTCTGTGCACTTATCTGGAGGCTCAAGTTCAAATATTCATGCCGCAAGGCAAGCTCACCCCATGCAGGTAATGTGTCACCATTAATGCCTATATCCCAGCAGGATCCTCTGTTGCATGCGTTCTATGTTGCCTTTCCTTGCCCTGGTTTGAATTTCAGAATATAAGCGACTGGCTTCCCATACTGACAGCTGATGATGTCATGGAAACTTCTTCTGAGCGCACTTAAAAATTGGAGAATGATTTGTAATGAAACGCAGCCCCTGAGTCTCCTTTTTTTGGTGGTGGTGGGTGTGTGTACGTTGGAGGGGGAGCGTTGGACATGGTGAATGAAAGCAGGGAGTGCAAGAGGTCTGCAAGCTTTATGTTCATTAAACACACATACCTGGATTGAACTCGAACACTCCCCCACCACCACCCCACCGCACAGACATTTATGCTCCCAAGTAACCAAAAGCAGCCGCTTCGTCCCCCCCATGTCTAGCACCAGACCTTTTTTTCCCCCTCTCTTTTCTTTCTTTTCTATTACCCTCTCATTTTCTGCGCCTGCAGGAAAAATGGGGCCTTAATGCATATTTTTACATCCCCATGCAGCCCCACAGCTTCTAAATCCTCTCACTGTAAATACATCAGGAAACAAAAGGCTCACTTGACCGGACGGACCGCTCTGTTCCAGCCTCTCTGTGGTCTCTTTCTGCTCCGAGACCATGGCTAAAGCAAGGCCTCTGGAGCATGACGCCTGGCTGATTTCTACTTCACCAGATCACTGGCCTTGTGGTTCGAGTGTCCGCCCTGGGACTGGGGAGGTCGGGGGTCCATCCCCGGGCTGGGTCATACCAAATACTGTGAAAAATGGGACCCATGCAGTGCCTCCCTGCTTTGCAGCGTCAAGGCTTGGGGTAAGTGTCCCTGCCTGTCATGTCTATGGTGTGTACTTGTACGTCATGTCCAGGGGGTGTACTTGTACATCAAGCCGCCTCACGCTACAGAAACAGGAGATAGGCTCCTGCCATATGGGCCTCATGGCCCGGCAAGGCTTAATACTTACTACTTACTTATCTGTAGTTGGTTGGTGCACCGTGTCGCACAAGTACGATCTCACAAGGTGTCGCATTGCTATTCGGCTATTCTTGGTGCGCAACACCGACGTGCAACTGCAATACATCTCATCATGGGTCACTTAAAGCCTGGGGTAGCACTACCGCTCTGCTCCGTGACAGATGGGTAGATCTTTAAGCCTGGGGTAGCACTACCGCTCTGCTCCGTGACAGATGGGTAGATATTGTTCTTTCCGTTCAAGGGGGGAAAGGCACGGCCATAAAACCTTACATAACATCAGACAAAAGTACTTCAGATCCTTACAGAAATACTTGACCTCATGTCTTCCTTAATTCCCCAAGGGCACCCTAAATTGATCGGCGATGTCAAAGGTCACTCGCCCGGACAACAATGGAAAGTTTTGTGAGGGTGTGCACGAGGGCACATCTGTGTGTGTGTGTGTGTGTGTGTGTGTGTTGTAACTTGTGTGTGTGTGGTCGTGTGTACTGTACATGCGTGACTGTGCATTGGGATGTCTGAGAAAGGGTGAGATCTGGGTGGAGGAGGGGGGACTATGTTTTCAAACAACGAGGAGGAAGAACTGTACTTAGTTGGGTGCGCGGGAGATTGGCCCCGAGATTGGTCCGGGTGGAAATGTCCTGTGATGGGGGTGTGTGTGGGTGTGTGTGTGTGTGTGTGTGTGTGTTTTGGGGGGGGGGGGGTAATGGGGGGGAGTCCGCTTGTGCACCTGCGCTCGAGTAGCTTCTTGGGAAAAGGAAGAAAACAGGATTTGAAACTCAAACAACATCCTGTCACCACCGACACCCTCCCTCCCTCCCCCACTCACCACCCACCCCAACCCCCAGCCAAACACACCACATCCCATTGACTGTTTGTGCAGCTATTCCTGCTCTCCCATGTAGAAAGTAGGAAAGGGAAGAATCTGTTGTTATGGAAAATATGAATGTCCATTCAGGGTTTAGTGTTGAGAATTTATTAGGAAGATTCAGGCAGAAGAATAACATACAGATCATATGGGAACGACAAGCCTTCTACGCCTGTTCCAGCAGACTCTCAGGGTACAAGTCCTCCCCAACCCCAATCTGAGACTGTCCTAATAGTCCACTCTTAACAGAGATGCTTTATTAAATGGACATAAGACAAGGGCGACGCGACGCGTTGAACTTGGACGCAGACATGCTGCTGCTCTGCCGTAATGACATATCTCCAATAAAGAATTAAGTTTGAATCCTGCCATTTAGTCCTGCCTCTCCCTGATATGTTTAACCAACCTTTAGTAACATCCTCAAAAACTCACCACAGGTGAGGATTATGGAGGAATTGTGGCTTTGCCGTCACGAAGAGGCCATATCAGAAAGTATAAATTGCATAAGGGGTCATCTGTATGATAGACCTGCTCGGTGTGCTCGCTGACGCACACTCCCATTTCCCATTCATCTTTTTTATTCAAATTATATAGCTCCGCCGACGAGAATGAGAGGCATCACATCCTGTTGTGGAGAATGAAAACGTGACTGCCGGTGCATGTGTGCTGACGGCTGGCGTGGTGTGTGTGCGTGTGTGTGTGTGTGCGTGCGTGCGTGTGTGTCTCTTTTATAGAAAACTGCACAAGATTTCTGTCACCTTCAAACGGCTTCCTTTTAGAACCAAGAAGCCAAGAAATGCAGTCGTTTTGGAATCGCACACGCACTTCCTGTTTCAAATTCAACTACTTCAACCCTGACACTGATCTTGCGGCTCTTTCCCTTTTCATTCATCCTTAGATTATCCGCTTGGACAGTGTGGACACTATAGAAGAGATCTCTCCATTGTTTCTCTTTCACTTATGAAGCATCTACGTCTCGGATTAATATCTATATCTATAAATGCATCAAGTCTCTGTGTGTGTGTGTGTGTAGTATACAGTGCGTACGTGTGTACGTCTGTAATCCACGTAACTCGAGAACAGTTCGCCCCGTTGACTTCAAATTTGACACACACGTTCCACACTACCACATGGAGTGCAGTGTCCGGTGTCGGGCCCGTCGGATAGCCGCTTGTCCAGAACCAGCACAAAAGCATCTGCCCGGACTCTGGACCTGATCACCCTTATATCTCCATATATGGAACTGGCCTGTTCTGACATCACAATGGTTGTTCTGGCATCTGCATAGACTCCATATTTGGGCATGCCTGACAAAGAACTCCATATGTGGGCATAAAAGGGACACAGACATAACTAGAAATGCACTCTGTCGGGCTGCACACAAGTTGGCCACAAGAATGGCCTACTTGTGTGCGAGCTGAGCACACAACCTACTGCTGACTCCTGTCAACTTTCCGCCTTGTCTGCCCCTCTTTAATTCCCACCACTTCTGACTCGTTACTCACGCATGGCATGGCGTGGCGTGGCAGTGAGTCACCGTGCCGTGCAGGGACGTGAATAGCACCGATGAGCGACGGAGGTTCTCGCACCACACACTGTGTTTTCATTGCGCGTCCAATTGTCAATTATGCAGACGGTTGTACCGCTCGTGTTCTCATTATGCGTCGTTATTATCAATCTGTGAATGGTCGTTACGCACATCATCGCCCACCTCGCACGCACACCGACTCTGACGCGTGTCAGCTTTATTGTTTGCGGAACAATTTCTCAGAAAGGGAAAAAGAAACAGGAATCAAGCATTGAGGGTGATTGTGTGCATGGTTATGGTCATGATGGTCTCACCTGTTGAGCGCGGTATTAAACCAATTAGGACGGGAACGCACCTGTGTCGCTTTAGCGTTCAACCACTCTAACCATTATTTAAAACTTCCGCTGTTGAAAAATAGCAGTTCTACAAGCCCGTAGCGCTGCGCTTTGAAAAATGTGTGCAATTCTTGGAAGTTTATATTCTTTCACAGCAAACGTTTTTAAGTCATATCATTGCTTCTAAATGGGTTAAAATATAGAGAAGGGTGATCCCCAATCGATCACCCTTCTCTTCATGCATTTCATGTCTCTGATTCTATGTTCGATTTAGTCTACACCAAAAGTTTTTCCCATGCATCATTTGGACTTGAACCCAACCAATGGGGATGTATTTTCTCTTCTTTCTGAGACTCGACTCCTTATCGTTTAACCAATTCCTCTTCAAGAAGAGGTCTTTTGTCTTCCCTTTCTCAGTCTACCATGATGACCACTGGATTGTCTGACTGGTTACAGCTGTCGTCTTGTTAGTGAGAGTCTCTGTCCCTTCCGTCTGAGTCCCTGTTCTTTGCTGTCTCCTTTACACTTTAAGACCGGGTTACAGCAGTTTAGACCGTCCTTTACAGTTTAAGACGAAGTTACAACAGCTTAGAACTTTATA
Source organism: Protomyctophum bolini (assembly GCF_963924005.1). Lineage (NCBI taxonomy): Eukaryota > Metazoa > Chordata > Actinopteri > Myctophiformes > Myctophidae > Protomyctophum > Protomyctophum bolini. The sequence goes on along the minus strand of NC_137879.1, from coordinate 12,007,452 downwards.
TAGCTCCCCTCCGAGTCCCCTTCCTTCCCAGCTGTCTCGGTCCCTTAGACTTAACTCGGGTGCAGGATTTAAGACTCAGACTCTGTCCCCTCTGAGTTACAACTGCCTAGACCTGTTAGATCTCTATATAACTCCGTCTGATTCCTGTTCCTTTGCAACAGGGTCTACTACCCGTTATAACTTATGGTTTAAATCTGTTGAGTGCATGCTATTAACCAAGATGTCCACTATATTGGTTTCTAAATGTTTTACGTTTCCTATATATAACTTTGAAACATAGATTAGTTACGTCACCAACAATAATGGCACTTGGGGCGCCCGCTGGCCAAGTGGTCCAGGCGCATGCCACATATAGGCTTTGGCCTGACAGCGTGTTGCGTGTTCAAATCCCGTTCATGACGACCTTTGCTGCATATCTCTCCCCGTCTCTCTCTCCCTCTTTCCTGTCATTCTTCACTTGTATCTATCAATAAAGGCAAAAAGCCAAACAACAAAACAATAATGGCACTTTATTAGCTGGTGGAGATCATTAACATACATACATCTCCACGTATGTCAGTGTTGTCCCTCGGCCAATCAGGGACCACCGTTCTTACCCCAACATGCATGTATGCATGTGGTTCAAGAGGTAAAGCAGGTCGTCCAATGATCCATGGGTCGGCGGTTCGAATCCCGGCTCCTCCTGTCTACATGTCGAAGTGTCCTTGGGCAAGACACTGAACCCCAAATTGCTCCTGATGTGCTGGTTGGTACCTTGCATGGCTTCCACCCCAATCGGTGTATGAATGTATGGGTGAATGTAACAATCTATGTAAAGCGCCTTGGATAAAGGTGCTATATAAATGCACCATTTACATACCCAGCCGATCACCCAGCCAATGATCAAACATCAAAACAGAATAGCGTGTTTTAATGCGTTACTTGCTGGTCCCCGGGGACGTAGTGCTTGCATAAGGGCAGGCTGACCACGCACGCACACACACACACACACACACGCACGCACACACATGCACACACACACACACACGCACAATCTGACCACATGCAGAGGAAGTGACTGCCAAAGAGGAAGTGAGTATGTCCCGGTTGTGTGCAGCGAGGGGAAGACGAAGTGTTAAAGTTATTAGCCGAGGGGGAGCAGTGTGTGTTTAGGGGGCATCCTGTTGGTTCCACGATGCCCCACAACAACAGCAGCAGCCTGGAGAGCATGGGGAGGATGGAGAGTGCAGCATTAAGCCTTATAGTTTTGTTCAGATTGATTGAATAGTTTATTACGTTGGACCACAAAGGGTCCTTGAGTCTCCAAATGGATTTTACCATTTAAATTGGTGGTCCCTAGAGATAGAAATGCCATTAAATGGGGGTCCGTAGACTAATGCATGTCAAACCTGGGGGTCCTTGAAATTAAACGAGAAAATCTTCTCTTATGGGGGTCCCTGGCATATCTCTTCAAATGGGGGTCCGCGAGCTAATGGGTGCCAATTTGGGGGTCCCTGACATGAACCACTGGTATATCAGACAGAATGTACCAGTAAGACGCCCTGAGGGCAAGAAGTGACCTCGACCTAAAGGGCGAGGTCGCGCTGAAACAACAGAGCTTCTTAATATGGCACAGTTGAGAAGCACAAGTTAAACTATTGATCTGGTGTCAGTGAGGTAAGATGTAGAGTTGCTGGCCGGCTCATATATGCAGATCTAGTACAAACTGCTGGGCAAGTGCTGTCGCTTTGGCATGGGATCAACTTTGGCCAAAAAATGCACAATGAAAAACAGGTATGTCCAGAGTCCATGGCCAGGGTTCATGGCCATATACAGTATAGCGTGTCTTGCGTGTAGAGGGTTTGATGATGTCAGACTGACATATGCGTGACACATTATTATTACACATAAACACAAACGCCTGCACAAACACTCTCTCTCACTCACTCACTCACTCACTCTGGGCTAGCGGGGTAGAGTGGCTGGATGCTTGAACCTGGGCTCCCCCAGAGTTAGTGTCGAAGTGTCCTTGAACAAGAAACTGAACCCCTAACATCAGGAGTGATGTGCTGGTTGGTGCCTTGCATGGTTTCCGCCGCTATCGGTGTATGAATGTGTGCGTGAATGGGTGAATTGATGCACAATCTATGTAAAGTGCCTTGGATAAAGGTGCTATATAAATGCACCATTTACCATTTACTCACTCACTCACTCACTCACTCACTCACTCAAACTATCACTCACTCACTCAAACTATCACTCACTCACTCAAACTATCACTCACTCACTCACTCACTCAAACTCTCTCTCAATCACTCACTCACTCACCATACATATGGTATATTGTATGTGTAAGAAAGGCCCTGGACAGTGCTCACACACAAGCATACGCACAGCACACACAACCATACACAAGCAGCACACACAACAGTGGAGAGGCCCTGATTGCCACAGGTGTTTTGGGTGCTGATCACTCAGCTATTTGACTCTGAAGTTAACTGATCAAAGACTAGCTCCTTAACAGGCTGTATGGCCTTATTGGTCAAATAGTAATTTAGGCTTGCACACTGCAATCAGAGCCAGTGATTCCAGCTTGATGTGCCACAGAGCTTCATTTCAGTTCAGTTTGGCCAACAGTAAAGACCTGTGCAGTGTGTGTCATTCTTGATATGTGAGTAGCAGTATTTGTGGGTGTTTTGTGATTATGTGTTTAGTTAAGTCAGTATAATGTGTCATCATGTGCTACGTGCTATGTGTGCTATGTTTAATTCCCTGCATTTTATTTGATAGTTTCTGTACACATTAAGCCAAGTTTGCCAACAATATATATGGTTTATATAATTAAGTTAATTCGTTTTATGGCCAATTCAGCATGAGACATGTTCAGAGTGTTTCGCACTAGGCCTATACTATACAGTGTACAATTGGCAATTTAGGCATTTAGTCTGTGTTAGTCATGTTTTAAAGAGCATGTATGTTTTTGTTGCTTTATTTTCAGACCATACTGTCACTGGTCAGTGTCATACTGTCTTGTCAAAGTGAAGTAAACTCAAGTCTAGAAGCAATGTGGTGGTCCATGGTGTTTGTTCTGATCGACATTCAGGGGCGAGTGCTAATTCCAACCAGTATACAGTCCTTTCAGTAACCCTCAGCTACAGTATGTGTTTTTGTGTGTTTAGTTTTTTCTTTTACAAGATTCCGCTTTATTTATTCTCAATTTACAGTACACTATTTATATAGCAGGTGTATGCAGGTGTAATTGCTGTATAATTCAATTCAGGGGTACTATTGGGTTAGATGGTTTATTATTTTCCCACTAGCCCAATAAGCCCCAAATGCACATGGATGGAATAAAATAAACATAAAACTACTGTACTGTAGTGTAAGACTGAAAGCCTGCATCCTTCCAATTGTCTAAATCCTTGTTCTGTGTTATTTTGAGCTTTGGTGTTGTCTGTCACATTATGCAACAACTGCTGTCGTGTGGTGTTTCCTTTTAGGGGCGAAGTAAAAGAAACACTTTCTGAAGTCAAGGTATGGAATGACACTGTTTTTCCTCCAACTCAACTTAACTACTCCCAGAATGCGTGCTGATGTACTGACAGTAAGGAGTTACATAAAGCTGCTGCTGTTGATGTAACAAGGCATGATTGACAGAGCTTGTGCTTGGCACAGTGCCTTGCATTCTCCACCGACGGCGCTGTTCCTCTGTGTGGGTGGTTGACAGCGATCCGATGACGCTGATCAGTAATTGAGATAATACCTGCAGCACTGGACTTCCCGCTGTATTTGCACTGCACCTATCACTTCCTCCAACGATCGAGACACCTTCATGCACTCCCGTACTGACAGTCCAATCGACAGCTTTGATCTAAAGCTGTAATGTCAATTCTGTTCCTTTTTTATCAACAGTTTTTTTTGTTCTCCCAATCTCATTGCCAGTTCCCCCCATAATACTGTAATCCCTGTCACTGCCAGCCCCATGCTTGTTGGTCTTGGATAAGGGCTAGCCGCTAGACAACCAAGTGTCTCCTTTCAATACACATGGAGTTGGCAGTCACATCTTTGAACCGGGAGGGTAATGTAAGGCATGCAGAGGAACACGCTATCCTTTCCAGTTCCGCTCCCTGCTGATCAAGTGCCCTGAACATACAACATACATTCGACATGGCAACTCGCACGGACGGCCGTGGGATTCAATCCCAGGAGGTGTGGGTTGAGAGTCTAATGACTAACAAGGCACGCTACCAAGCTGGCTTTCAGAAAGGGGCTTTCTGGCTGTATTAATGTGAGAACTAGTAGGCCCCTCCTATGGGGCCCCTCCTATGGGGCAATCGGAGGCAGGTGGGGGTGGGTCTTTTTGCAACATACAGTAGTTTAATAGTTTCACGCCCAACCCTCCCAATTGCATTGCGTTCGGTGGTGCATCCAGCCAAGCCGGAGGTACCACTGGAAGGAATCGAAATCCATTCTATTCCTGAAGCCATCCTAATTCCAAGCTATACTATTCCTGTTCCCGAGCTGCCACTCAGACACGTCTGGTCCAGAGTGGGCACAGGTGCCCCTCCTGGCCTGCGTGATGTTCCCCGGGCCGGGCCGTGCCAACTTGCCAAGCATGCAGCCCGCCCTGGCCAAAGGCCTGCATGTCCCCAGAAGCTACCCCTCTGGCTTTTGTTTGGGTGACGGGCACTGACAGGTTCAGCTGTTGCCCCACCATCTTGCGTCAGTCTCACCTCCATCTCTCCATCTCTTTCTATCCTACCATCACTCGTGCTTTTGACACAGTAAATAACATTCATAAGGCTGCTGAGTTGCTGCAGCTGTCTGAAATCACATGAGGGGGCAGCAATGAACCGAGAGACCCACAGGTTCACATGTACTCACTTAGCTTTGCTCTCACCCCTACCTAATAACCTCAAAATTCTCATAATGGCCATCATCATAAGTAATTACTCAGCCATTATATTCCATTTATGTTATGCGATGTCTTTTACAACCACGGCAGTTCCACTGATCCAAGTATAAAGTCGTATAATGGCGTGCATGGCGTGCATGGGGGCTTCTTCTTTATGGCACAAAAAGACAAAGTCTTTGTCCCATAATAATCGAAGCAGCCTTGAAATTGGTACTTCCCACAACCATTAAGATCCCTCACTGCATCATACTGTGTGTGTGTGTGTGTGTGTGTGTGTGTCTGTGTCTGTGTCTGTGTCTGTGTGTGCAAGAACCCGCCGACATGAAAAGACACACACAGCTCTGACCGATCACCAACACACCTTGGTAGAATGATCTGCCTGATATCTCTGCTTTAGATTTCATTCCGAGATTTGACACTGTAGACTTTAGCTGCAGCAAGTGTCGACTTGCACTTGTATATCTTTAATGCACCTCTAATGCGGTGTTGCTGGTGAGCAGCCTCCATCGGTGTTGATCTTCACGCAGATGGTTTTCCAGGCTTCATGTTGTGTGACAAACCTGATACGGTCCCACTCTGAGCCGGGCTGACCTGCATAGCCGGCCTCCAGCACCTTTAAGCTCTGGGATTGGCTTTAACGGTCCATGGACATCGACGTCCATCAACAACAGAGATTAACTTTTCTTTCAGAACGGTGGTGCCAGATGAGGTAGTGCTTTAGAAACTCGGCCTGGGAGCAACAAGGCATCTTGAAACAACATGTGTTGTTTCAAGGGTCACATTCAGTGACCCTGGTTATGATGCTGGACTGATGGCTGGAAGTGGGTCAACTATAACTCCTCGCCCAAGGAGTGTAATGTCAACAGTACTGTATGGGTGACAAACAAACTTAAGATGCCATGCCCATGTGCATATGATACACACACTGCACGTGCTATGCAGGCGGCGCCTTGTTATAGAACTGTAAGGAGCCCCTAAGGAATGGTGAACTGCCAGGGAAGCAACGTTTGGCATGGGAACTCGCTCACTTGGTGGTGCCTCTCGTGGCTCAAGTTCCTCTTGAGATGGCGTGCCTCAAGTCGTGGTCAAAACAGTAGCCGTCATCAACCCACAACAGAATAGTGACAAAAGGCCTATACTGAGCACGTCGGTAGGTCAGTAGGTGACCTACTGAGACCATTCCAAAGTCTGATTAAATGTGACGATGTCCCATTCAGTGCATGACAGCATTCGAATGGGGTCATTCGACCTTGGCGTGCATGGGGGCTTCTTCGTTAGAGTGCATGGTTAGAGTGCAATGGTTCGTGTAGGAGTACCCTACATGGTAATTTTCACTTGGGACTGTGGAGATGCAAGGGTTTGAATTGGTGTTTGTTGATATGGAGATATGGAAGAATCTCTTTTTTTCTCCGTCTGGTCATTCTAAATACTACCACTATGTTGTAATGGAGATATTAGAGGCTACATAATTTCACTAAGAGGAATGTTCCTAACCGACTTTTAGGAAGTAGACCTTGAATAACAGAAGAGAAGGGGGGGGGGAAAGGAAAATGGGAGTCAAGACAAAGGAGGAGAACCGTGACATAAATCCAGGAGACTTCGAGGCTACATGTGTAAATTCCGTAGATAACGTCTATGGAATTTAATTTACAGCCATTAACCTCATGGCCGATACTGGCATTCATAGTGGAAGAAAAGCAACAGATGTAGCAATTGCCGAGATGCACTTGTATAATCTTGAATACATTAATGCTCTTTTAATGATGTGTTGCTGCTGGTGAACAGCCTCCATGCAGGCTCCATGTGTGACAAACCTGATACGGTCTTCTGAGCCCCGCTGACATGCATAGCAGGCCCTCAGAATCTTAAGCTCTTGGATGAGTTTTAATGGTCCGTGGACATCAGCGTTTAAGAACCGACCTTGAGCAACAGCGGGATATTTTCTGATGACGTAGTGTTATGTTTTATAGCAAACTCTACCCGGGAACAACAAGGGCGATCTTCAACCTTGACACGGCAGTGCGTCGGTCACATTGAATGACCCTGGCTGGGATGCTGCATGGTCCGCACTCAGTGGCATCGCCCGAAGTGGGTCAGCAGCCTCCATATAACTCCTCGCCGACCACTGCTATGTCAACAGTGTATAGGGTGACAAACAAACGGAGTTGCCGGAGCACGTGCATACGTTACGCACGATGGTATGTGCTATTGGCCGTCACACACAGTTTCTCCCCTTGTGATTCCATTGTATCATATGTCTCCTGCCCTTGCTCTTTCCACCGGCTCTTCCTCTGTGTAATCCAAGACCACACAACACAATCGGCTCTGTGCCGTGGCTAAAATGTCGAAACATAAAAAAGGGAGTTGGGGAACGGATAAAAGAAGCCTCGGATCATCCACCATCGCTCTGCAAAGGATGAGGTGCTTAACGAGAGCTCACCCCCTGAGAGATCTGCTATACTTTGTCTGTTCACTCGTTTTCCATCTGACAGGCCAAGCTGATCACGTTGCTCTCAATTGCAGTTTGGTTTTTCCCTTGTTAAAGGAGAAAATAGAACCACGGGGGGTTAAATTTAGATTAACAGACTAGAGAATCTATCTGGAATCCATACACCCATCTGGTTTCAATGCAATCTGCCAATCTCTCTTTATGGCACCGCTGTGAATAGAAGTGCTGAGAGATAGTTTGATCCTGATTGAATGGCTTTTAACCTACATTATAAGGTTGTGGGTAATACTGCAATAATTTCAAAAAGCTACATGACATGCATACACGAAAAAACACCAAATTGAAATAATGTCAAGCAAAGGATGTGTGATGTTGTTATCTGCCATTCTGAGAAATGGACAAGTGAGTCATATACTGAGTGATTAATATTTGAATGGATTTTTATCATGCATTAATCCTGTCATGAAAGTGCAATATATTGTGGAAGCATGTAACCATTGGATGATGCAATTATAAGTTATAATTGGGTATAGAGTAGTGTAGAGCTCTGGGGTACTGCGTACAGTACATAGGGTTTAAGTGGTTGAGCTCAAATCTATAATGAATGGATTTTTTCCCCACATCGTCACATTTCTCCTCTCCTGCGTTAGCATTACTATAATTAATGCGTTCATTGTCATACACCACCACAGCAGAGCTCCAGAATAGTGTTGTGGAAGAAACAACATACAGGTATAGATGCCATGGCCTGTGATTTTAGTTTTCACGACACGATCGAATATTGTTGTGGCAGTTCCTCAACAACTTAAAAGTTTTAATCGTGACAGCCCTACTGTGTGACAGTGATCTACAGTTCTGAGCCGCCTCAGATGTCCATCAACGATAGACCGCAAGATGGAAAATATATGACTCTGTTCCAGATGATTTGCCATGTGTTAATTATCTTCTCGTCAGGGTCTTGTAGAGCTATGGAAAACCATATGGTGTGTTGCAAGCTGCAAACATGTCATAGTTCCCGTCTGAGATTCTTAATGGACATTTGGTTCCATTAATAAGTGCAGTGAAGCGCACAAAACAGGGTATCCCAAGCCTGGGTCATCTGCGGCACGTGTTGTTTACCCACAGTCCAAGACAGGGCCTGCTTGCCGATTTATAACTTATCTTGTTGTGACCCGGTGAGGACACCATCTGAGAGGTGAAAGTTGTCCTTCAAGACTATGCTTTCAGGGGCAGCATTGGGCAGAGAGAGAGTTTGACATGTGCCTTATAAGAAGAGCTTTCAGCACTGAAAACGAATGAAAAATTCCGCATTGACCCTCGTGTATTCACTTCACACGATTCTTAATTGGTCAAAATAACAACAATACTTTGCACAAGGTTGCCGGGTCCATTTCTTCTCTCCAAGATGGACAGACATGAATTGTGTGAAAGAGGTGCGCTCACTGCACTGGGTCGCTCTGGGGACACCCTTGAGAGGTGTCACACGGAGGCTGGTGACGCGTACTCCAGGAGCGAGGAACAATAGGCGGAACCAGCTGTTACGGGAGTCGGGGTGACACAGTAGAGGACCTGTTTACAGGCGGACGGCTGCTCCAGCCCTGGCCGGACACTAGCCTACGTCAGCTCTCTACCCTCAGTTTATCACAGCGTGAACACACTCAGCACCGACGGCCCCTGGCCTCTCTACACTCAGTTTATCACAGCGTGAACCCACTCAGCACCGACGGCCCCTGGCCTGCATGTTCATGTGTCCTTGTGGGCGGAGGTCAGCCATCCTCGCAATGTCTCCTGCAGGCAGAACATTATAGACAGTTATATCACACAAAAGAGTGAACTGGAATGGGTTTCAGCAGAACTTGTTTTGCAGGCCACAACCCCCAGCTCTGCCCCATAAGGTTAAGACATTATGATTTGTGAAACTGTTTATGACATTAGCCCATAAAGCTACTGTATTACAATGCATGGCCTTTAGGCGTTCCTAAATCACATGAGATCCACGTCCTTCCCCTGAGCTTACGTAACTTAAGCTTAGTTACAGAGGGACTGCTGTCGATGGCCACATTCTCTGCAGCACAGCTCGTACATAATGAAAGACCTCATGCCTCACACATGGCACACAGTTGTGCATATTAGCTCTCAGCCTGGCCCGGCCGCTGTGAGATTTGCTCTGGAAGCCACAAAAGCTGGTGGCACAGATGAGGCGTAGCCTGCAGTATACAACAGTATACACTGAGTATAGTCATTCATTTGAAGCAGCAGTATACATCCAGCAGCTGTGAGCACTGGAATGCTACAAACGGACAGGTGTGAACTCAGAGTCTTGACATGGAGGAGTCGTTGCATCTTCTACATACCAAGCCTGCGCTGTAGACAGAGCCCAACCTGTCCCAATTGTTTTGGAGTCCGATGCTGATCCCGATTTTGGAGAGTCAGATTACCAACATTTCGAACAATTATTTTTGTGCAAAATCTTGAAATCAACTTTTATGAAAGTAGGCCTAGTTTAATTTCAAAATAACTATTAAACTTCAATATAGGAAAATGACCTATAAATGTTGTTATACATACAAAGAAACAAATAAATTGAACTTTATTTGATCTAAACACTGTTCAAAAATAGCCAGTCCACAAGCTGTAGATCTGCTAATTTTGACGTTCTTTTCAGATATATCAGAGGCAAATCATAGACATTCTGCATCTATAGACTGTGAGAGGATGAGTGGAAAATAATTATAATAATATACAAACACAACTAGACCTGTTTGCCCTTGGATGTCTGGATATCACCACTGTAATGTTTTCATTTTTTATTTTTGGTTATAGGAAACTGGCAGGGTGATCTGAATCCGGGCCCTTTCAGTCATTTTCCTGAAGGTAGGAACCCCTCCCTAGCTGTATATTTAGATCACAGCTGTCCACCATGGAAATATGCAAGGCCTCTGATGGCACAAGAAAGATTCAGAGGGTCCACAATTAAACTTAGATACTGTATTTACTATTTATGGGCCTTAATAATAGACATATATCTTCTTCATGCTACATGCATTCTGAGGTTGTTGATCATGAGTAGGAAAAGGACAATTGTTCGCTCTAACAAATGTACTGTCAATAATAGGAAGTACGTACGCGAGTGTATATATCAACTGTATGAGGTGCTCTGTCTGCATTTTTCTTTTTGCGTCACCGTGCACACACGCACGCACGCACACAATTGTCGGAGTAAAAAGTGAAACAGAAAGAAGCAAAGAAAGAAAGAAAGAGAAAGAAAGAAAGGAGGAAATATGTTTATCAGTCATTGTTGAGTGGAGCGGTGACAGGTTGTCGTCAGGCCCATCAGCTGCCCCATACCACGGCCTCCCACCCTGGGATTTCCCACTTTTCCTTGGTTCCACAGCACTCTGACCTCGGTAACGTGCTATGGTTGCCTGCCTGCAGCCAGCTGTCATGTGCCCTGTGTGTGAAACAGCTGTGTGGGAGAGAGAGAGAGAGAGACAAGGGTGTGACGGATGGGAGACAATAACAGTTGGAGGCCCATACCGTCTGCTTTTAGACTCTGATGACCCGCTTGTTTCTAGTGTCATCCAAAGATTCCATAGGAGCTGGGGAGTATTTCAGCCTCTGTGTTGCAGGAAGGAGAGGGCAACTGCGGCGCAACTTGAAACGGCATCAGACGGCCAGTTAAAAATAAAGATTTCATGCAGTCGTAAATGTGGTGTTTTTATTATGTAAAGGTTAGTGAGGGCGGAATCCCCCCACCCCCCCTTCCTGTAATTGTCTAAATCGTGCTCCCGTTTCCACGACTTGTGCAGAAATCAGAGTGTGTGTGTGTGTGTGTGTGTGTGTGTGTGTGTGTGTGTGTGTGTGTGTGTGTGTGTGTGTGTGTGTGTGTGTGTGTGTGTGTGTGTGTGTGTGTGTGTGTGTGTGTGTGTGTGTGTGTGTGTGTGTGTGCACTCAGTGTACGTCCCATGATTTACAGCCGCTACAGGTGGAACAATAGGCCTCCATCTTAAGATATAAAGTAGTGGAGTTTATGGAATATATATCCTTCAAGGCTACGAAACCAAATGCACAATAAAAAAAATGAATTAGGACTTTTATACTTTTAAAAATGGGCCCATTGTCTATTCATGTTACATGATTGTCTCATGTTTTCTTGTCAATGTGTAAAATGTGTAATGTGTAAAACAGGCGAGGTATTACGACAACCTTTAATTTAACAAGTTGTATAAAGTGCAAACAATTGAATCAAGTGTTGGTAAAGCTATAGTTTGAGACAATCAGTCTCTGCAGACCGAGGCACACGCCACAACACACACATACTGTATCATGTTTGTATCATGTGGATATCTTGAAATCTAGTCACGCTCCGCTCCTCTGCCCTTGGACTTTGTATGTGTTTATTATTAGTTTTTGGACTTTTACTTATGTTCTGTTTCAGTGTTGTATTCTGGTATAGTTTGTTGTTTTCCCAGTACATATTTTGTAATGTTCTGTGCTTTCCTGTCTGCCTTGTTTGCTGTTACATGCCCAATTGTCTCCAAGCCCCCAGAATGGCTGGCCAACGTTGAAGCGCTCGGCCCTACTGCTGCAGAGCTGGGACTGCAGGCGGGCCTGTGTATTTAGCACTAGGAAACTATGTGCAGCTGGGGTTTAACATTGAAACACCAAATTGTGGTGTCCAAATCGAAGAAATGTAGACCGTTCTTCCACGTGCTTCAAAACACCACTGAGCAACTTCCATTGAAATTAATAACAGGGGCTGTCCGCTCTCTATCCTTTATAACGTTATGCTTGTCTCACCTCTCGCCGCGCATGGGTCACCTGTTTTCTGTTTGGCTAGCCTTTCCCAGTGTTGATTGTCTGTTTCAGTTCACCTGTGTCAGGTTAGTTTTCCCCTATTTATAGCCTATATATATATGCTTCAGTGGGTTCAGTTCCTTGTCAGTTTGTCGTCGTATAAGATGTGGTCAGTTTTAAAACCTCTTGAACATTCACTTCTCTGCCTGTGACTGGTCGTCCTGCATTTGAGTCCTACACCTCTGTGTGTCCACACTGTGACAGGAACTGTATTGTCTTACACACCAGGCTCCAATCTAAGGTTAGAGGTTAGCTAGTGTCCATCAATCTTCCTGTCTCTGCCCATCCTGCACCTGATACCAGGAAACCCACTGAAGCGTTTGTAAGAGAACGTTTGGTGCATGTAATCCACTTTAGTGTAACAGAATACACGTATCGACCGCAGAACTGCAAAGACGTGTGCACTTTGGACGTGTATAGCAGCAACGATGCAACATGAGAACAGAACTTCAGCTGAAATAAGATTGCACTTTTAGCATGACTTCAAATAACGATAGTTAAAGTCAGCACCTCTCAACTCAATTTAACATTTTAATGTCAATATTTGGATTGTTTCCGAAGCATTTATCACTTTGTTGATTTCTCTTTTTTTATTCATGTCTGACAGTATGTCGAGCTTAAAATGCTATACGGGAAGAAGCTTTTTTATTTGTATCTATTAATTATAATTTATATTAATTTGCATGGCATACTGTAACTGTCGCAGGTTCTGCTATGCATTGAAGAACAGTGACAATTTTTGGCGGGAACCCCTTTTGGTGTTTCAAGCATTCTGTTATACTTTAGCTATTGAAAAATAGCAGATCTACAAGCTCATAGTGGCGTGCTATGAACTTGTAGGTCTGCTATTTTTGAGAAATCGTAAAGATCAGGCCTAAATGGGTTAACTATCACATGTCTGCTAATGGCCGCAAGCCCTCGCGGCAGTGGAGAGATAGGATTTCCAAGGAAAAAGTATGGAAATAAATCTTGACCCTGCTTGCTTCCTGTGTCTGGTGATCATGTGAGGACATTAAGGTTCCAATGTTTTCCAGGCTACTCTTCCAACAACAAACACGAGAACTGTGGAGACTATAGTGCAGGTAATGATACCATCACTTTCTATGAAGTCCATATCTATATAATCATTATAAACTTACAATGTATTATTTATAAATTGCTTATAAAGTGCTTATAACTCTGTATAATTATAACCATTAGAACTCATACATATTCATAATGCTTCTTAACTATAAACAACACATTATAAAGCATTTTATGATGACGTGTCAACATTCCTTGCTTTATCAGCTGAAAAAAAACCTCTTGAAAAGTCTGTAAAGCACTGATAGGAAAAGCGCTATATAAATTAAATAAATCAATTATTTCAATCTCTCAGTCGAATCATGCAAATCATTTTGCATGATTCCAGTACACTATAGACAACATTTGGTCAGATTCGACTATATAGATTCTTAGTCGGGGACAGGCCTAATGTGTTATTAAGTAAGTTCATAATTATAGACTTCATAGAAAGTGTTGCAAATATCTCTAACCTTAATGCTACTACTATACTTTGGTGCGCAGTAGCCACATACATACACCACTTCATACTGAAGACCGAGTAATTTGCCAGGATGTAATTACATAAGAGCGTCATATAGGGACAAACCAACAACAACCTATCGAGTATCTCATTAACTGTCATTAGGCGACACTTAATGTCCCTCCCTGTGTACAGCTGTTATCACATCAGTCACGCTTAGCTGTTGTTGTGGCCATCACTGCCTGCCAGTCACGTCATGTTCTGCGTGTACGCATGATGCAACAAGAACGACGGGTTGTTTTTGACTATCATCTGGCTTTGAAGTGCAATGATGGCTTTGACATGAGGTCATCATGACATGACATGAGATATCTCTTTAGGGGTAATTTCCCTATTTTACATGCAGATTCCCGTCAGTTCTTGGAGCACATGCTGTACTACCGAGAACACGTCGGAGAGTCATAATGAAAGCGAAATACGCTTTGCGTCTGTAGCACTCATGAAGCCCTCATGGCCAATTTCAGCCCATTGCCCTGGCGGACAAAAAAGGACTCTGTCCTACTTTTATGTGCTTTCTTTCTTTCTTTTTATGGCTTTTTCTGCCTTTATTGATAGATGACACGAGTGACGTCGAGTGAGCAAAGGATGTCGTGGATCGGGAGAGAACCCGCAACACGCTGTCAGACTGGATTACCAGAAGTCAGCACAAATGTGATGAGGTCATTACATTTGGGCACATTTGGGCTATGGCTGAATTTAGGCCAAGGAGTGTTTTTCGTGTAAAACTAATGCTTGGAATGTATTCAGAATCATGAAAACCCTCTAGTTTGAATATTATTATTATTATTTCTACAAGTTTCTCCTGCAAAAATAGCCAATCCACAAGCTCTCAAAGTGTTTCCCCCAGATCAGGGTTAGAAGAGGCCGGTATCTTGGGAAACATATATGGAAAAGTACAACTGGTCTAGGTCATCCAGCAGACACAAGGGCTACCGTCTGATACACGCACGGCTACAGGTTTAGTTCCATACACATCCTAAAACAGCTGCCTGACTACAAGGGAGCGGTGACATTTCCCCGCGAGAAGAAAATACTTTCAAAATGTGTCACCAGGAATTTGTCACAATTATGAGGCGTGTCCACTGTCCAGTACCGTACGGCCTACAGCAGACGGCGGAATTTGTCTGGGCCTTTTGGGGGTTTGTGATAGTGTGCACGTGGGATTAGGAAAGTTATCCACTAAAGCTGTAGTGCTCCGTTTTGTACATGAGGTAATCGGGGGACATAATGTACTGTACTGGACCCTACAGAGTTCTTCTCCCTGGTGTGCGAAAAGTCACTTTGCAAGCGGCCACTAGTTTCACGAACCAGACTGCTGCCTCCCATACTTTTCAAAAATGCTTCCGTCATACAGTCTGGAGCAACGGAAGCTAGATCTGAAAATGATCAAGCGATAAAGCGGATGTGAAACCTCCTGCCCGTTTCGGTTTCGGCTTTACAGTCGAGCAGATTTATCCAAATATATATCAAAATGATCTAAGCTTGCTGCTTAGCGAAAATGGAATGTAAAGAGATTTTGAGATTTTTGTGAAAGGATATATGATGAACAGATGACAGCTGAATAGTTTTCTGGCTACGCGAGACTTAATGAAGGGGCCACTATCTGAAAAGACACTAACAGCCCCATTATGACAAAGTGTTGATGACAAAGTAAGAGAAGCCTTTCGCTTCTTAACCCTAGAACACTAAACCTGGGTGATTTTCATATTGTTGCTGATGTCTGAGGTGGGTGGGTCTTTCAGTACCTTCATGATGCTCACTCAGTGACATCATAGAAGGTAGGTTTGTTTCCCATGCCCACATCTCTGTTTTTGAGGGGCGCCCCCCCAGAGAGGACGTATAGGGCCTTAGTCCTACTCCTCCTCCCAGCCAACACTCCCCACTGACAAGTAGTTACTGAAGGGTCTGCCGTCCACTAGGGGCAGTATATCTTTAGCTTTCCTGTTCTGCGAGTGAAGAAGAGAGCCATCTTGTTTGTTTCTTGTTTGTTTGTTTTCAGTTTCATGTTCATTCAGAGATGCATGTTGTGCTGGTTGGAGGTTCTTCACCTAATAATTGTAAGTTTGTTTGTGTTATGCATATTTATGGAACTATGATATAGTTTATGCCTGATGAATGAAACAAAATTATTTTGTTTACACTCTTATGTGAGTAACTGTTTGCTTATACTTTTTCTTGTGATAATTAGCCTGCTTATTTTAGTTAATGTTTTCCTTGATTGTTTGTTTATACTGCAGGGCTTCTTCATCTTTGTCATTAAAGAAACAATTTGACATTGAGGAGTGTATTTCTTCAGTTACCCCCGCTTTTCATTTACATCAAAAGGGCATGTGAACTCAAACCCACAATTCAACATTTTGGTTTTAAGATGTTGATATTAATTTTGTATTCATCCTTAGGACCCCAAATCACACCTTGGAAAGCATGAGTGTCTATTTCAAACAAAGTGCCTGTCATAATTAGACCCCCCTGTATTAGGATGTACAGGTATTAGGATGTTGATATTCATTCATCAGCCAACACTCCCCACTGACAGGTATTACGCCTCCCCCTCCCCACTGACAGGTAGTAACCCCCCCCCCCTCCTATGCCCAGCTTTGTGTGTTTGTAAATTGTACCATGACCAAATTATTTGATTGGCTGAACACCAAATGTGATGTATGATGATAAGAGCGCCCTTCAGTTCACACCAGTGTTTTTTCTACAGGCCCGTGTTCGTGTGAATTTCACCTGGGCTTAGTGATAGACTGATAGAGAAAGATGTCATACACCCACAATGGGCTTTTCTTTTATCACTGGTCCATTCTCACAAAGGAGATATCTATTTTATTTTTTAGTGAAAAGTCATGATGAAATATTAAAGAAGAGTAGCCTACCTCAAGTTGCCATGTACTGCTGTACTTCTTCAATAGGCCTATGTTTTGATGAGATTTAATGAGACATTGGGTAAAATATACCCAGGTTTAGTGATGGTAAGTTACATTTAGTGTTCTAGTGTTAATTTGATTCTGTTGTAATGTTGCTTTCCTTGTTTATTTCCAGTTAAAGTTTACCTTACACTTGTGTACCTTTATTTTGTAGTATTGTTCTGTGCCTTCCTGTCGGCCCCTGTAGTTCTCTACCTGCCTTGTCTAACCTTGTGATTTGTCAGTGTTTCCACCTGTGTCCTCTTAGTTCCCCAGCCTATCCCAGTGTTGATTGTCAGTTGTGTTCACCTGTGTCCTGTTATGCCTGTGTCTTTATATACACCCCTGTTCTTTTGGTTTGTTTGTCAGCAGTGTTCTGTTCCTTTTTAAGTTTTGTTAAATTATTAAAATAAATGACACTGTCTGCACTTAACTTGCGTCCTAAGCCTTCTGCCTCGCACCCGTGACACTTGACTTAATTAGCTTATAATTATTACCTGCCCAAAATGCCTGGGGATGCTGGAGACTGCCAGGTGGCTATGATGAACAGGTATAGTACATCAGTAGAGTTAGTGCTTCCATCACATAGCAAAGGGCCATTTAGGTGCATTTAATGAATATAAGTAAAATATCTGTGTGGCATGGTTCATATGGTTGTGTGTGTGTGTGTGTGTGTGTGTGTGTGTGTGTGTGTGTGTGTGTGTGTCGTGCACAAGTGTGCATACGTGCATCCATTGATATTAACTTTGTATGTATGAGCATGACCCATTCACCCCAGCAGCCAATTACGTGATTTCGGGTGTGACAGTACAGTACAGTACAGTACAGTGACTAACAATAAATCTATAGTTGCACCGCTCAGTTCACACACGTGTGATTTTATAGAGATTGCTGGCTTTTCAGAGGACAGTGTTACTTAGTCAGGAGATCAGTTCTACAGTACCTCACTCTAGCTTCCATAGTTTTGGTTTCTATTACGGTGACATCTTGATGAGAAATCTAGCATGGCGATAAAGTCCCTCATTTATCAACGCAGTGTACTCCCATCATGAGTTGATGACCCCTGATTATCCTAAAAGAGCAGCCTAGTCAGTTAAATTAGTTTGAACTGTGGTTTTGTTAGCCCGTAACATAAATTAAGTAGGTTATGTTTGGTTTCTTTGCTTTGATTTGTCTTGGGCAGGTTTCTATCATTGTTTCTTTTCCTTTGAGTTGGCACAGAAAATTGATGATTCATCGCTTAAAGTGAATGTGTCCATTTCAACAGGTGCCGGTGTCGCAGGGAGCAGCTTGCTGGAAAGGCTATCCTGGTGTGACTGAAATGATGACCTGCCGTGGTAAGTGTGTCTGTCGGTGGGTTTAGGTGAGGACGTGCACGTGGAGGCTGACCCGTCCTCCTCCAACCCGCAGTGACTATGGAAGGTTTCAAACCATTAAGACCTGAGGAGACCCGATTCTGCAAATGTCCGTTTTCTGAAAAGCCCATGTCAAGTCAAGGGCCCCAAAAATGATGTGTAATTGGCTGCCGGCCCCCCCCATCTGAAAATATGTTGCACAATCACACATGAGTTAAAAACGAAGAATATATATTCAAAGATTTGCACACCTTTTGTGTGCGTTCCAGGTCTTATGGGTTTAAAGTAGTTTATATACCTCACTTACATACACATACTATTGTACTATATTCTCTTAAATGATTCACAATAGATATTAAATTCGCTTTATTATTTATTAACTGACTATACAACACAGAAAAATCCTGATCGGGGCATTGTGTTAAATGAACACTTGGGATTTTGTTCAGGGTCCAAGAGTCCAAGTTGAGCGACATAAACATTTCTCCACTTCAGACTTGTGGGATGCAGATGGGCTAACCGTGGGATATAATACTGTAGGATTGCCTGGGCACAAGGTAATCTTAATCCAATTAGGCCTGACGTCGAAATAAATAAAAACGTTTGCTCTGAAAGAATATATATTCAAAGATCTAGACAGATGTGATACTGTATCAAATCAATCCATTTGTGCAAACAGTATAACCAAAGCAGGGAGTAGGTGATAAAACAAAACTAACCAACGGCCAATGATATTAACATCGCCTGCAAGAACATGTTTACAAGTTCACACACACACGCACACACACACACCCTCTGGTTGCTATGGAGGTGTGCGCTGCAAAGAAGGCTGTGACAGCAGGGCTCAGGTGACTGAGACACACACACACACGGTGGCTGTGCGCACGCACACACAAACACGCACACGCACGCACGCCCACGCGCACATGGACGCTCGCACCACCAACCATTAGCCACCATAAAAAGCCAGGGCATGTCAGCATTAATCACCCATTGGCGTGTTGTTGCGGAGCCTAAGTGATGAGAGACGTACACGATGAACCCAACAGCAGGTGTTTCCCCATTACCGTGGTTCTTATGTGTGTACTCTGGAGCCCATTATCCATCAAGGGATACCAGGACATTTGAGAATCTTTCTTTCTTCACCTCATTTAATTTAGTTTTTTTTTTGGGGGGGGGGGGGTTACTGACCTGATGAAGATCCTGTGAGATCGAAACGTTAGTGAAACCCTACCTCCTTCCGGGATTTTAAAAAGCGACCGTTGTAATGACGATTTCCTATATTGGCAGCTGTCAAAGGTTTGGTAGGTTTGTGGGCTTGAGCCCGAAGTATCTTAATTCGGGTACCGCTTTTTATAGTGCTTATATTATGTTATATTATATTGATCTTCTCCTTACTGAACTGGCACACTTCGTCGGTCTTCCCCTGACACTGGTACACTTAGTTAGTCTGAGTCTTAGATCTGACGCTTCTGAGGTAATCTCTCTGTAACACTTCTGAGGAACTCTGGAATACACGCTCTGATCTGTCTTCTGAGCCATACTTTATAGGGTGACCTGACGTCACGCCACCGGCCGTTTCCGTGGCAACAACCGTTATCCAAAGGTCATGTTTCTACAGAAATGGCAGATCTACAAGCTCACAACTTGTAGATCGGCTATTTTCTATGAAGATATTCGTTATAGGGAGGCTTTGTAAATTCACACGATGCAGACTATAGAGTGTTGCAGTCCCGCCCCATCGAGAGACCCGGAAAAGAAATCCCCGTTCATTTTCCTCAATTATCGCCACCTCTGTGATGATTCACCAACATGTGAGCGAGCCCCAGACTATGCACTCGCTCCGCTCCACTCCACTCCTATGTGCTTTACTTAGGCCACTGATTAGTAAAGACTTCACTTTTGCTGATGCAATGTGTGTCATATACAGGTAGTTTATTCCATATGCATGTAGTGTTAATCCAACCCCATCTGTATGGTGGAGCAGACTGTTGTGATGTCTCTGTTTTTAAACTTCGGAACTTCTGTTTGTCTTGTTTGTCAAGAGTGTGAAATGACACTCAAGTAGAGGCCATACATATTGTACTGTAGAACCAGTCTATGTAGAACCAGACCATGTAGAACTAGAACGGTCTGCTTGCGTATGTCCCGTGGCAGCGTATGACGTAATGATTACATGTATACATAGGGGCATTATTACCGTTAATCCACCCGACACTGAAACATATCATCCTTACGTCACCATTGACAACTAATTATACCCAGGCATTGGTACATATCTTCATCACGTCATGTGCTGCTATGGGACATACGCATCGTAGCACCTGACGAAAAACATTACTTGCACGCTCTGCTTGCGCAAGTAATGACATAATCCGGTTGGCAATGGGCACTGGCTATCGGGCCTGGCACGTACAGCGGCATAGCCAACTCTACCAGTGGGCACTGGCTCAGGCCTAGCCTGGCTTTGCTACACACACAACGTGGATTCACTCACACCTGGAAGCGTAAGTGAATCCACATTATCAGTGTGGCCAAAGCCAGGCTAGCTCCTCAGGCCTGGCACAGCCTCTATCAAACCATGCTGGTATTAACCAGCCCTTATGTGGCCCCTCTCTTCACCTGGAAGTTTGTTGTCCAGCTTTGAAGGGGGTGTGCAAAACACAAACATTGTCCAAACACAAACATTAAATGCCTTTGATAATGAATGGCCATTTTTAACACATAATTGTGGACATGATGTATCATGATACGAGCGCCCCTCACTTCACACGGTTGTGTTTTTATTTCTCCCAACTAAGCTGTTCAAATCAACTGCTCAACTGCTCAGCTGCTCACCACTCCAAGAGATGGGTCAAATGCGGAAAATAAATGTCACTGCGGTAACGTGTGACAAATTGTACGACTTTGACTTGACTAATTTATCTCGTATAATTTGCTTCTCATTCTCTCAACCACAATTGTGCATACCCAACCCCTAACCCTATATTAATCATTATCTCAGGTAAATCAGTGCCCAATCAATCACCTACTGTATAGCCCGCTCATAATGCTCTAGACTTTGGATGAACTCATTAACACTAGCTTTCATTGTGAATCGGCAGTGGGTAATTTTTTTTTAAACTCACCTGTATCCTGTGCACATTCAGCCTCTTCGCATTTCATCTGTCCCATTCCATCTCAGGGGAGTGTCCCTCGGCTGACGTATTCACTTGTTAGCATCCACACATTTCAGGCTACGTACGTCCCCATAGCAACCACTGCATGAGCAGTGGTTGCATCTCAGGCGTGTGTACAGATATGGCAAGAAAGAAAGAGGGGGCCTGGGCCGTGGCTCAGCGGTCCGGGCGCCTTGGCCGGTGGCCCGGGTCTGGCGGTGTGCCGCCGGTTCGACTTCGGATCCTGGCGGCCTTTGCTGCGTGTCGCTCCCCCATCTCTCTCCCCCATTTCCTGCCAGCCTATATACTGTCTGTCTCTCTATAAAAATATAAAATAAAGGCGAAAGCCGCAAAAAAAACATTAAAAGTCCATACCCTTGGCTGCCATTCGATTTACGTCATAAGTGCTCTAAACAAATATTAAAAAGTCATAGACTTGGCTGCAATATGACAATTTTCAAAGGCCATGCATTGGAGGGGCTAGCGCCCCTCAAAAATGCAGATACAATCTTACAACAACGCATTGCATTGTGACACATTGCCAACTTGTAGATCAGCCTCCTTTTAATGTTCTGCTTTTGAAATTTATTTTGATTATGCCCTTTTTTAATTATTATTTTTATTATTTACAAAATGTCAGTCAAGTGCTTGGACTCTCGGGATTGACATCTGAGCAAAAATATCTAGAATCGGTCGGGCTTTACAGAGGCCATCGGAAAACCCTTTGTGGGTAACTCACTATTTCACCCGTTCCATCTGAGCCCTCCTAATGCTCATGTTTTGAGACCAGGCGAGTAATGTATCCAGGATGCAGTTGCTCTCTCAAAAGGTGAGAGAAGTGAGGTGTTTGCCAGACTTCTGCCAACATGCGCCTGCCTCTCTCTCTCTCTCTCTCTCTCTCTCTCTCTCTTTCTCTCTCTCTCTCCTTTTTTTCTCTCTCCCCCCCATCAACCACACTGACCAGTGAATAACCCCCTCCCCGCGTGTACTCCTCCCCTCATGTGAAGTTAATCCCTCTCTCCATTTGTCTGCTGATATCTGGCACACACAGCAACGCAGCCTTATCCCCAACCCTTTTGTGGCGTCCATTTAATCATTCACAATGTCTTTGTGTATCCCGCATCCTGTGCGATAAAATCACCATGTTAACAACAAAGCCATGAGGCCTCTGACAAAATGAAAATGAATGGCCGTAACTTCAGTAAGTATGAAGTAAAGCTACCACGTTTCTTCCTCTGACTGTGCAAAGTGTTACTTTGCATGGCTGCTATAGAATGCACTGAAGTACGGTGATAGGCCGTGGCTGCAGGAGAGCTTCTGTTCTGTCCTTTTCAGTCAATTCGACACAATCTATAATATTCTGTAACGCTGTGCAATCATTTCACTATGGAATGATGTTCCCGAGCAGGGGACTGCCCTTAAGTCAGACCTCCTGTTACTGTATAGTCCGACCTGTGCTGCGGGTTACAAATCACCCATGCGTCGGGTTACCAGTGGTCCTTTAGGGGGTTCCAGGTCTACATAATTAGAGAAAGTAGAATATTTTTACTTAAGTTAATTTTAAAGAAGTCTACATAATTAGAGAATGTAGAAGAATTGTTATTTTTAATTGATCTAGACTTATCTCGACTATGGTACCAACATCAATACAGCATGGAAATGTGTACATATTCTTTAGTTTTGGGTCTGCAAGGCTCAATCTCAATCGAATGGTGTTCCGAACTATGGCTCAAATGCAGAAAACTCAAAACTATAGAAAGGAAATTACATTTGGCCACAAAAGATCAAGGGATCTACGGAATGTGTAGGGGGATATCATGGGGATGCCAAACTGTGTCGTAGGCTTAATATGACAGTTTGTCAACATTCAGTAGATCCCATGATCGTTTGTGGCCAGATGTAATTTTCTGGGGTCTAGTAGGACAATTTGTTCAGTCAGGACAACTCATGAATGGAATATATATTTATTGAATATAAAATGAGCAATATATTTATTATGGTTTGGCGATTAATTGGATCTGCTTTTTAGGTACTCTGATCAAGCGCATCAGTCCCGACTCCCAACCGTAGGAACTCTGAATCCCCTGTACCTAAACAGCAGATCCAAAACGCTGGGCTGGAGGAGGGTGAGCAGCAAACGTTTAGTAGACGGCAGCGCAGCAGTATCAGTATGCAGCAGAAAGCAAGCAGGATGAGGAGTACAAACTTCCAGTTTAAATAGCCGGTTTGAAGATGGAATCAGTGTGCGGATTGGATGAGTGAAATAGCTAAAATTCCGAAAAGCAGGAAAAAAATGAAAACATGAGCCTTAGTTGGGGAAAAAAACTAAATTGTCCTTTAAGGATCACTATTCACTGTGATTAAAGCTAAGCTCAAATTTCATATCACATGCACCTGTAACTGTCACTAGCCCTCCTCAAATAGGAAAAAAAGCAACAGATGGTCCTCGGGGGCCGCAAATGGCCCGTGGGCCATTTATTGGGGAACCCTGCAGCAGTATAAGCTTTTAGTGGGGTCACCAAGTTTGTATTTGCTGTGGAAAGACAGTCTTTAATTTTCTGCCCCGGTAATAAGATCATTAGCCTACATACAGTATGTGGCCCAGACAGTGTCATGGTCATCACAAAGCAAGACTCGTGCTTCCTTCCACTGACCGGTGAAACAACTAATGGATCGAATAAGGGGGCTATCACAACATAACATTAACAACATTGTAGTGCTTCCCTCTCACAATCTTATTGCAGTTGACGCACTGCGTGATAAGAACCTCCACGTCATGTGGAAGAGCATTGCAGACATGATGCAGGGAGACATCAGCAGCATCCTTTGAATTAATACGCTTTAGGTGTCATGGTCTGTCACTCTACAGACCATGTCTCCACATCAGCCACTCCCATTCTCCATTCCCTCTCTCAGCCCTTGTCACACACCTGTTTCCACCCCCTCTTCAGCCCAACAGTGCCATGCCCATTCCACACCTGAGAACACTTCTGCAATCACCCTGCTCCCTATAAGACTGGACTCATTTCACAAACAAACTGTCAGTACATACTTCCCTGTTCCAGTGTTCTGCCTTGGACTCCTCATGTGTGTTTTTGGGCTTCTAAGAGGTATTTGTGTTTTGCATAGCTTATAACTTTTGGACTTCTGGTTTATGCATTATGCTATTGAAAGTATTTTCATTTTTTGGCATTTAGCATTTTGTTCCTGAAGTTTTGCATTTTTTGGAATTCCTAGTTTACTCCTTGCATTTCCCTATTTTTGTTGTAAACTATTTCTGCCTTAATAAATAAGTTAATTTGATACATTTTCTGCTTTTGTCTCTGCAATTGGGTTCTGCATTCCTGGTACCGTAACATTAGGAAGGTGGCAATAGTGCCAATTTCAACTTAACCGTGTGAATCCAGACGGCAGGGTGTTTCCCCTTTTGTAAGAGTGGTGGAAGGGGAATCCCCACCTGGCCAAGGGAGACATCAGGCTTCATGCAGGTTACTCTGTAGACAAGCTTCAATCTGCCTTATAGTTTCTCTTCTGCCCTTAAACAATATTAACACAAAATGAATCATTAACTGAATTTATCTTCGACGAATCGTTTTCTTTTCATGAAAAAAATTAAGTATGAATGATTACCATTGTATCATATATTTGTTCACTGTAGATGCAATGTTGCAGCTAAGTTCAACTTTTTTTTTATGATGGACCATTTTCTTGTGTCAGGAGTGAGGACACTGTGGTCATTCAGGGGAAAGATCTGTCCATTAGAAGCACGTCACAGGATGGTGACACTGACCTACTGTACAAATGAAGGACTTTTTAGCCAGCTAGGTGACTAAAAGCGATGTATCCTACTGACAGTAGCTATACAAAAATATGAGCCTTTGTACCCTGCAGAGGTCTGCATGTCATTGGAGGCACAGCTGTCGAAAGTCTATATGCACACATTGTCAATAAAAAATGCTGTATCAGTGGTAATCCCATTCTATATTGATAGTGGAATGAACGTGATGTGGTGGCGGGGTGTACTGTGTGTAGGAGCTTGTGTCAAAAGACAGCGTGAAACACATTGATACAGCCAGGTCAAGCATGTGAACCCCCCGCACGAGAGGAGCTTGAAATGTGACAGCTCAACACCTGCTGATTCAGAACCCAGAGGAATTTCCGACGGTTCAGGTTCCATTCTTCACAATGTGTTGGAATTCTATCGAGGCACGCTGCACGGGCTCACTAGTCCCCAATATACATTGTGGTTTAATATAGAACTGTGTTTCTCAAACAGTTTTGGCTTCAGTACCCCCTTTCCAAGATTTCTTCATCCAAGTACCCCCATTTGATTGATTGATTTATTAACAGTTTGCAGAATTATAGTACATTTCAATATTCAATATTCACTTCTATATAGTCAAAGAACAGAACAGGAATTCATCATAAGGGAGATAAAAAGGGAAAAGAAACATACAGTGAGGGGAAAAAGGGGTGGGGGGGGGGGGGGGATTCAGATTTTTCAGGGGCCAGTTTTGAATTGCAGCCGTCGGTAGGCTGTTATCTGACCTCAACTTTTTGCTTTGAAAATAAAACTGCAGTTTTATGTCTATGTCTACAATAAAATGCCATAATGGCAAATAAGTATTTATTTCTAGGTAATTAACAGTGTTAGTCGTTGTACATTTTTAATGATTGAGTTTGTGGGCTTAAAGAATTATAAAAATAACAGAGTATGCTACATATAGGCTACTAGCCCCCTGATTCCTGGACTGACCGACCTACGGACGGACGGACAGACCCCAGGGGTCCTTGAGGGGGTTACAAGGGGTCTCCAGCTAATTGATTGATAGTTAGGAAAGAAATGGACCCATCCATGTGTCTAACTCTTGGACCCAGGCCGCAAGGTCTGACTGGTTTTCAGTCGTACATCCTGCATTACTTTTTAGTGTTGTGTACAATTGACAATCAACTTGTGTAGCTGTAATGTCAATTACAGTGCTTATTTCCTCTCCCAAAGGACACACACTGACTGTTCTATGTTCCTGTTCCGATTCAGTTTCCCATATACTGTATAGCTTTGCTTATCGGCGTGGCTGCATATTTGAACACCTTCATATGTGTTTCTGTGTGTGAATGCAGCTTTGCAGACGGTTCGTCTCTGGTCTTGTACTCCTGGATGCCGGAAGTCTGTCCAGCCAGCACTAGCGGCCTGCCCCGACCAGCAGTCGACTCTTCTGGTGCCAGCTGCCTTCTCTGACCTCAAGCCTCCATGCTGATCACCAGTGAGTGGAATGTTCTAGCCTGTGTCACAGACCTACAGTAGAGTGGTCCTCACAGGGCAGCCTGTGCCTATACGGTAGTGGCTCAGAGCCTCTGCCTAATGACCAAAAGCTTATCTCCCCTGTCCAAAGGGGAATTCCCCTATTCTCCATATTTCAACTTAAAAAAAAAAAAAAGTTTGTAAATGAATGCCCTACTTCATCATACTGTACATGAGTGTCACACAAAAATATAGAAAATAGCCGATCTACAAGGCAAGCTCACGATGCCACATGTGAGCTTATTTAAGTTATTTTCTTTGTCTCCCCAATGGTTAGGCCTACTGTTGGTGCCAATACCCAACCCAATGCCCCGG
The DNA here is from genome assembly GCF_963924005.1 of Protomyctophum bolini. Taxonomy (NCBI): domain Eukaryota; kingdom Metazoa; phylum Chordata; class Actinopteri; order Myctophiformes; family Myctophidae; genus Protomyctophum; species Protomyctophum bolini. The sequence goes on along the minus strand of NC_137879.1, from coordinate 11,980,631 downwards.
CGCCGGCGTAGCGGAGTGAACTGAGTTCAGGACCAAGCCTGAGGCACCGCTGTCACGAAAGCAATCCCTGTGGTGGTCTGCAGGTATTGTAACTCAATTGAATTGATTATTTTCTAAAAATTATATTTAATATTTTCATTTTCAGGGCCATATAGACTTCCAATAGCCAAGTAGTCATATAATCTACATTGTGAGGCCCTGTCTATACTAGTGTCTAAAGCTCATATTATAGCAGCTCATGAGGGGTTTGAGTTGTTCATTATGGTCGCAACAGTAGTACAGTTTGTAAGTCAAAGTTGAACATGCACCGCCAGGTACGCGTATGATTTTATTATGCTATTATGGGTGTGGCCTACTCTATACTTCATGGGCAATATACTGTATACGACAGAGAGGGGACATGTTTACAACGATTCCATTCGTAGGTCGTTAACTTGACCACTCTTGTTTTGTGGTGTCTGTGTCGTCATGCTCTATAAAAAGAACAAGAGGCCAGAATTGAATTAGAAAAACGATCCAGCCATGTAATGATGATGATGATTATGATTATGATGGGGAAGCTTCCTTAATTTTCTGTTATTGTTTGTGGCCGTCAGTGGGATGAGGCAACATGCAGTCTTTATTCATAACACAAGGCGCACGCACACACACAAACCATATAGGCTTGTCACCCTCTCCGATGCATTGTCACACTGTTGTGGTCCTGTACAATAGACAAAATAACTCTGCTGTTACACAGCTGCATTACATTGCCATCACACAGATTCTTTTTCTTTTTTGTCTAAACTGACGTATACTAGTGGGTGACTGTCTGATGGCGCAAATAATGGGAGGATCAGAATTGGAATTTGTTGAACAAACTCTGGTGCTTTTTCACTCAGAAACCTTTTGTGCTGTGTTTGCAGGGTTGTTGCATTCTTTGCGAAACACATGGAATGTAATATAAGGGGCAAATTCAGTCTTTTACACCCCTGACCCCTGTGTCCGTTACTACACAATGTGGCCAACTGGCCATAGACACTTCTCCTCAGAGCTATACTGACTAAACTATTTTATACTGTTAACTATGAGGTTCAAAGAGGACATCAGACACAAATGGTCATATTATCTTTGCCACATTTGTTCTTCAGAATATACCCTAAAGGGGACACATGCAAAGAAATGGCAAAGAAAAGGCAGACACTACTTTAATATAGTATGGTATATATAGTATATATTTACATCTAAACATCACTATCAAAGCTGTCTACCTTTTGTTATGCCAATATGATATCTTGTGGTACCTTCTTTTGCACTATGAATGCAAGGTTTACATTTACATGCAGTAAATGTTAATACATTCAAACATGTCAGCAAGAAGAAATCTCTTCGCTGGAAATAGCTGATCTTCAAGCTCACAATGTGTCACAATGTGTCACAATGTGTCACAACTAGGGATGTCCCGATCACGTTATTTTGCTCCCGATTCAGATTATTTGATTATTTTGAGTATCTGCCGATACCAATTTTTTCCCGGTCCGGTATTTATATTTTTATAGAACACTTAACGCTATATCACAATAGTACAATATCAAAGATTATGGCCCGGGCGGTTAGCTCTACCATCAGGGCACCTAGGCAGACAGGCCAACCGGACGGTGTGCCGCGTGTCACTCCCCATGCATGTCGCTCCCCCTTTCCTGTCTGTGTACTGTTCCTTGAGTTGCATGGCGAATCATTGGTGCTGTTTGGGCCTTAGAGAGCCATCACGGTTTACGCATTGGCACATCACAACTTATTGTATTGCAGGAGCGGGCTTTGCACACCAACTTTCTTATTATGTTCTCTATATATGTCTGTGTATGTGAAGAGGCTAAGCTCTAGCGTGCCCCAAGGCCATGAGCTATAAATGAGAAGAGAACCGAATCTCATTTGTCATCATGGACTAAAGCCCAGTGCTGGAGGGCTGGGCTCAGGTTGCTGTGGCCAGCTGTGGTCTGCCTCTGACCTTAGCCTCTGTTAACCCCCATTGCAGTCGAGATCGAGGTTAAACCTGCATGTGTCAGGTCAAAAACCTGTTCCTGCATGGGATAGGTAGGAACTAGGCTTGATTTTGTCAATGTTTCGATGGAAACCTTGGCCGAATGGCTGTGTCTTTTTCATGAATTGATGTCATACCTAGAAGTAGTGAAAATAGCCAGGCTCACAGTGTGTTGGGAGCTTAGCTCTGCTAGCTCTGCTATTATAAAAGGCTCTGCTATTTACCAGATTTATTTTACTTTTTATTTTTATTTTCAAAGTTTAAGTACTTCAGTATGTGGGTTTTGTATATTTAACCAATGAAAAGTATTAGCAAGAGCTTGTATGAATTGTATTGCACAATATCAGAATGGACATGTTTCTAAAAGCCCAGAACACCAGCATCCAAAATAGCCGATCAATAAGCTCACAGGTGAGATGTGGACAGGGAAAAAACAGTCCAAGTACAGAGCCAATTCACGACGCGTCCAGCTTTCTAAGTCTAGAGGGTTTAAGTGGTTAGGTAGACATCATTCAATTTATCTGTTTTCTGTAACAACAGTTAATTGGCCATGCACAACATTCTGTCTCATGTAGCCTACTGTTCACACTACATGTATTCTAAGGTTTGAAACTGGCATCTTTTTTATCTCTAGCCTGGCCTCGGGCAGCTGCCAATAAGCAGATGCAGGAAATGGAGGGACCTCTTTGGGGGATACAATTCAGCTGGTCTGGTCGGCAGTGCAGAGGAGATCTAATTCTACCTTCTGGAGGACATCACAGAATAGCCAAGGTAGGCTACAGGAATATTAGGCCTACCTATAAATTATTAATCTTCTACTTGGCCTATTTAAAGACTACAAGATCGCAGCTGGACAATCTATTAGGCTACAATATGTCACAATTCTGGTTTCTGGCTATTCTGGTTTCTAGTATTATTATTATTTCCTCCCCAATTTTAAACGGGGAACAGGTGTTCCTAAAAGAAAGCAATTTGCACAATATTAATCATATAATAGGCCTAGTCACTCTTACATTGCCACAGCAGTCAGATCCTCAGTGAGCATAGACGACGGAAGAGTTCAGAAATAATTCATTTCCTACTGTATTTTTAGTCCATTGCGCGCTGAGCCGCACTCACTCACACAAAGAACCAGCTGAGTCTCTCGGCCCTAGTGCTCTGTGTTTGCCAAGTAATGCACATACTGCACGTACGGTACTTAGAAAAGGTTTAGCCTAACAGACTACGGTATAGTAATGTCTGCCTATTGAAATGGCACAAATTAAGGCCTCAGCTAAATCAAATAGTTTATAGCACAGTAGGAAATGATTACTGTGTGTTGTCTTGTAGTGACAAGAGAGTTTTTGCCTGTGATTCGGACAGTCTTTGGCGAGACATCACAGAAGACTCAACATCGTTTGGGCCAAACGGTTTGGCAAAGCTTCAAAGTCAGGCTTTGGTGAGAAGCAGGGGCGGGGTGGGGTGGGTGCATGGGGGGCTTGAGGTCCACTGGATGGTCAGGTCATTGGAAAATTCCACCATCACCTTGCCTGTCTGAATGGCTGTGACTCATCCCCGGTTCTGCATCGTTAGTGCTTCAGCTGTGGACATTAGAAGCTTACAGTATGCAATTAGCACCACAGTTCTGTGCCTGCTGTTGATTGCGAACGCAGTGAGCACTTACTATGAGACCTAGCAGATCATGTTTGTCTGTCTGTGTGTGTGTCTGTCCCACTTTTGTGCCCATATATGGAGCTGAGTGATTTGTTTGTGATTGATGCAACACACTCCATATTTGGACGTATAGCTGCTTTGGGGACTCCTTATATGGCTATGGCTGAGTCATGGTGACATGAGTGTGATGGCATGGTCCAAGATCTGCGTTCGCTTCCCGCGCTTGCGCGTCTTACTCGTGTGTAAACTTTTAGGATAGAATGTTCATTTTAGTTATCAAGGCAAAACATTTTCACTTTGCTTTTCAGTGTAGCAGCTTGATCTCTTAATACTTTTTTTCAACCAGTGCCGTTACTCATAATATGAGCTATGAGCTATGAGCCAGGCAGCTTAATCTACACCCTCATGCAGCTCTGCTCCATCAGAGGATGGTTGTGTCTGGGGAAGCGGGGGTCCGTGTGAAGCAGGAAGACTTCACTCCAGCGAAAGACAAAACAACACAAAGGATCACAGGTCTGGGCGAGAGGCTGAGTCTGTCTGAAAGTCTTGTTCCCAGAAGCTTCAATAAAAGAGGGGCGTTCCGGTTTATATAGTCAGGGACACGGATTGTGTTTGTGTTGCCAATAATGTCGGCTTTTTTAGTCCCACATTGTTGTTTCCAGCAGGTTGCAGCTGTACCTCGAGTATCTGAAAGCTTTTTTTATCAGTGGGAGCGCATGTATAATGAGCAGAAATGAGATGTGATAAAACGTTAATTGTTCTGATACTTAGAACTGATATCTATGGTGGCTACACAATAATAATGGAAGTTAACATAACATTTACTTTCGGATGTTTGCCCTAGCCTGTATACATACTTATTGTTTTCATAAACAAGGGGTGAGAGGAAGACCACAATGGCACATGGACACATTCACCTTCAGCTGCATTTATAAGCTACCGTACGTTGCTATGTGCGGTCGGTGGTGCTTAACAATGTACTACTATTCTTCCTTCCGAGCAGGAAGTAACCTCAATGTGGCTTTCCTGGTCATAACTTTAAATTAATTATTCAATAAATAAATGGAATATTAAATGGTGTGTGTGTGACCGGGAAAAGGGCAACTCCTAAACTCTTTCCCACCACCCCGGTGCCCCTTAATTGGGGCCAAAGCAGTGCCACCCTAGCTCTGTGTTTTAAGATGAGCTTTGTTTTTAAATGGCAAGAAGGTGACCAGAGTTTGATAGAGTGATAGGCTTTGATGTCAGCTGAAACACACTTTTATATGCTTGTTGCATGCATTAGGTTTTAATGCCTCCGCCAGGGACAGCCTTGGCTGGAGGCATTATGTTTTCACATCCAGTGCATCTATCCGTGTCTGTGTGACCTTACACAACACATTTTTGTTTTTATGTTTTCACACTATACTGTGACATAATCTGCAGAAACACTTTTCTGGACATTATTTAATGCCATAATAACCCAGGAACAGAAGGGAAGATTGTGGCCATGTGAAACTGTAGTGGTGATTGTATTTAGAATTATTTGCGGCAACATCAGGAATCTCCATATATGGACATAAATCGGTCAAGGACTGACAGATACAGATATCTCCATACAGTATAGTAGCAGTGCGACATAGGTGTGTGGGGGGGGGGGGGGGGGCTGCATGAGTCCGGATATGCGTGCATGATTATTATGAGATTATATTAGATTACTTAAATGTAATTGGTTATATTATAATACTGTGGATATGTCAAACCGCAATGAGGATCTGACTTAATTTTGTGTCATTCCCACTCTTCCTCTGCCAAAATGATGGAGATCATTCAGATAAAATAACTGCTTCATGTTGGAGTGCAATAAATCACACATACATGCGTGCATAAATGCGCACACAAGTGTGTTTGTGCACACACACACAAACGCATGCATGCACATGCACGTCCACACACACACACACACACACACACACACACACACACACACACACACACACACACGCATCACACACTATACAGTATATCACATCCGTAGCTCGAACTCTGCCGTTCTGATTCCAGAAGTTGACATTAGTGTCAGTCTCGCTTAAACTGTAAAGCAAGGATTTTCCATGACGCTTTGAGGCTTGACCTCAAGTTTTTTTCTCCAAGAATCTACTGCTTTCTTCACCAGAAGTGGAGAGAGGTGGAGCTCTGGATGAAAACACAAGAGTTACCGTCAGGCCTCGCAGAAGTCTTTCCACCACCCACCCACTCAACAAGGGGGGAAAACAAAAAAAAGGTTTCTAATTATGACATAACGGACGTATATTTTGTTTTGGATTAAACCCTCTGATATGCCTCTGCTCTATGGCAGAGGCACAGCGCAGCCTGACATTCTGAGGTCCAAGGAGATTAAGTACAATGATGGAGGATGAGAGACGGCATAACAAGTGCATAAGCAAAGCAAATGTATCAAGAGCAGTGGTTTTCAACCCTTTTCATATCGAGGTCCATTATTATTCAGCATTTGAGCCACAGACCACCATTTGATGAGATTTAGCCTCTCAGAAACAAAACGTAGAATATGTTGTTGTCGTTGGATAACATTTTGTCCACAATTCCATGCTGTAGTGAATAGTGATGTTGGTACCATAAGAGAGATAACAGGCAAACGTTGATCAAAATAACTAATTGTGTAGACCTCTTGTAAATGTACTAAGTAATGCAGATGTTTAACAATAATTTAACTCTTGAGAGTGTAAAATTACTCTCAAGAGTTAAAGATCTAATTGGGCCATTTGGTTACCAACTCTCCATCATTTAGCTGGGGACCACCTCTGAAAACCACTGTTCAAGAGTGTGGAAGAAAAGTGTATTAATGTTGTGTTGAAGCAGGGCTCAGAACAGCGGTGTTGATTCTGTCGAATTACGACAAAATGTTGACTACCTTTTAATACTGCCTTTTAACTAACTAAATAATAACTAGGCTATGATGACTAAGACTTTAATATATTGACAATTTTGTCAAGTAAAAGCTTGACTAAAATGTTAAGGAGGGACTAGTGGAGAAAGAGATCCAGTAGAACTAACTAAAAGACAAGTCATTTTATGTTTGGTTGCACTCTGAACATAGCAGATCTAGAAGCTCACAACACGTTGAGCTGCGATGTGTTGTGAGCTTGTAGATTTGCTATTCCTGGCGAATGTTCACCCCCCAGGATATGCATGCTGGGGTTCAAGTGGTTAATGTTGTAAGCAATTGCACAGTAACACCGATTTCTCATGATTTCCACCAAACTAATACCGTTTCATGTGACAAAAGGACGCGTCTGCTTTTGATCCTTCACTGACATTTTATTGAAAAAAGAACTATCATAGCATGTAAAATAATATTAATAATAATTATAATAACAATAATATTATTAATAATACAAAAATCTGTACATTCCATGGTTTTGCAGTACATTTGGAAGACTGATACAAAATTACTGCAAAAAAGGGAAGGGATGTATTTACACATGTAGGAAATATGCAGCCTAAAGGCCTTCCATCGTTGATTAAAAAAAACAGGATATAAATTTGCCTTAATGCAAACTCTTGTGCAGTAACGTTACACCTTCATATGCCAGGATTACAGTACATTTTGGCTTTGAACAAAACTTTCAGATCCCCTAAAACAAAGCATTAAAAATGGAGAATGAAAAACAGAGTAGTAGGCTATTGATAATAAAGCAGGCCAATCCATAGTCTGCAAGTATACATGCATCTACAGCCATAATGGGCAGTTGTATTAATCGAGTTCAACTGTTTACTTAGAACAGTTGTACAGAAACAGAAAACGCTTTTTTTTTCTTCTTTTTTGCAGCATGGGTACATGATATTATTGATCAAAAGTTATCACGGAGTCCAACTCCTGCTGGCAAACTGTGCATTACAGAAACTGGCAAATGAAGATCTCCATTTTTAACACTGTGATAGAGATTTGCACAAGACATCTGTAGGGCATCATGGTCTTAAAACCTGTATTGAATATTTGGTTTTTAAAGATTTGGTTACACTTGGATTCAAATTGTCCAAACATTAGTAGGCCTATACAACTTACTATTGTTTAGGTCAGCCAATATGACATAAAAATGAACATAAAACGGTGTGTGTGATAGTTTCCTGCCCCGAGAAAACAGACCGTGATGTCATGGTTGGTCAATTGGTCATGAATATTCATGTCATTCTTTGACTGTGGCTTGATGAAGTGGCTCAAGATAGGCATCATCACCATCATCATACAGTGAATGCTAAGATGTACATGTTCTTGAAAAGAAAACCTGCTTCATTTCTAAATGATGATCTACTCATTTCTGTACCAATCTAATTTACAGTTTATTTTTTTTTGAGAAACACATAACTATGATAATAATAATACTCTTTGGCTTGTGTTATTAACCCTATAAAATGCAACATAGCAGCACTTTTAAGAACATTCGCTTTAACCTCCCTTCGTAGGTTTAAAGTAATCTCTTTTCATTGTGATGTCATTAATACTACCCTGCTAGTTTCCTTCACATCAACAGGCATGCTTCTATTTCTAGTTGCCCAGCAATGAACAGGATTTTTATCAGTAACGGAAAAGGTTAACTCACAATAATAGACATTCTCCTTTAGTCACACAATTAACCTGTTCATTCACAATAAAACATGACTATTTGCGGGAAGGTAAGCCTAGCTATGAGAAGATACAAACGTCTAATAGTGTCGTTTGACTGTCTTTTCCATGCAGAATATACAGGACTAAAAATGTCCCTCTTTTGTAAAATGGAAAAAAGGGGGGGGGGGCTAGGTAAATGAGATATTTGCAAAGTGTAACCTCTGATATGAGACCAGCTCATGCATGAACAGTAAATCTACAGTATTGTACCTTTTTTTGTTGTTGCTTCAGTCATGTGTTGAAGTGGAAGTTTTAGAATATCAAATATCTTCCCATTGATCTTTAGTGTTTTGATATATATTTGTGTACTTCATTTTAAACTGTTAACTTTCTCTTGGGTATCTAAAAATCAACCAGCTTAGTTATATATAGTAACAGGATTTTTGTAGAGAACTTTTAAACAGTTTGCTCAGGAACGTGCAAATTAGCAAAGAAAACATCATTGGTTCTCATTGTGAAAGAGCAAAATGTCAATATGAAAAGGGCTTTTTTTGTTGTTGCAAAAATTTCAATAGTGCCTGTGTATTAAGGATACATTAATTTATTTAGCAGCACTTGAGGAATAAAACCCCCATTCTTAATACAACTTGTTATTACAATGTGCTGAACAGAGAAATGGAGACATGCCTGCAATTTTCAAGTCTTAACAACCCTTTCCTCTGTGTTACCTTGCAGTCAACAGACACTAAATAGATGCACACATTCACAGGGACCATATGGAGAGTTCTTCCTTCAATATGAACATTGTTCTAAGTGCTGTGTCTTTGTCATTACTGTATATAAGTACATTCTTACATACAAGTCCTCAACCGTAGCCCCATTCCACAGCAGTACCGTCAGCGTGAACTTGCCCTCTTCCCAAGGCCCGGCTCAGCTCAATGTGCATTTCAGAGCGATCGAGGTGATTTTCTTTTGTTAAATCTCTCATGTGAGGTCTATACAGTACCATACAGTCATATTTCGGATTCTCGCCTCAGAGTCCGTGGCTCTAGCGGCACGGTGGCTTGGGTGTGTTCGTGCTCCGAAATATTGTCTGTCTGGGTGCCGTCCGGGCCGACGCTACCCCCGTTCCCCTCGTCCGTGTCCTCCTTGTTCTCCAGCGCCATCTCGTTCTCGTAGCAGAAGGAGTTGGAGTTGGACAGGATATATTTTTTCTCTGCAAAGTCCCTGGCACTGCACAGCGGGGTGCTCGGCACCGCGTATGTCTTATGAAAGCGCGAGTAGTCCACCTTGTAATAGTTCTTCTCCTCGAAGAGCACTGGCTCGAACCGCTGGCCCCAGTGGATCTCGTTGGCCAGGTAGGAGCTCCGGCACTGCGTGGTCATGGCGGTAGCCTCGACCATGCCCTCCAGGATGACCACTATTTCGAACTGCGCCGTCTCTAGGTCCTGCTTGCTCATGTCGTAGAACGGGCTGTCCTCGTCGATCTCGTGGACGATGGTGATGGGGGACACCAGAAAGATGCGGTCGACGCCGCTGTCGAAGCCCACGTCCAAGTCCATCTGGTCGAGGGGGATGTACTCTCCCTCGGCCGTGGTGCGCGATCTGAGAAGCTGCGCCCGGACGTGCGCCTCCACCAGGTGGCTCTTCCTCAGGTTGCCCACGCGCCACATGAGGCACAGCTTGTTGTCCCTCATGGCCACCGCAGCGGTGTGGCTGAAAACCAGAGTCTCGTTCCTCTTCTTGGGCTTGGCCATCTTTGCCATGACGGCACCAATGATGAACGCGTCGATGATGCAGCCGACGATGCTCTGGAAGACCACCATGAAGACAGCGGCGGGGCACTCGTCCGTCACGTATCTGTAGCCGTAGCCGATCGTGGTCTGAGTCTCGATGGAGAAGAGGAAGGCGGCGGTGAAACTGCTAACGTTGGAGACGCATCTCTGGGCGTCGTTTTCTAAGTCCCCGTGGAAGATGGCCACCAGCCAGAAGATGCAACCAAAGAACAGCCACGACAAGAGAAAGGCGAGGCAGAAAATCACAAGCATCCATCTCCAGCGAATGTCCACGCACGTGGTGAAAATGTCGGCCAGATACCGCTGGCCCTTCTCGCTCACGTTGATGAACTGCACGTTGCAGTGACCGTCCTTCTTCACAAATCTGCTCGGAGGCTGGTGCCGCGTGTGCACCTTGCCCTTGCCGTTCCCATAGCCGTTGGGCACCGCCATAGTGGCGAGCTTCATTCCGTCCTCCTCTGATGACACGATGCTGTAGCGGTTGGCTCGCACACTTCCCATCACCTCTGGCTGGGAGGGTTGTGCCACTGCTGCTTCTGCTTTGGAAAACAGTTTCTGGAAGAAGCGTTGGAGAAACAGTTTTGAAACACTTCCCGGGGACCGACTCAAGCAGGAAATGGTGCTGAAATAAGGGGTCAGGACAGAAGAGATGCCTCTTTTGTCCTCGTTGGCCTCTGGGTTTGACTGCAACCACGGACGGGTAATGCAGCACTGACGATGAGTCAGTCGGTCAGTCCTCTGTCATCAGGGGCTTGGACCTCATCCACAGTATGCTATGAGAAAGACAGACAGACGAGCTTTTTAGAAATACCTAAACTGTACATTTCTAAATGGATCACATTATATATACTGTAGGCCACTCATGTAGCCTTGATGAAAGCAGGCAATCAAACATTATGCAAGCATTAATTTAAAATGAACATGATAATTAGGTATTGAACTATGACCTGTCATTCATAATTACGTCACCCTAAACTCTGCAGTGCATGCAAGTCTGAGAAAACCATTGAATATTCAGCACTCCAGGGGCACGGAAAAAAACTAGTCCTTTCTTGTGCCAACAATATTTCATTCAATTGTGACAAAATAACAGTGCTATTTAACCCTCTTCTGACTTTTCAACTTTCCCTGAAAGAGGTCACTGAGTAATTGGACTAAGGTCCCAATGATGGGCATTTACAAAGCAGTGTTGTTTTCCTTGGCTGCGCTGCACTGACATGATCATTTCTTGTTGGATTGTGGGTTATGATGTTTCTATGGGATCCCATGAACATTTATTTATTATTACATTAAATAGAAAATTAAAAAAAAAAGGAAAACTATAGCTGAGACTACTCGGACCCATGTACAGGCAATAATTGCACAAAGGGTTGGCCCTAATGATGAAAACGAGTTTGTATCTTATATGGCGCCACATACACACACACACACACACACACACACACACACACACACACACACACACACACACACACCCCCAACCTGTTGATCACATTACATGCACGATCCTGGCCTCATTGCTCATTGGTGCATTATTAACCACTTAAACCTGATTTGGCAGGGCTCCATGTTCCCCCCCTTCTCTCTACAACAAATCTCTACATTAAGAAGACTAAACCTCTTTAAATCTAAATTTAAATAAACAGAATTATCACCAATCACCATTAAATGGAGTGTATACTCTCTCCCCCCCCCTTTGGATGCACAGGAGCATGGCTTGTTGATTCTGCAGGAACACTCCATGGATTTAATATCCTCTGCCGTATAATGGCTGTCCCGTGAGGACGCTCCACTCATTAACCCAGGCTGTGTCTGCTGTACAAGGCTTTTAGACCTCGCTGTCCTGGCAACAAGTCAGCTCCTTCCCTGAGTTCTCCTTTATATATGAATGAATACATCTTTTTCAAATGTTCTCTCTTTTTTTGGGGGGGGGGGGGGGGTGGAGGATGGGAATTAAATATGACAAGGAGCAAGAATATACAGGGGCAAACCTGATGAATGTTTTGCATTTTGGATCATATCAAAATGACCACATAAAATAAAATGTCAGGTCATTTTAGGCTCATTTGATGTGCAGTAGTGAGTGAGCTGTCAAACCTTTTTTTTATATTTCTTAATCTATGACAGATGTAGGCCTACAACTAATCTGAGTGGCTAATTCACAATATTTATGTTCCTTTCCTTTCCAAGTTTAACACCAAATGGATGGAACATTTGTATCAAGTGAGGTCAAGAACAATGATGTCACCCAAACTAGGGAACAATTTGCATGGACTGTTGACATTGACAGGCATTCATCGTCATCTTTACTCAATTGATGGCTGGTAAACAGACTTGATTGTAATTGGAGTTATGCCCTTTTTTTCTTCTGTTCTGGACCTTTACAATATGAGCTAGTTTTACTGGAAAAGTGGACCATTATTCAATGTCACATTTGATATTCTTGCGCCTTTGAAAGTTTAATTGCAATCTGTCTAAATTGTCTACGCTGTCTGTCAGTTGACGGATAGGGAGGAAGTCAGGAAGAAGTCCTTGATATAACAGATCAGTGATTCTAAAAAGAGACACTTTAAAGCTGCACCCAGAATGCCAGCGACAAATGTTAACAGGTGCGTGAAAATGGGAATTCGTGCGGCTTCTGATGCAATCGCTCACACACCCCCTAAACGACGAGTTGTATGCTAGTTTTATTCATTTGCAGTAGCCTATGTAAATATCTAGATAACCTATTTAGGCCTGTTTTAATTGGAAAATGTAAGTGACGTCCAAAGGTTGAGTTTGTTTTTGAGAGTTGGGGGAAATTATAGGCTATGCTGCTCTTGTTTCCCCTCCTTTAATATATCTCTTTATGCACTGGATGTTAGTTGGGCTATAATCTTTCTGATGACCGCAAAGCAATGATTTGGATAACATTTACGCGCAGGACGCGCAAAGCATGCAGCATTATTGGGCTGCCTCAAGTCAAAACCACTCGTTGTGCTATAGTTACACACTTCTTGTTGTATAGTCTACCACTTCTACACTTTATATCCCCATCCATGCATCACAAATAGGCCTATATAATATTACTCCCCCTGTGAGACGTAAATACAACAAACGAAGAAGCATCATTTCAGATTGAATCAATCTACCTGTTGCTCATTTGTAGACCGGGGTTGAGATCACAGGATAGGATGGTGAAATAATATTCCCAGAAGTTTTAACCTCCGCTATTATATCCTCGATCGTGCTGTTTCCCCCGACGTATTGTTGTTTAATTTAACATGCGACTGTTAAGAAAGAGCAGGACTGAAACTTCCCTCATGTCGCCAAAACTAGACTGATCTTTGTTAATGTGCTTTGCGGAGAGAGAGAGATCCCCAAAGCAATTTAAATAGCATATACCGGCACGCTCCTCCCCCCATCTGCACCCAGCCAATGAGGAGATGATGGGGATGATAGAGACAGAGAGGGAAGGAAGGATCGAAGGCACCCAAGACAGACAGGGGGGATAATAATATTAAACTGTGTTTTATGGCTATGGTTCTCAAACTTTGTCATGTCAAGGACCCCCACATTGACACTTAAAAGCCTGCGGACCCCCTATTTGAAAATAGGGACCCTCATTAAAGACTAAGAGAAGATTTTCTCAATTTTATCAACCATTTTTAATTTCAAGAACCCCCAGTTTGACATGCATTAGACTAGTACGGACCCCCATTTAATGGCATTTCTAGACTATAGTGGGACCCCAACTTTATTGTAAAAATAGTACAATCAATGTTACAGTTCATTTAACTCTGAGAGTGTACAAATGGAACCAAATGGACCTGTTGGGGTCCATTTGGTTCCTATAGCTACTATCTATCACATTTAGCTCAGGACCCCCTGGAACTCCCTCTAGGACCCCACTTTGACAAGCACTACCAGTACCAAGAGAGGGCAATAGGGCATAGCAGTGGGTGTGTTTTTCTGGTTCCACCACTGAAAAATCGGCCATTCATTTTTCCCATAGACTTACAAAACATATTTATATCAATTATTTTAAGCCTATAATATAATCAAGCCATCCAGGATCCTGTGACTCATGGCCATAAAACCTTTGATTCTGTGAAAACATTTAAAAAAAAGCTAAACAAAGAGTATTTATTAAATGTATATATCATAATTAAATATTAAATATCCCCCCAGAATCAAAGGTTTTCTTGGTCATGAATGATCAGGATCCTGGATCGCTAGGCTTAAAATAATTGATAAAAAGATTTTTTTGTAATTCTCTATGGGGAAAAATGAATGGCCGATTTTTCAGTGGAACCAGAAAACCACTGCTATGCTCTATACCACGAGAGGGCAATTTAAAAGGGCTTTTGTTCATAATCTCAGAGTCAGAAGTCAGATAAACTCAGTGATGGGAACTGCTGCTTCTGAAGTGCCAACTGCCATGGGAGGATATCACATTTTGTATAGGCTACTTTATTATTGTAGCCTATATTATATTTTGTATTATTATTACTATTATTATTATTATTTTAAATCTTTCCCAGATGGAATTTTGCGAGATGGTGGCAAAATTGAACACCTGCCTTTTGACCTGCAGTCAGAGTACCTGCTACAATGTAACTTCCCATCATACTCAGACTGAAATCCTCATATTAGGATTATGTCTGTTGTCTTTTTTTTATTCTTCTTGTTTTAATGCCTCTATGGAAAATGTGTTCTGTTGGAAAGAATGACTCACTCAATAAAAAGGCCTTACATGCCGGGTATTATGATATGACTGTCTTTCTCCACTAAGCTATCAAGTTGCTTAGGATGTTTAGGCCATGCATCTGTTGCCTATAATTTTAGGTCAGCCTTTTGGTTGTGTTCGACAGCACAGTTTCATTTGGATGACATGCCCTTAGCATTTTAGGATAATAACAGTCTTATTTACTGCTTTGTCATGTTAAAAGATTAACCCGCAACAGCTTTTTATTTAGATACATTCTTTCCCCCACACCCCACCCCTCTAAAAGAGTTTAGCTTAATTGCCTATTTGTGTGTCACAGATTGGGGCTTTGCTATTTATAGCAGCGCTATACTGTATATTTAGACCAAATGACCTGTGTCAGTGCGAACTGTAGTGTTTGCTTTCCATGCCCAATTTCCAGTCAAAGAACCACCACAAGGTGGAGAGCTGGAGGCTGCAGGAATTAACTGATAATTGGACACGCACGCACGCACGCACACACACACACACACACACACACACACACACACACACACACACACACGCACACTGGACAGGCAGTGGTGGAAAGTACATTTACTTAAGTACTAAGGTATTTGTACTTGTACAGTTGTATTAACAATTTCCAAATTCCTTTACTTTTACTACTCCACTACATGTCAGAGGCAAATATTGTACTTTTATTCCACTATACAATTATATGAATTGATGATTTTTACACATTTGAAAACTTGAAATAGAACATTCTGCATAAAGAGTACTTTCTATAATTTGGGTACTTGAAGAAGACCTACATTTTTATACCAATACTTTTGTACTTTTACTTGAGTACATTTTGAATACCGGACTTTTATTTGTAACAGAGTAGTTCTACATTGTATTATTGATACTTTTACTTAAGTACAATTGTGAGGTATTTTTGCTATATTTGAGTATGACTTTGACTTTAGTTACTACTTAATTCTTAGATTTCGATTATTATATGCTATTATTACAAAACATATACAGTAACCTGCACTTCAGCCCTATTTCTACCGATCTCCAAGCCCACATTTCTACCGATTTACAAGCCCAAGATGTATCACATCTGTGAGCTTATGTAGATCGGCTTTTTTTAAAAGATCTTTATACATTTGAAAACATTGTGAAATAGGACGTTCTGCATATAGGGTACTTTCTACTTTTGGTACTTCTTCATCATCATCATCATTCATCGTCGTGACAATCCTCATCGTTGTCAGTCGTCATAATCATCAGCAGCATCATACTGTCATTTGAACATGACCTTGTACAGTGACCTTGTACACCTTGTACAGTTTTTTGGCAACCCTCTGGAACAGCCTGAACCAAACCATGCAGCCTGCATTGATCTCTACTTTGATGAAATGTCTATTGTATGTTGTCTGGTCTTGGTGGTATTACACAGTCACACAGTAGCACACGTTAAGGCGCAGTGCCTGTTTATCGCACATCAAAGCTTGTCGAAGCTAAGAAGCTTGTCGCCCAGTCCGTGCGATTTTTTGCAGACAAGAGACATGATCCATATAGGATGAGTGGACAGGCCTGTTGGAAGAGGGGAGGAGACGTGCTGTATACCAGAGACTTGGGAGTGTCAGTAGTTGGGTTGTGGACATTGTCACTGCACTGAAGTAGTATTGTATTCTTATTTTATATTTCGTAACGTATCTAGTGGCTAGTGAAAAAGGAAAAATAAAACTCCCGCACACTGTCTTCAAATGCAGTTGAAAAGTTTATTAAGGGAACAGCAAAGTTTCGACCTTCATCAGGCTATATTTATAAAGTTAGCCTGATGAAGGTCGAATAGAACAAAACGTTGCTGTTCCCTTAATAAACGTTTCAACTGCATTTGAAAACGGCAACCGGGAGTTTTCTTTCCTCATCTAGTACGTCGGGCACTTGGCTGTCCGTCCTCCTATACACACCTGTCGCCTGTAGGTCTGCAAAAGCCTTGCTTTTTATGTAACTCAGCTACAGTAAAATGTGATTCAAATTTACCACTTAAAGGAGAATTCCGTATTAACAATTTTCTTACATTAATCTGATGCTATTATATCCAATAATGAGTGGTACGGGTTGGGTCATACGCTAAATTGCTTATTTTGATAAACTCGGATTATTTTTCTACACATCTGTCTTTCATAATGTCCAAATATGATGCACAGTGTTTTGTCCCAAAGGGGCTTCTGTAAAAGGCGAACAAGCATGTGACCTAGCACGCATTTCTTTCAGTGGTGCCAACTGCTCTTATGAGTGACTTTGTGTGTATGTCTGTATACATGTCCCCATGTCCCTGTGTCTGAGCATGACCCCTTTACCTGATGCTGATCAGCCCAAACAATGTTGATTGGGCTAATTTGGGCTGATTTCAGGGCACACACACACACCCACACACACCCACACACACACAGAGAGAGGCCAGAGTACAGTGTACAGTACGAGTAGTACAGTACTACAATAGTTGCACCGCTCAGTTCACACTTCACACGGGTGTGATTCCTTTTCTTTCTAACACTGGTTTTTAGTATTAACATCAGATTACGGTAAGAAAAGCGCTGGTCAGATTGAAAGTGGTCATGTTATTTTTGGTCTGTAAATACTTTTAGAAGGCCGATGCACAACTCAAAGGTTGGTGGCAGGGCAAAAAAGGTGCAAGGTCTAACGACCGAAGAGTTTTTTTTTCTTTTTCTCTCTAATGTGCCGGATCTCTTTCTTTGATTTTTATAATCAGAGGTCCCCTTCTGGTCTGTAACACTAACATGTATGGCCTTTGACCACATGACATCCATACAATGGGCATATCAGGCCAACATTCGGTGAGAATAGAATATAGGCAAACATTCAGCAAAAACGGCTGATCTACAAAGTGCACAATGTGTTGCATTGTGATGTGTTGTGAGTTTGTGATTGGCTATTTTCGGCTGAGACATTTTCTTCCGCCGTAGTCTGAAAACCCACCTTCAGACGCCATCGTAGCCCGCAGCACTTGTCGTAGCACTTGCCCTAGCCTCGACAACCTTGCAGGCGTATGCAAAGGCTCAATTTATGTAATTTAGAGAGCATTTTATGTAGACATATAGCACTCTATAGTATACTCATAGCTTTACTGTACAGTTTTTCTACAGTTAGACAGATGTTAGGTTCTTAGCTTAATGGCTTATGATTCTCTCTGACTATTTTTATGTATTTTGTATTACCATGTGTTGTTCTTGCTTACTGTAAATCGCTCTGGATTAAGAGCTTCTGCTAAATGCCTATATTGTAAATAGTAGGCCTAGAGGGAGAAAATGAGGGGGCCACGGATAGAGCCCTGGGGAACACCGGTAAACTAATCATATTAACCATTAAGTGGTTAATAACAACTATCAGGCTATGTATAACTTAACTACATTATAACCCCAACCAAATGGTAGGATTTCAAGCTTTGTTTTTTGGTCTGTTCAGGGCTCTGCAATACTAATAGGCCTACTGATTATTCATTCTCTGAAATTCAGCATAATCACCAGACATTATTATATTTCCGTTCTTTTATTCTCATGATGTGTGATAATACAAATTGGGATATTGCATGGCTTGGGTGGTAACCGCTGAACAAACAAAACCATGTTCCGCCACTACTTATATTGAAAGGAATGGGAGTTGTGTAATTAATGGTTTCGGTTATTGTACTTCAGTGTTCCGAGCACGACTTTCTTTAGTTTTGTGCTAATTAAGTATACTTTTGCCTAAATGTAGAAACATGTCCTGACTGATTGTCCTCATGACTCGCATTCATTTGCCATCATTGGTGGTGCTAAAAAATGTGGGGCAAATTGTCGGATAAAAAAACCCCACCTCGTTATAAAAAAACAACATCTTTACTATAATGGATTGAATCTGTTAAGCACAGTGGAATGCTAAATTAATTATTTTGATTAACGATGATTAGAACAGCCTGCAGTATTCCCAAATGTTCATTGTGGCTGAAATTAAAGCATCACCACACACACACACACACACACACACACACACACACACACACACACACACACACACACACACACACATATTTTACATGCAACTATTCCCGACATTGTGGTGTTGTTGGGACACTATTATCATTTTATTTGCTTCTATGCTTTTTTACACATCAGAACACATCAACAAATATGCAACTGATTATTGCTTTCAGCCAACTTACAAATGAAATATTCAGTGAATTATATTTATACAATAATTGGATGGTGGTATTTTGTGGTGTTGTCCATGGCACTGTTTATAAAAGTCAAAAGTGATCGCTACCTAAGTTTCCCCTACTCCACAGAGACCTGTCCATGAGCCTATGGTGTTTTGGAATAGCCATCAAAAAAAAGATCATGGCTCTCCCAATTTAACTTATGTAGTGCTTGGGTTGTTCGGAGGACTCAAAGTGTCCTGTTGATGACAGTGGTCACCTTGGGCTGTTGAAATGGCCACATGGGCCACGGCCACCTCCACTTCAGGGGTGTTGTCCTTCACCAGCTCCACAGTCACCACCGGCGGGGGTTTCAAATATTGCTCCTGGTGATTTAGCTGTGATTTAGCTGTTTGATTTTGCTGTTTGATTGAGCCTCCCCGCCGCGAAGACCGCGGGGAGGACCGAGGCGAGGACCGGGGAGAAAGCCTCGGGGAATGCCGCGGAGAGTGTCGCTTCCTGCGCTCCCACTCCTCGCAACTGACCTCCGGTGCCAGGACCCTGGCAGTGTCATGAAACAAGGCGTAGTCCACCTTGTAGTGCCTCCTGTTAACCCGGATCATCTCCTGGAACAGCTGGCCCCACAGGATCTCGGCCGGAGTGTAGGAGGTGCGGGTCTGATGCAGGATGCCCGTGGAGTCGTCCGTGTAGGTGAACGACACCACCAGCTCAAAGTCGTCTTTCCGCAGGTCCTCCAGGCTCATCCTGTGCAGCGGGCTCTTGGACTCCATCCTGTGGACCACTGTGATGGGCGTGACCAGGACGATCTCGCTCTGCTGGATGTGGAGGTCCTTGTAGGTCACGTCTACCTTCCCCGTGGTGTGCATGGTGGTGCGGACGATCTGAGCTTCCACCTTGCCTTCGACCATGTGGTGGCTGCGTAAGTCTCCCACGCGCCAGGAGAGGCACAGGCAGCCGTCTCGCAAGTTGATGACTGCGTGGTGGCTGAAGCACACCGTCTGCGCCCTCTTCCTGGCCGAGGCCATTTTGGCGACGGCGATTCCGATGACAAAGGTGTCGATGAAACAGCTGATGACGTCATGTATGGTTATGAGGACGATGGCCTCCATGCAGTTCTCCGACATCCCCCTGAAGCCGTAGCCGATGGTGGCCTGGGTTTCGATCGAGAAGAGGAACGCGGCGGTGAAGCTGCGCACCTCGTACATGCACGGCTCTTCCGTGCGCTCCTTCATGTCGCCGTGGGCCAGAGCGATGACAAAGTAGAGGATGCCAAAAAAGAGCCAAGACAAGATGTAGGAGAGGGCAAAGAGCAGGAACATCACCCTCCACCTGATCTCCACCAGGGTTGTGAAAATGTCTGTCACGTAGAGGAGCCACTCCTCTGGCACGTGACGGAATATGACGTTGCAGCTGCCTTCTTTGCGCACGTAGCGGTACTTCTTGTGTTGATAGCCATTCTCGGTGGTCACGGTCACGGCGGTGTTATTGTCAGAGGGGCTCACGG